>NW_026057580.1:109821680-110006664 GCF_023721935.1 Panthera uncia | reverse complement strand
CCCCCCCCCCCCCCCCCCCCCCCCGCCTCATAAGTTACTATGAGGATTCTAAGTTACTGCCTACCAGGAGAGAACTTAAACAGCCTGGAATGTGAGCACCTTATAAGCATCGGTGGTAAATGTGTGTGCCAGAGGGTAACCAGGATCACTGAGAGGACCGCAGGAGCACTGACCACAGCCTGGCACTTAGGAAGCACAGGATGGATGTGGGCTCTTATGGTCTTGACTTACAGAGAGTTTCTTTCCTAAATCTACATTAGACCACTTTGAACACCTTCCCTGACCCCGGGGGGGAGGGGGGAGGGATGAGGGTGTTAGCGTTCTTCTCACTGCGCTGAGACTGGGCTCGCAGAGGTACCCCAGGATCCTGGGGACGATGTAAAGCAGAGAACAAGGACACAGGTTTCAATCAGAGCCCACCATCCATGTGTCCCGGGGGGGAAGAGGGGGGCAGAAGACGACCCAGGGCCCTCACCAAAAGAAGGAGCTCCCCCACTCGTAGCTGTCATGGTCCTGCTTCTGTGCCCGGACGGTGAGGTCAAAGCTAGACCCATCATTGGGCCAGGAGAAGTAGAAGAACCCTGAGTTGAGGATTTTCCTCAAGGCTGTGAGGCGGTCCTCCTCCTTGGCCTCCTCCTGGAGAGGGTAAAATTCGGTGGCAGTGATTTTGTAGATTTCAGCCTCTGGAATTCTGCCCAGGGACGTGCAGCCTGTCACCAAAACCAGGAAGCTCAGGGAAGCACCACCTGGAAGGGAAACAGACAAGAAGGCTCAGGACCACAGTCAGCAGGCAGAGGAGCAGCTCACGGCCCACGTTTCCGCTGGAACCACATGACCGTATCAGGAATCTCCATCACCTGAGCCTGAAGCCCGGTGCCTGATGCTCGGAGGCTGGCCCCCGACCAGCAGCAGCACCACCACCTGGAAGCCTGCTGGAAATGTGAATTCTCAGGCCCTCCAGACAGCCGGGCGAGGGGACAGCCACCTGAGCTTTAACAAGCGCCCAGGCCATTCTGCTGCCCGCCAGCCTGAGGGTTACTGGCCAGGGGCCTTCCCAGCCCCACAGTCTCTCCCCAATTCTGCCCCCTCCCCAAATCCTCAGGCGCCACCTGGCTCAGGGTCTCCAGGTGTGGTCAGTCCTGCAAGCTCAGTCACTAGAGTCGCCTCTCAAAGCTGCCTGATGGAGGACCTACCTCTCTGCTTCAACCCCCCCACCTCCCCCACCTCCCCCAGGACTGAAATGGGAGCTCCTCGCAGGCCGACCACCCCCATCCCTCCCCACATACGGACACCTAGGGTCCAGCAGCTCCCTGGGGCTGTCCTCTGTGGTTCCTCAAATGCACCATATGCCCTCATACACACGGGCCTTTGCTCAGGCCGCTGCCTCTGCCTGGGATACCCCACCACCGCCTGCCCATCACGGCCTTCCCCACCCACCTTGCCCGCCTCCGCCCTCCAGAACAGCCATGAGCCTTCCCAGTGTTCACCAGGACCACCCTAGCTCAGCCCCTCTTTCCTAGAATTCCTCTCCACCCTTCTGGAGCCTTCCCTGCTCCCCAGAGACATTGTTACATGCCCCTTCTACATGCCAACAGCATCCCTGTTAGCCCTCATGTATGCAAAACTAACAACCTCCATCCCATCTGTGTCCCCAGGAGATTGGGGGTTTCTTAGGGACAGGACTCTGTTTCATTATGACATCTGGGCACTGCACATGGTAAGTCTTTGATGAATGCTTCCTAAATAAGCCGAGAGCAGCTCAAGCCTTTCCCAATCCCCGTGAAGTATTACCCAGGCCACTGCCAACCTAGCTGCCAGGAGAATGAGACACCCTCCTCCGGGGACCCCACCAAACCATCTGCGGCTGCTTTCTGTTCTGTACCCCCCAGTGTATAGCGGGCACACAAAGGTTCCGACAGATACCTGCTGTGTGGGTCAGGGGTGCGTGGCAATGCTCTACTCTGGGGACATCAGGGAGGGCGCCCCTGCTTTATTTCAGGAGAGGGCCCCAGAGATAACTCAGGTGACCAACTGGCCTTCAGGGGCTGGCGTGGTTCTGGTCCAAAAGATATTCTTCCCAACCCCACTGATGCTTAAAGGACCTGTTTCCAGTAAGATCTCCTCCACATGGTCAGTGGTCATTATCTGCAGCCATGGTGGCCAGCGGTTTAGATCTCTGGACACTCTGATAAAAGCCCCTTAGGACCCACTGCTCACCATCTATTTCCCCCCACCCCCTCCTCACACTTGATAGGAAGAAGGGGGCTACTTGGGGCCAGGACACATCTGGGTGTTTTTTTGTTTTTATATTTTTGTTTAATGTGTATTTATTTTTAAGAGAGAGATAGAGCACAAGTGGGGGAGAGGTAGAGAGAGGGGAAGACACAGAATCCGAAGCAGGCTCCAGGCTCCGAGCTGTCAGCACAGAGCCCGACGCGGGGCTCGAACTCATGAACTGTGAGATCATGACCTGAACTAAAGTCAGATGCTTAACGGACTGAGCCACCCAGGCACCCCTGGGTTGTTGTTGTTGTTGGTTTTTTTTAATGTCTTCATTCAGGGCACCTGGGTGTCACAGTCCGTTGGGCATCCGACATCAGCTCAGGTTGTGATCTCATGGCTCCTGAGTTTGAGCCCCACACCGGGCTCTGCTCTCAGCACAGAGCCTGCTTTGGACCCTCCACCTCCCTCTCTCTCCGCCTCACCCTCCTAGCACTCTCTCTCTCTCAAAAATAAACAAACATCAAAAAATAAAATAAAATAGGGGCACCAGGGTGGCTCAGCCAGTTAAGCGTCCAACTTCGGCTCAGGTCACAATTTTGCAGTTCACGAGTTTGAGCCCCTTGTCCGGTTCTGTGCCGACAGCTCAGAGTCTGGAGCCTGCTTTGGATTCTGTGTCTCCCAACCTCTCTACCCCTCACCCACTCATGCTCTGTCTCTCTTTCTCTCAAAAATAAATAAACGTTAAAAAAAATTTAAATAAAATAAAAGACGTCTTCGTTCAGTAACTAGGTCACCACGCCTACTGGGAGGGAGGACCAACAGGGAGACGCTATTGGCTCATATCCCACCTCCCCAGGCAGATTATCAGGAAACTCCTTTAAAGCAACTTAAGAATTAGGCAGTTATGCTACGGACAGTGACAGGCATCAGGAGGCTGAGTTTCTTAAGCAGGACAAGTGTCATTTCTGGAAGACAGGTAAGGTTTATGTGGGGTCGATGTCCTCAAAGTATAGACTCACAAATGCAAATATTCCCGCAGCCTGTGCCACAACCAGGCCCAGGCATCCCATCTGCATCTTCCGATGTGCTCAGCGTAGAGAAAGCAGGATTCAAGGACAGTCAGAGGAGTGGCCGGAGGGCAGCCCCTGCGGTCTAGGCGATGAGCCCGAGACTGGACTCTGTAGGGAGTGGGTTCAAGGAGAGGCATGGAAAACTTTACGTCCTTCCACCCAAGTTGTGGAGTGGATTTCTAGCACTACTTCCTCAACAGCCTCTGCGTGGGCGGACCAAGTCCCTGGCAAGAGTCCCAGGTTGCTTTGAAGACAGTAGGCTTTTCCTGCGCAGGGCAGTGGCCCGGAGGAGGCTTGGGATGGGCGGCTGCAGCAGGCATGAAAAGGCTCTTAAAATAAATGAGACTCTGAGCTCCTGAGTCCTGGGATTGAGGGGCTTGGGAGAAGGCACAGGTGAATAAAGACACCACCCCAGGAGCGGGAGCGGATTGGAACCAAGCACTTTAATGACAGCTGATTCTCAGGGTGGCTGCTTATGAACTCTGTTCTATGAGCTCCCTCTCAACAGCCCCCTGGGGGAGGTACCATTTTTAGTCCCGTTGTACAGGGACGGAGATGGAGACACAAAGAGGTTAAGAAGCCTGCCCAAGGTCACACAGTGGGGGAGCTGGGATTTGAATCCACTTTCGGGCTATACCACCTGGGCAAGTTACTCAGGTCAAGTCTGGTTCCAGAGACACTGCTCTTACCTATATCCTTGCAGAAGGATCGCCAATGTGCCCAACAATGCCGCCATTTCACACATGAGGGACTATCCCCCCAGAGGGAGCTGAATCATCCATCTGCCCAAGTGCACGGCTAGTCTGTGTTGGACCCAAGATGGGTCCAACATGGGTTCATCCAGCCCAAAGGTCTGGTAGCTTCCGATCACAATGGCTTACTGTCTCACTAAGCGTCGCTAAGGTACCCTTTCTCATTTCCAAATTGACACTGAAAGTGTTCATCAGTAGTTTAAATGATTGTGAATAATGTATTTTTCTGGCACGTGCTAAATATTGACATGTAAGAATAAACCTTCTGTAGGCCTCTTTACCATTAAGTGGGACCTAGACTCTGGTTTGACAGTCATCCTTATATATTATTTAAAGCAATGCATGAACAAGTTCTTCTTCAACAGATGGGATTTTCCTCTGAATTCCCATTCCACTCCCACCCCCCCCTCAGAATTTCATCCTAATATCACATGTTTTGTGCTTCTGTGTCTCATATTGATCATACTGTGCAGTAATTTGATCCTAATGCTGAAAGTGTTTAAAACACTTTGGCCTGAGTTATCATTACAATGATGTTTTAGTACAAAATCAGTCAAACAATGTAAACAAAACGCTCTGCTGAATACTGATTTAACATAAAAAATAAAGATTTGTTGGGAAGGTGGATGGGACCTCTGGTCCATACACCCATGGGTAAATATTATTTATTAACGGAATGAAACTAGATTTTCTACCAATGCTAGTTCTGTTTTTCATTTTTATATGTGAACACTAAGAAACCTTGTTCACATTGATAGATCGATGAAATGTTGCCCAATTATTCTTCAAAGTCCTTCTGAGTCATCTGCCAAAAAAAAAAAATCGCAAAATCTATCTAGAAAATTACTATTAACGCTGTCAGCCGATACCCCAATTAGGTTCTCCTTCAATTTTGTAGAAAACAAACAACTGGCTGTCACCTGACTTGTAAACAAACTGTTCCCCAGTCACGGAGGTGACTTACTTCCTCCACAGTGCTGACAATATTGTGACCCCTCCCTTTGTTAGCCATCCACAGGTATTTACTTCCCAGAGCAACACACTGTGTGAGATTCTAGAGGAAGAAGAAGGTAAGATAGAAGAAGGGTGGCTGTGGGTGGGGCAGAGAGACTGAGAAACCAGTCCCTCATCGCAGGGACGTTCTTAGGCAAACCAAGGAGGTGAGGACCTAGAAACCGTTTTCCTCAGCACTGACCAAGCCCGTCGGACAGTCTCTGTGACCCCAGAGGAGCCGCACTAGACCACAGCCTCTCCAGGAGGGGCACCTGGCCCTACTCAGCCTGGCACGTGGCTTCCTGTTTCTTCAGTGGTGGCCCCATCTTGTCTGGCACCCTTGGGTGTGTGCCACACATGATAGGTTTCAAGGAAAGGGTCCTGGTTCGAGCCTAGCGCTAGACTACCGGGGGTCACTATCCCCCGGCCTGTCAGTGTGGTGTTGTCTCTAGGGGATAAAAGGGGGGCTGGCGGGGCGGGGGGGGGGGGGGGGGGCCCCCCCGCCCCCGGGGGGGGGGTGCCCCCGGGGGGGGACAATTGGGGGGGGGGGGGGGGGGGGGGGGGGGGGAGGGCGCTCACCTGCCCCAGGTGTGAGATGTCCCCGTGGGTGCTCACTTTGAGCACAAGATCTAGGCTTTGTTTTAGTAAGGCAGGATCGGTGTTCTCCCAGGGAGGAAGCAGGGCAGGCCTGAGTGGGGGAGGGTCTCAAAAGTCCTTAGTGGAGGCTGAGTTCAGGGGCTTGAAACCAGTAAGAATCTTACAGCAGGGGAAAGACAAAACTCAAACTTGTTTTGGCGTCAGAAGATGAGGCTCTCGAGTCTGCAAGCCTCCACTGGCCTGTGGGGCCTCTGGCCGGTCTCCTACCCTCTCTGGCCCTCAGATGCACCAGGTGGCCTCTATGTCCCTTCCAGCTCAAGGAACTCTGGTTCCAGGGCTCTGGCCAAAGGGAGAGCACACCTGGGTCAGGGCTTGCTGGCCACAGTCAGGGGAGGTCACAGGCCAACAGACACACGAGGCAGAAAGGATCACACAGGGACACACACACCCCTCCAGAGGGCAGCAGGCTCACAGTCCAGACAACTCCTACAGCCTGAGCAAACAGGCTGGAGAAATGGAAGGCAATGACCCCAATATATATTGTTTAAGGGGAGGCAGGGTTTCCGTGTGGGAAGACGAAGAAAGTTCTAGAGACAAATGGTGGTGACGGCTGCACAACATTGTGAGCGTCCTTCATGCCACTGGACTGTACATTTGAGATTAGTCCAAATGGGAAATTTCATCTTCTGTATATTTTACCACACACACAAAAAACCGTGGAGACCTCAGTGTTGATTTTAGAAATTCTTTCCCTCAAGAGGGCTGCCTTCAAGACCCAATGCCAAGGCACCGCTGCCCCAAACCCCCTGGCCCCTGAAGTAACGGGGTCCGTGTCTTATCGAGCTGTGGCCATTGTCATCTGGCTGGGCAGGGCTGGCGCTGGAGTCACCATGAGTCACGCGCAGACACAATGCCATTTGTGCAGGGACAATGCTGGGTGTGTTCTTGCCACTGGGCCTCTGGCTTCCCCTGTGCTGGCATTTCTCTGTTTGCTCAGCCTCGGAGCTCACTCCCTAGCCAGGTTCGTGCCAGTCTCAAGCCCGGGGTTCCCACAGACCACCTTACCTATCCTGCTCGTGCAGGACACTCTCCCACTTAAAGCTGCAGACAAAGTAGGAGCTCTGGGCTTTCCCACCTGTGGAGTGGGGCGCTTTGGCCAAAGGGTCCCCAAGGCCTCCCCCCATGCCGACAAGCTCAGAATTCTAAATACCCTGTATCCACATGGCACAGTTTCAAGGATCTCTTTCACCTTCCCTTTCTAGAACACGAAAGTGGTGCAGATGTCAGTGTGCTGGCAGCTTCCACCAGCTCACGGGAGCCAGCCATGCACATCTTTCCCCAGCTCTGCACTGCAGCCTGAAATCAGCCAGGGGCGGGTTATCTACACCGTGGAGATTGGCAAACACTACACATTGGGGCTTTCCCCCCAGAGAGCTGGATGTCAAATATTTACCAGCACCCCACTGCAGATAGGTAATAAGTCATTCTAACTCTGATGAAGGCCATCAGACCATTGCAAGACTTTCTGGAGAATACTGCAGGCCCTGAATGTCAAGACTAAAGACTACCAGGGGTGCCTGGGTGGCTCAGTCCGTTAAGCCTCCAGCTTCGGCTCAGGTCATGATCTCATAGTCTGTGGGTTCAAGCCCAGCACCGGGCTCTGAGCTGACAGCACAGAACCTGGAGCCTGCTTTGGATTCTGTGTCTCCCTCTCTCTTGCCCCTCCTCTGCTTGTGCTTTCTCTTGAAAATAAATAAACATTAAAAAAAATTAAAAAAAAAAACCTAAACACTTTTAAATCTCCTGTTCCTGCAACTTTTCAGGTTGCATTGACTGCCCATAGAAATCAGCCCTACACTGGCCTGTGTGCAGACTAACCACCCACTGGGAGTCAGTGACCTGACCTTTACCCCACACCTAGTTCTCCCAGAGAGACCCCTCTGCAGGCCAGGCCTCCCACTCAGTACAGACTATGTTCATTCTCCCCTATAAATCTCTTTTGAATTACGTAATATAGAGATGAGGCAGTTTTCCTGATTTTGCACGTGGGAAAACAGCCCTAGGGAGATTAATAAATCCAGAAGGTGAGTCTGTTGTGAAGCTGGAAAGAGAGTCGAGAAGGGCTGGCTTGTAGGCTGGGTACTACATAACTCCAGAGGACACAATTCATTACAGACCTCAACGTACTCAACCCTTGAGGCTATGAGCCAGGGAGGCTGTGAGAGCTGAGGTTAAAAGGGAGTTAAATCCCTGTAATCATTGGGATAAATTCTTCTGACTGCTATACCCTCACTTTCTATGCTTTGTATTACAGATGCATCAGGAAAGCCAACTCTCTGGCTGACTGTGGAGGCTCCACCCCCTTCCTGCTGGCATTTCAGGGAAGGAGAGACTTAAGCTCTCCATGAAAACCTAGGAACCTGGGATAAAGCTTTTATGTAATTTTTGTGCATGTTTCTTCATTTCTAACATAAAAAAGCTATTTTCACTTAGGCAGACTGAAATTGAACAACTTGCCCCAAGTCACAAGCCTGAGGGGAAGTGTCTTTCTTTGTCTAGAGACCCTCAGCCTAAAACAGTCAAAAGGGAGGCCCGTCCCCAACTGGGGCTGGCTGCCTTTGTGGCAACCAAAAATTGGGATTTCTCTCTGCACTGCCCAACACCCTCAAGAGGTGAGAGGAAGACATTATAGTTCTGGGCTGGGGCCTTCCAGCAGGAAAAGAAAACCAAGTTAAAGCCAAGCACTCCTTCATGGAACTGAAGGAGATTTGAAAAACTCGATTATAAGGCCCCATCCTTCCATCCTTCAGATATCCTAGGGCCCTTTCAGGAACGTGTCGAAAACAGGCCAAATAATTCTGGCATCCTCACCACCTCAGACAGCTTTAGCAGCATGACCACCAACCCCCCACCCCCCGGAGGGTGACTCTGGCAGGTGAGGCTGGGAGTATTCAGAGGACAGAAGAAATGGGCGCTGGGGACTTGACAGGTGTCCGTGCCAGGGGCTTGGCCCTGCTCTCGCCCGGCCCCCAGGGGCTGTGCACACTCACCCCTCAGGGGAAGGGCAGGGGGTGGCTGTGAGAAGGGAGGAGGGTCTTGCAGCTCTTGGAGCTGGTCACCTCTCTCCGAGTCCTGCCCTGGGATGGTTCCACGACATCCTGCTGTGACCCTTGGGCTGGATACCCTGCAGACACCCTGGCCCCTCTGACAAATACTTCTCTGGGAGCTGACCAGTTTCTGCCCAGCTTCAAGACAGAACAGCCCAGCGGCTGAAAACAGCCCCAGGTACCAGAAGGCACAAGCTTAAAACCCAGGTCACCACCTGAGGACTGCCCAACCTTAGGCGAGCGACAGCACTGTGCTAAATCTGGGACTCGGTCAGGTGCAAAGTGGATCATTAATTTATTTAGGAGAAAAACACTGCCAATTATAACTGCAAGATGCCAACAACTGTAACACATCCTAAGAGCCAAGATGCTACAATGTAAAAAAAAAAAAAAAATCTGTCACAGAACAGACAAAATAAAGCACTTAAGTTTTCTCGGCTTCTCTTTCTCTGCCTGTAAAGCAGGACATTAATGGCACCTGCCTCACAGGGTGTTGGGAGAACCAGGTTAATACATGAAAACACTTAAAACGGTGTCTACCACAGGGTAAGAAGGGAAGGTTAGCCGTCATTCCCACATCATCATCATCACCGAGGCTAGGACCACAGGCATTTTTTGTAACCTTGGAAAAATCACTGCGGGGACAAATCCTGGCAGGCAGCCCCATTTCATGGAGAAAGCAAGTGTCTGGAGGCAGTTAGATCTGCGTTTGAACCCTAACTACACTCCTTACCTTAAGCAATTACGTTAACCCTCTGAGCCTGCTTCCGTTACTATAAACAGCGGAAAAGATGCAACATCAAATTGGCTTACTTTTAGGATTAAATAAGTTCATGTATCTCTAGCCCTTGGCACAAAACACACATTTAATAAACACATTTGTCGTGGACGTGCTGAATGCTTTTCCTACACACTATTTGAAAAATGATCAGTGCAATCATCATAGTTCGGGAGAAACCATCCCATGAAAGAAAGACCCAGAAAAGTAACGGCTTAGAAACTCCTCAGCCTCTGAGCACAGCTGCTGGGGGAGGCATGGAGCCGTGACATGCTCGGCTCAGGGAGAGCCATGTGCCCGAATGTGGTCATCTCACAGCCAATTCTCATTTTGAGAAGCAGCGCTGAGAATCGGGGATGTCACCTGTGCTCTCGTCTTGGCCCCACATGTCCCTGGAGACGCTGGGTGGGACCAACATAAGTCAGGGGGCCGAGAGAGGAGAAAGGAAATGGTGGCCGCAGACCCAGAAGAGCACCAGGGCTCCCATGAGGTCCAGGAGCACAGAGGTGACAATGCAGGGGCCCCACGGAAAGGCTGTCCAGCTGACAGCTCAGCCCCAAGGGTGTCACGCTGAGATGCCCACTTGTCCCTGTGAGTTCTCTGCCTTTTCCAAATCAGACGACATGGCCCATTTTTCACATGTACTTTCCTTTCCTCTCCCTCACGCCCCACCCTCGGCGTCCCATGGCAGGTGCTCTGGGCTCCTCTGCCTGGTCAACACGCCCAGTCCTGGCTCTTCTTCAAGATACCCTGCGAGTCCAGGGGACTTCTGACGTCCCGCATCCACCCCTTCCCGAGTACAGATCCCTTGTAAATGACAAACAGTCCCCTGGGCAGACCCCACAGACCTGACTTTGGAAAAACTCGGGTCCTGGAGGGCAAACAATGAAGGTGAGCTTCCTTTGCACACAATTCTTCTCCTCCAGCGGCACAGACAGGTGAGCGCCAGGCTGCATCCACCTTGACGTCCTCCCCAGCGTGGAGGAACAGGCGCAGCGAAATAAAGAAACGTTTTAAAAGATCCTAACAGCTAAAATGAAATGCCTAAACCCGGCAGTCTTTCCAAACGAGCACGAGAGAAGCTCTGCCCGGCTCCCTAGAAGTGTAGCATCAGACGTTCTGACAGCTGCTGTTCTGTCTGATCGGGGACTTACCAGATTTTAACCTGAGCTCCCCCAGGCAGCCGTAAGCGTCGGTGATCTTTCCATACTGGCCTTTAATGACCTCCTTCTCTTCCGGAGCTAGGGGAGAAACACATCACAGACAGCATCAGCCTGGGTCTCCTGTTGAAGTTCCTTCACTGCAGCCTTCTCCAATCTGGCTCCCCACCCACTCGAAAAAGAAAACGCAGAGACAATAGCTCGGCCTCAAGTAACGTGTGTGGAGGTTTTATGATCAGCGAATCACCAAGCTGCAGAGATTTAGACCTTCCCACAAAAAGCTTGGTCTCTGGAAGCGCCCACAGCTCCCTGGGGCCTGGGGAGGGTGAGGAGAGTCCCCAGCTGGCCAGAGGTGCTGGGGTGCAAGCCAGGAGCAGGTGCCTCAGGCCCAGCCCTGCCCACAGGCTCTGAAACAGGAATGAGTCATTGTTACCTGATGAGGGGGACCTTCCTTCCTAAATATTGGCCACTGGAGGCTCGTCCTGTGAGCGCCCTCCTCCCTGCAGGGACCTGCTAACACAGGGGAGGCTGAGCAGAAAACCCACGTGCCCCCAGGCACCCCAGGCCTGGGCCCAGGGGATCCCAAGGAGAGCCGCATGAGCAGAGCCCCCGGTCTTCAGCAGTGGCCACCGGTGCTCAGGACAAGACACGGCCCAGGGTGAAAGCAAGACAAGACAGCAGACTGACAGACAGAAGGACCATTGGGAGCAGGGAGCCCATGACCTACAAGGGCCCCACAGACCCACTGGCATTTACAGTGGCAGACCCTTGGACCCCTTCTCTGAAAAATGTTTCCACATGCAAAGAATGGGGAAAAAACCTCGATGAATCCTCAAATAAGGGCCTGGCAAACACCATTAGGGAGATTTACTAAGAGAGCAGTCACTCAGCCTCTGAATTACTGTGATAGACAGACTCTTAATCTGGGGTGACGGAGGAAAACCCAGCAGATGCTGCAGCTTTGCAGGATAGCGCTGGGGGGATCTGTGTAACCTCTACAACTGTGTGCAAAATATTTGGATATATATATATATATATATATATATATATATACACACACACATACATACATATATATATTCTTTAAAGTTTATTTATTTATTTTGAGAGAGAGCAAGCAAGCAAGCATGGGGCAGGGGCAGAGAGAGAGGGAGAGAGAGAGAATCCCAAGCAGGCTCCACACTGTCAGTGAGGAGCCCAAGGCAGGGCTCAAACTCACGAACTGTGAGATCATGACCTGAGCAGAAATCAAGAGTTAGACACTCAACCAACTGAGCCACCCAGGTGCTCCCTGGGTATATATTTTTATGGGGCTGGAGGCACAGTTTTTGTCAGAATCTCAAAGGACTTAGTGACTCTGAAAAGGTTAAGAACCAGTGTAATCAATTACATTTCCCCCCAACATTCACATGGACTTTTCTGATTGATTAGGCTTTTGATGGGGGGAGGGGAGAGTAACCTAAAGCTAATTATGAGAAGGACTGGGGGCCACGGTCCCACCTCCTCCATCCGCTGGGTTCAGAGAAGGGGCGGCCGGGAGGCAGGTGATTCACTACTCTCCTGCTGCTGCTGTGGTGACAAATGACCAGACCCAGTGGCTCAAAATAACACACATTCATGAGTTGACACCTGTGCAGGTCAGAAGTCTCTGAAATGGGTTTTACTGGGTTAAAATCAGTGTCGGCAGGACTTCATTCCCCTAGAAGCTCTGGGGAAAACCTGTTTCCTGGCATTTTCCAGCATCTAGAGGCCGTGTGCCTTCCTGGGCTCCTGCCCACCTTCTTCAAAGCCAGTGACTACATCGCTCGGGGCTCTGCTCCCACTGTTACTTCTTGTTCTCTCTCCCTCTCCTGCTACCCTCCTCCTTCTTTTAAGGGCCCTTGTGAGTTACCCAGGTAACCCAGGACAAGTTCCTTAACTTACTCAAGTCGGCAAAGTCCCTTTTGCCATGCAAGGTAACAGGCACAGGAACTAAGGACTAGGATGCTGACATCTTAGGGGCCCACAGATGGCCACAGCCCATTTCTTGGAGGCCACAAGCCTCCTGCTCCCACACGGATGATGGGTGAGAGGGACAAGGTGTTCTCTCCACTCCCTGCATCTGTTCCTGGCTGACGTGAACAACATCCTCTGCCCAGAGGTGACGACAAGCCCACTGGATTTTTTTTTAAGTTAGTTTATTTATTTATTAAAAAAATTTTTAATGTTCATTTATTTTTAAGGGGGAGAGAGACAGAACACGAGCAGGGGAGGGGCAGAGAGAGAGGGAGACACAGAATCTGAAGCAGGCTCCAGGCTCTGAGCTGTCAGCACAGAGCCTGACATGGGGTTCGAACTCATGGACCATGAGATCATGACCTGAGCCAAAGTCAGACGCTTAACAGACTGAGCCACCCAGGCGCCCAACAAGCCCACTGTTAAGGGCCAAGTACTGTGTCATGTGCCTACAGAGGCCTCCTTGAAATGGGCCTGCTCCCTGCTCTGGGACAAGTAAACCCCGTGAAAACCCAGGCTCACAGGAAGACACGAATGTCCCTCCTGCGGGCCACAGGCATGGCCAAACTCTGCATACGGGTGCTGCGGGCAGAATCAGGAGAGGTAAACCAGGCAGCCCGTGGCTCTCATCTCAGTACACATGCTGGTAAAGCAGGAGAGTAATTCGGACACAAATATATATATTTCAACCCTCAGAGCTTTACAAAGCCTTCGAACAGAATCCTTAAGCCTGACTATCATCGCGTTCTCATTTTGCTGACCAGCAACGAGGAGGACTTTGTGCGTGGCGTGCATTACCTCTGCAAACAATCCTGACCAAAGAAAACAAAACATCAGGGATCTGCTCCCCGAAGCGATGTGGTCGAATCCACACTTCAGAGGTGGGGACGCGCCCACAAGGCCAGGCTGAGGGAATAAAACTGACCGCTTGCCCTGCTGGACCACAGGTGACAAGCACGTGTGTCACAGCCCCCGTCACCAGGAAAAGTAAACTAATCCAAATTAAAAAAGACTCTTCATCCTCATATTTACTTATTACTTATTTTTTAATGCTTTATTTATTTTTGAGAGACAGAAAGAGACAGAGCGCAAGCAGGGGAGAGGCAGAGAGAGAGAGAGAGAGAGAGAGAGACAGAGACAGAGACACAGAATCCGAAGCAGGCTCCAGGCTCCGAGCTGTCAGCACAGAACCCAACGTGGGGCTCAAACCTACAAACTACGAGATCATGACCTGAGCTGAGGTCAGACGCTTAACAGACTGAGCCACCCAGGCGCCCCTGAGCCAGTCCTTTTAAAGTCCAGACCCCCTGCAGGCTGTCTCTCCTGGAAGCGTATTTTCTCATTTCTTCTTCTCCAACGCTCCTTCTGACCCTCACCGTGTACGAGGGGATATGTTCCGCTCCCACAGTGCAGACCCCTGCCCTGCCTTCAATGCCCCCCCGCCAGCACTCCTAGAGGCCTGGCCTCTCAGGCAGCCTGTTCCCAAATCACCCGACACCCCTCCTTGTCCCAAACAACTATACTTCCTCAGGTTAGAGGGAAGAAGAACTCCGTTATCCATTTTGCTCTTCAAAAGGGAGCTCACAGCTCCAATGTCTACAAGCACGAGGCAGGTAGTGAGTGAATGAAGCTGCGGGAGGGACCACAGGTGACCAGGGGACACGCGGCCCCTCTAACAGGGGGCAGATGGTCAGTTCCAGGCCAGCCCTGTGCCGGCGAGCTTCCAGTTTTTTGAGAGAAATAGGACACTCCTGATTTTTCAATGCTGGCAACCAATCCACATTTATTTTAGGCATCGTGTGGGCCGCACACACCTCTGCAGACTGTATTTGGCCTGCCCATTTGCAACTCCTGTTCTCCCTTTCTTAATGTCTCGAAAATAGTCTATTCCTGTCTTTCACACTTTGGTTGCACTTCCCGTAGGTTTTTCCACGTTAGAATGCAATTTGCTTCCCCTCCCACTGGCCACGGATTTCCAGGCCTTAAAGAAAGTCCTCTCATTGGCTCTCCCACCCTCTTCCTCATCCACCCCTTGCCCCTGGGCCTCAGCCGTGCACCCAGCGTACCGAGAGCCTGCCACAGCTGGCACTGGCTGAGACACACATCCAGCAGCGAACCAAACAGGCAAAATCCATCTACAGCAGGGCTGGCCAAGGCAGGCATCTGGCGGTGTTGCAGAGAAGGAACGTGTGTCATGAATGGGTGTGAGATGACAATGGAGGCCAACCCGGGAGGGGGTGGGAGCCAGGTTGCCACGGCACACGTCCGCAAAGGCGGGGCGGGCGAGGCCACCTCGGCACCAGGTACCGCGCAAGCTTCCTGCCAAGGAGAACAGGCCGGCTCAGTAAGCACAACACAGACAGTGACATGGGCTAAGGACAAAAAGTGAGCAGGGAAGAGGGCATAAAACGTGTGTGTGCGCATGATTTCATATGGTGTAGTCCGAGAAGGCCTCGTTGCAAGCGTGGCTTTCAAATGCAGGCTCGAAGGGAATGAGAGGGATGGCGGAGTGAAGGTGGGGGGTGGGCACTACAGGCCCAGGAGATGGTGTGTAAAGGTCCCGGGGCAGAAGCAAATTCCTGACATATCCGAGGACCAGCGAGGGGCTCAGTGTCTGACAGAGGAAATGGAGTTGGGGATCCATTGTAAAAGAGCTCTGTAGGTCAAGAAAAGACTTGGGGTTTCACTGTAGGGTAGAGGATTGCTCTGGCTGCTCTGCTGAGAACAGATCCTAGAGGGGCAAGGGGAAAAGCAAGGAGACCCCTTAGGAAGCATTACAATGATCCAGATAAGAGATGATGCTAGCTTGGACCAGGGTGGTAGCAGTGGAGGTGTTGAGAAACAGCCCAATTCTGGACACACACGCACGTATACATGCACACACACACACACACACACACACACACACATCTATACGCAAACACGTGCTTTTTCACTATGGACGCTTCCAAAGAAAACAGAGCACTGTAACAACCCTATGTACCCACACTACCATGATCCTACCACCTCCCCTGCCATCAGCTCTTGGCCAACCCTGTTTCACTCCTACCCACCCCACCCCCCCACTCTCCTGTACCTTAGATCAGTGGGTCCTATAATGTGGACCTGAGACAGTAGGCATCAACCAGCATTAGAAATACAAATTATTGGGCCCACTGCAGCCCCAATGAGTCAGAAACTCTGGCCTCGACACTCAGTAATCTGTTTTAATTAGTCCTTCAGGTAAAAATCATTGCCCTAGATTATTCTGAGCAAATCCCAAACTTCCTGTCACTTCAGCTATAAATACCTCAGTAAGAATCTCTGAAAGATAAAGGTTCCTTTTAAAAACACAACCACAATACCATCCTCACATCTAAAAACTTTACCCATAATTCCTTAACATCATCAGATATCTGCATATATTTTGAAGGTTGAGCCAAAAGGATTTGTGGACAGACTGGACGTGGGCTATGAGAGAAAGAGAGGGTCCAACGATGATGCCAAAGTTTTCTCCTGGACAGCGGGAAGGCTGGAGCAGCCGTCACCGGGATGACGGAGACTGACAGGACAAGCCTGGATGGAACATCAGGAGCTCAGGTCAGATGGGTCAGCCTGCTGTGCCCCCAGGCGCCCCAGCACAGACATGGAGGGCACAGCTGCACCGGCCTGGAATCCAGCCGAAGATACAAACAGGAGCCCCAGCAAAGAGAAGGTCTTTAAAATCCAGAGACTGGGGAGGCTGGTTCCGGAGGGCGTGGGATCCTGCAGAGTGAGGATTTAAACCCCAAGGTGATGGCAAAACGTCTGAAGTTCATTGCCAGGACTGTGGTGGTACAGGAAGGAAATGTGGAAGGTGCATACAGGACCCTAAACAGAATTCTCACCATGGATGGGCTCATTGAGGACATTAAGCGACGGCGGTACTATGAAAAGCCTTGTCGCCGACGACAGAGGGAAAGCTATGAAACCTGCCGGCGGATCTACAACATGGAAATGGCTCGCAAGATCAACTTCTTGATGCGAAAGAATCGGGCAGACCCATGGCAGGGCTGCTGAGGCCTGTGGATTGTAGGCCCAGTATGAAAATCCCTCTCCAGCTGTCTCCTTCCTATCTCAAACCTCATTTTTCCTCCCCTTTTTTATAATAATAAACTCAATCACATATATGCAAAAAATAAATAAATAAATAAATAAATAAATAAAATCCAGAGACTGGAGGGGATCACCCGGGAAGTGAGCGCGTCTGAAACAGTGTGTTCAAAAGTCAAGTAGAATCAAGAGAAATGTCCAAAAAGATGTTAAGGAAACAGGAAGTGCGTGGTGTCCTGGAGGTCAGAGAAGAAAGAGTTTGAAGGACACAGGAGTGGTCAGCAAGTTCAGATGCTGCTCTATGTCCCACAACATGATGACAGAGCGTCCTTCCAGTTAGGCACTGATGAGCCAGAAAATAGCAGTGTACGGGGAGCTGAGGGGCAAGAACCTAAATGGAGAGGGAGAGGGAAATGGAGGTTGTGTGTAGAGACAATTCTTTGAGGAACTGTGTGTGTGTGTGTGTGTGTGTGTGTGTGTGCATGCACGTGCCTATGGGTCTATGTGTCTCTGTGTGTGTATGTATGTTTATGTGCATGCACGTATGTGCATGTATGGGTATGTGTCTATATGTGTCTCGTGCATGCATGTGTGTGCATGTGTGTATACACGCATTGACGTGCACGTAGGTACGCGTGTGTGAGCATATGTGTGTGCCTGCGTGCATGCACTGCTGGAAATGCTCTGGGACAGTAAAAACTGATGTAGTAGGAGAGGGGGAGCTGTGAGGTGGCAATGGCATCTGTCTGCAGGGTAGTGGGTCTCCAGAAACTTGCAGCTACACATGGGCAGCTTCTGGTGAGGGGAAGAGGATGTCACTGGTGGTATCACCAACTAAGCAGGATGAAGCGGGAGGGGGGCAAGGGCACACAGGGCGGGGGTTGGGGGGATGTGCAAGGCAGAGCTAGCGGCTGTGACTCGTGAAGCCAAAGGGGGCCGGCGCGGGACTGTGGTGGGGTGGCAGGTCTGGGACCGCAATCCCAGCAAGGGTCAAAAATCGCTGAGCTGGAGAACTAAGGGCTGAGTTGAAAAGATGGGGGCAGTAGGTGCAGAGTGCACGTTCTGACATAGATGGTGGGGGCACCAGAGCATGGCCGTGGGAGAGAGTGGCCGAGCCAGGGTGGAGGACACACTGGTGGTGGGGGGAGGTCAGGGAGCCCAAGGCCAAGGTCTTCAGAAGGATCCCCGTGGTGACTAGAGGTACCAAACATGAGGGCAAGACTCAGCCTCAGAGAGACCGACAGAGAACAGGGTAAAATCCCCAGGAAGCAGGCAATTCCAACGCAGGGCAATGGGCAATGGGGTTCCTTGATGTGTGTGGCAAAGGGTTAACACAGCCTCCAAGAGAACTGACCTTAGATTACCATTCTAGTCCTGTTTCCCTGGTAACCTGATAAAAGTTATCTGTGTTACTAGACAGCATGGCTTAGGACTGAAAATAGTCCTGACTGGTAGAAGGCATCCGGGCTGAAAGGAACCACAGGTGACCCATCATAACTGTAATGGGGCCATGTGGACACTCATGGAATGAACGAGCCTGTTCTTGGAAGCTCTGCCACCCGACACTGGACTCTGTAGGGAGTTAGACTTCTCTGCAAACAGCCCTGGCACGCACATCTAGTGAGTGAAGTATGCCTAGGGTCTCCGGATGGCCATGTGAACGTACAGGGTCACTAGGAGGAATACTCCAGAGAAGGAGCGTGCCCCCCTGCCCTGCCAGCAAGGTGTGGTTCCTGTCCTAAATCCCCAGCGGGGTCCTGACAGACTTGGTGTTTGGACGAGGCTTGGAAGTCCTCCAGTAGGCACTGTACATTGAGATTGCAAGTTAAGTGCTTTTAGGGAGGAGGGAAGCAGAGTGTCTGGAGGTGGCAGAGAGGGGACTAGGGGGCACACATCGCACCCCCGGGGCCAATGGGCCAAGGGAGTAGAAGAGAAACAGCCACCACCTAGGCCTACCGGGGAAGGGGTGGCTTGCCCCAAAGCAAGACAGACTTGGCCTGATGTCCCGAGGCTGGGGCTGGTGTCACCGGGAGCAGGAGTGACTGAGGCAGCCAGAATGTTCTCTGCTCCTTAAGACCCGGGCCACACAGACCATATTCCTGGTCTGCAGATAGCCAGTCCAGATCAATAATCAAACCAGCCACGCGTGTTTTCTTTCTTTCATAATAAATTCCACGATAACACACCATAAGGAAACTCCAGTGAAGCCCAGCCCACATGTCACAAAAATAAGTAGGTCAATTTAACAATGCCGACAGCCCAAGACCGAGGTACCATTTGTGGCTGCATTCTTGTGCATGATTTTAAACCATCTTCTTGTATTTCAGGGTCCCAAGAGGATAGCAGCATCCAGATCAAGGTCAGTGTCTCCTCCATGAGCTCAGTTCAGACTGGCTTGTGACTGTTCCTTCCAGAGTTATCAGTTTAGAGCTAAAGCAGCTCTTCAGAAAGACAATGGATTTTCTCAGGCGGCGGATGGAGGCGCAGGAGGGTTGCTAAGCAAAGTGCAAATCAAAACATCAGTCTGTACTGGAAGCTTGAGAGCCAAGATGAAAGCCAACCCGGGAGACACACGTCAGCCCCAATAAGAAACTTTCCTGTACTGGCCACTGCTTCTCTTTCTCACCAAAAAAGTCCAGGCCACACAAAAGAGCCAGGGTGGGGAGGGGGAGGAGGGAGGGCACTGAAAAACACATGAGCAAATGTACTGCCTCCCATCGAGGCTGTGTTCGCCTGTATAAACCAACCAGAGAAAATAAAAGGGAAATTTATCATCGCCTGCAGCCACAGCTGGGAAAACATCTGTGGGACAGGGGTGGGCCCCTCCACACTCCCCTCCCTGCACTGAGGTCAGCTGTGGCTGTGACCAGGCCAGAGGAGGAGGCCAGCATAACAATACCTGTTTCTCTAGAAACATGTGCGTGTTTGCTGGGTACATAGGGGCTGATCCCGTAGCCCAGATCCTTGGGGGCAGTGTTCACCGCCTGACCACAGATCTCATTCCTGGGCCTTCATTCCCCACCCACGCCCCGCCACCCCCGGCTCTCCTCCTGGAGCAAGTCCTCATGTGTCACCACTCCCTCATATAACAAGCCCTTCACTTTGCTTCCTATGACTAACAAATTAGGTCCACCGGCCCCCTGGCACTGGAGGTTCTATTTACAGCTATCTTTTCAGTTTCCTCTCTGACTAGCCAAACCAGTTCCTCGGGACATCTCTCTCTCTTCTTCCTTCCCCAGTTATCCCTTCATCTGAAAGACCCTCCCAGCCCTGCTAAGACCCCACCTCAGAGCCTCCTCCCTTGCAGAGAAGCGCTATTTCCATGCATGCCCCTTCTTATGCTGTAGGACATGCGGGGACAAAGGTGTGACTTTCCCCTTCCTTCGGTCACTCAGCAAGGACTCCAGATGCCCACTCTGTGCCAGATGTTGCTCTGAGCACCGGGGAGAATGGCAGCAGCAGCGAGGCAGGGACTCGAAGGAGCACTGCTTCACAAAAGGGGCGTGATCACCTGGGTGGTGCCGCTGGTTGGAGGGCAGACCCATAAGGTGGAAGTCATGGGGATCTTAAGGAGGCTCAGAGGCGTGGCAGGTACCAAAGCCGGGCTTAAGTGTGTCACAGGAGGATGTGGGGTGAGTGGAGATAGCAAGGGAGGACGACCTCTTCATGTGCGGTAATGGTAATGGACCCGGGGTGGGGGTGGGGGGTTGGGGCCAAGAGAAGGCTTATTAACCTGGGATATGACCTGGGATATGACTGTCGGTTTAATGATGGAAATCACCTGGCTAGGAAGGGAAGGGGGAAATAGTGGAAACAAAGTGTTTAAAGGGGGGAGGGGACGAGGCGGAAAGATAGAGAACAGGGGCAGGGGTCAGCGCTGTAACAGAGGGAAGGTGGCGGGCGCCAGCAAACACGTTAAGTGGTGGGGCTTGCGAAAGTTCTCCTCTTAATTCCTTTTATTTTCTCAGTGATATAGGAAGCAAAACACTAGCTGAGAGGGCCAAGGTGTCGAAGGCTCGAGAAGATGTGAAATAGCCATCGTGCAGCACGGAAGAGCAACCTGGGTAGGAAAATCCGGTAAGATGACTGACCAGCGCCGACGACCCCATGTGAAACTGCGACAAGCCGGCGCCGTCGTAGTTTCCTCCAGCCACGCTCAGCCACAAGGGCGCATGCGTGGGGTGGAAGGGGCGTGGCCTCACCCCAGGCTTGCGGGGCGGGGCTGCTCCGCACGCACCCAAGGGAGGAGTGTGTGCAAGAGAGCGGAGTGTGTGTGCAGGAGTGGTCACGGCCACGAGGCGCACCGTAAGCAAGAGAAGGGCGGGGGAGGGGAGGGGAGGGTGGTGGGAAGGTTGCGGGGCTGGGACACTAAGGGCTGGCGGCTGCAGAACTGTCTGGGGTGCGAGGCGGACAGCGGGTCTTAGAGAAGGATGCCTGAAGCTGAACTTGCAGGTGGCATGGTACTTGGTGCCGGGAAGGTCTAGCGGTGTGAAGTGAGGGGAAGGGAGGGCTCGGTCGTGAGGAGGTGAGGCCAGAGAGAGGCCAGAAGCAGGGGCATCATGCTAAGAGGCGTGAGCTCACTGGGGATGGGGACAGGAGTTGCGGTGGGAGAACCCAGGAAGCCAGGAGCCCAGCTCCTCTGTGAATGACAGCGTGGCCCGGAGGAAGGGAGACCTCAATAAGGAGGCGTGTGCGTCCACAAGAGTCCACAAGAGCCGTCTTTCTAGGGGAGGAGGAGGAACCATGGCCTGAGAGTGGCAGTGAGCGACAAGAGTGCCTGCCCGCCGCCAGCAAGGCTCCGTCTGGGGGAGTGCGTGCAGGTGGAGGCAGTGTTCCAAGAGGCTGGCGGGTGAGGATCTGTTGAGCACAGGTCACAGTTCCAGGAAGATGAAAGCTTCATCCGTCTACAAAAGGCCAATTCCTATTCTATGTTTTAATCCAGAATCCAGAAAACAGACTATAATTCATTTCTCAGGCTTCTCTGATTTTTAAAAAATTGTTGTTGTTGTTGTTGTTGTTGTTGTTGTTGTTGTTTAGGAGAAAACTAGCATTAGAGACGTGACTGGAACACCAGTCCGCTTACCTGGATTAGATGCGCCGCAAAGACACAGAGCTGCAGCCTCGCGGGGGGCAAACACTGTGCACAGAGACCCAGGAAACATGAAGCAAGTTCAACTCTGAGCAGACGCATTAACTGTGCTGTGTTATCCGCATCCCCACACACAGTATTTGGGGGCATCTACTGCGACTACTTTGGCCTCTCCTTCCATACGCGTCTGTTAATTAAACATGCCTGCTCCTTCACAGAGGCCCCTCACAACATCGGGGGAAGACGGTCACGCTATTTTTACAAAAAGGCAGAAGACACCTTCTCAAATGACCCTCTTAACCACATTTCATTGATTTGGGAACCGCCTCCTCTAATTTACCAGCCGGCCAAAGGCTTTCTTTTTTTTTTTTTTTTAATTTATTTTTTAACGTTTTATTTATTTTTGAGACAGGGAGAGACAGAGCATGAACAGGGGAGGGTCAGAGAGAGGGAGACACAGAATCTGAAACAGGCTCCAGTCTCTGAGCTGTCAGCACAGAGCCCGACGCGGGGCTCGAACTCACGGACCGCGAGATCGTGACCTGAGCCAAAGTCGGCCGCTTAACCAACTGAGCCACCCAGGCGCCCCCCAAAGGCTTTCTATACCTGGAATTCGCTCCGCCCAGCCTTGGTAACAGAAAAGTCTGTGGCTGAGTCAGAACCCGACCTTTCAATCTCAACCACTTCACAGCACAGCATTCCCCAACGCCACTCCAGGAGACCCCGGCGTGCCCTGAGATGTTATGTGTGCTCCGTGAACAGAAGGTCACACGTGCTTGGGAATCCCTGGGCTAGCTGAGCAGCCGGATTTACCACCCGGCCTGGCAATCTTTTCCATGCTAACCTGAGTGCACATCTCCAGGGGGTGGGAGCCATGTCTGGACCCCCCTGTCATTTACCTGTGAAATCCTTCTGTTCAGCAGCCTCTCTCTGGGGAAGTTCGCCTTTACAGAATGAACACTTTGCCTGTCCCGCACTCCTTTCTGGGGGCCTACTTTGTCCTCCTCAACTCCCCTTTTTGAATGGATGCCACACCTACCGCCTGCCCCAACCCCTGGCAATGGTGGCCCCCTTTCTACCTTCTGCCACTCCCGGTGATACCACAACTGCTGTTCGCGCCTCAAGCGCCTGAGCCCGGCCCTGATGTTCCTCGTGCTGAGCTTTGCCTGAACCTGAGCAGGGGTGTCCCCTGGAGGACAAGTCAAATCTGGGCTTGTCTAGACGCCTGTGGGGGATGACCTGGGAGCCAGTGCATGAGAGAAACAAATGTCTCCTGGGAGAGGGGTAAAGGCCTAAGGGGAGAGACAGGTGTGAGGGCACAGCTGCAGGGCCAGGAGGGAGGGGTGACACCGGGTGGAATGCAGTGTCTGTCACAGGAGCCTCCATGGAAGAATGGAGAACGGAACCAGCACTCCCTTGTCGGGCACTGCTGACAGCCCAAGACGGAGTGGCCAGTGCTGGCTCCATGCCTTGGGCCATTTGACTTCTTCCTTTTGAGGAGGACTTAGATATCCTTTGCCATCTTTTCTGGTAAACTGTTCTTTGTGATCTACGGGAGCTCTTTTATATCCAATGATTATCAGTCTTTGACCCTTTTATATATTGCAAATAGTTATACACAGTTTCCTTCCAGGCTGCTGCTCGTTTTTAAACTACCTTTATGGTATCTTTTTATATCCTGGAGTTTTAAATATTTATGTAGTCAGTCTATCAGTCTGACACAGGGTGAAGCCTGAGCAGGGGTCCTTGGGTGCCCCCAACGCTCTGTTTCTAGATCTCACCCTGGTGATATGGGTGAGTTCACTTGGTGAAAATTCATGGAGCTGTACACTTAGGACTTGCTCATTTATATATATTTCTTAAATCTGTCAGGTTTTTTTTTTCTTTTATGACTTCTGAGTGTTATGTTTTGTTTAGAAAGCCTTTCACACTATGAAACTGTGCATGCTCCTCCTATAAGTTCTTTTAATACTTTAAAAGTTGAGCTCTTTATATATATATATATATATATATATATATATTTAATTTTTAATGTTTATTTATTTTTGAGAGACAAAGCATGAGCAGGGAGGGGCAGAGAGAGAGGGGGAGACACAGAATCCCAAGCAGGCTCCAGGCTCCGAGCTGTCAGCCCAGAGCCTGACGCGGGGCTCGCACTCACAAACCATGAGATCATAACCTGAGCCGAAGTCGGATGCTCAACTGACTGAGCCACCCAGGCGCCCCTCTTTATATTTAACCTTAATGACCTCTGTAATTTCTTTTAAAGTCTGATATACTATAGGGCTCTAACTTAATTAACATCCACATAGGCTTAACAAAACCTAGGAACCCCATAAAGGTAAACCATCAACTACGTTACTAGATAACATTGCTTTTGGTAAAAATGACCTTAATCGGCCAATTGCTCCCGGACAGGGAAGAGCCATACATGAATTATACCTGCCGACGAGGACACCAGGCTCAGGGCTTGGGGGAAGCCTGGAATCTATACTTGTCGGGGTTTTATAAAGGATATGGCTCCTACAGGGTGCAAGGCTTAATGATGGGAGGAGCTAGGGACCCGATGGATGGCTGTGCGAAGCAGTCACCTGCAGGAGCTCCCGGAGAGACCACTCACTGCCCAGGAGAGGGAGAGCCAGCGCTGTCCTGTGGGCAAGCCGAGGTTTCTGCCCTCCTCCTTTCAGACTAGAAAATCCAAGGGGAACCCGATCTGAATATCTGGCTGAATAAACGAAGAGCCCCACGGGGCACAGCACTGGTTGACGACACCAACCAACACCATTCGTTGAATATCCACCTTTTCCCTGGCTGATTAAATCATCACCTAAGTTATAATAAACTAATCTATTTACATAAGACTGTGAGCCCTCTCTTCTATTCTATTGATTCTTGTCCATTATACCGTTCTTCTGGTTTTGTGGTGTGCTTTACTATCTGGGGGATCAAATCCGTCCTCACTGATCTTTTTCAAACTCTTCTTGGCTATTTTTGTCATTCCTTCGTCATTCAGCAGTGTTTCTGGGGCTGCTCCGCGCCCCAGACAGGGCTGAGAAGACAGTCCCGAACAACAGACGATGCCCTTTGTAGGGGTTTCCTGGGGCTGCTGGAACAAAGTAGCACAAACTGGGGCACTTAAACTAACTGCAGTTTATGCTCTCACGGTTTTAGGGGCCAGAAGTCCAAGATCAGGTATTGGCAGGACCCTGCTCCCTCTGAAGCCTCTAGAGGAGGCTCATTCCTTGGCTCTTCTGGCTTCTGGAGGCGCTGGGTGGTCCTAGGCTGGTGGCCAAGATGTCACTCCAATCTCTGCCTCTGTCGCATGACCGTCTTCCCTCTGTGTATGTCTATTTCTGTGTCTCCTTTTTTTTATAAAGACACCAATCCTACTGGATTAAGGGCCCACCCTATGCCGGTATGACTTCACCTGAATTTACATCTTAATTATGGCTGCAAAGACCTGATTTCCAGGTAAGGTCACATTCAGTCACCGTGGGTTAGGACTTGAACATTATCTTTTTGGGGGACACAACGCAACCCGCACCACCCTGCTCCCATAGAGCCTGCACTCTCATGGTGAACAACGTCACGTAACGTATGCAAAAGCAAACACAGAAGTTGCTTTTGGTGACTAGTGGTAGGAAGACAAGAAAGCAGGTGACAGAAGGGAGACAACGGGGGCGTGGGGAGCGTGGAGTGCACAGGTTAGTTGCGCGAGGGTAGCCAGGAAAGTCTTGCCCAAATCATCGAGTTAGCCCTGAATGAGGAGGCCGCAGCCGAGCAGAGGTCTGTGGGGAGAGCACTGCAGGCAGAAGGCACCACAAATACAAAGATGAGGCAGGAGCCAGTCAGGGCTGCTCAAGTGGCTTAAGCTCGGGAAATGGCAAGAGAGGAGACTGGAGAAGGAGCCAGGGCAGAGGACGGAGGTGGTGCAGGCTCGAGCAGGCCCCTGCATGGGGGCTGGGGAAGCCTTGGGAGTGGTGGCTGGAACACTAGTTAGGAGGCCAGTCCAAGTGACTGGACTAGTGCTGTACCTACGCAGCGGGGCGCTGGTGGCATCCAGGTATATATGCAGGTAGAGAAGTCTGGACTTGCCAGGGGATTGGGTGGAGTGGAGGAAAACAGTAGGACCAGGATGACTCAGTCGTTTTTGTCCTGAGTCTCTGCCCCACCCATATGGTGCTGCCATTTAGTTTAAGTGTGTGTGTGGGGGGGGGGGGGCAGGGGGGTCCCAGACATACTCCAGTCGGCCCGTTATGTTTTATATCACACTGCTATTGGAATTTCATTGGATTTTACACATAGATACTTGCATTTATAGATTAACTGGAGAAGAACATCTTCACATTGTCAGTGTTCCTATCAAAGGAAACAGTATACCTTTCCAATTATTTGATGCTTTAGTGAAGTTTTGTAGTCTTCTCCTTTTAGACCTCACATATTTTATTATGTTTATTCTCGGAAACTGTTGTTGCTGGGGGTAGAATCTTTTTTTTTTTTTTTTCCTATTTGATACTCTAATTTCTAATTGACTAATCATGGTGTCTTGGAAAGTCATCAATTTTTCTCTGCTGAGCTTGAAAAGCAGCCAGCTTATTAATTCTCTACGTCTCACAATCCGCCACGTACCTGTCACCTGGCTCCAAGAGTTATCAGCATTTCTCCAGGCTCATTTCACTTGCTTCCTCCCCCCGCCATGTGTGTGTGTGTGTGTGTGTGTGTGTGTGTGTGTGTGTGTACGCGTACATATGTGTCCATCCATCTGCTTCCCATAGTATTGCCAAACAAATCCCAGACCTGATATCGTTTCACTGCCAGATACTTCAGGATGTGTCTCCTGGCTGTTCTAGGTGCACAGTCTTATCACCTGCACCCAAAAGGGTTGACAGTGCTCAGGAGGGGAGCACACACAGGCCACAGGGCTGAGGCTTCTCCTAGAAAGCCCAGGGGGAAGCCAGTGAGTGAGCTAACCGGAGTCACAAAGTTCAACCTGTAAACTTTTCTTACAGGATCACACGCCCAGTCTTCGATCTGGGTCCATTTTCTCTTTGAAGACAAAATTCTTTTTTTTTTTTTTAAACGTTTATTTATTTTTGAGACAGAAAGAGACAGAGCATGAACGGGGGAGGGTCAGAGAGAGAGAGGGAGACACAGAATCTGAAACAGGCTCCAGGCTCTGAGCTGTCAGCACAGAGCCCGACGCGGGGCTTGAACTCAAGAACCGCGCGATCATGACCTGAGCCGAAGTCGGACGCTTAACCGACCGAGCCACCCAGGCGCCCCTGAAGACAAAATTCTAATAAGCTCTCAGCTACGTAAATTTCCTGACAGCAAAGGAAACCAGAAACCTGAGGCCGAGAGTGCTGAAGTCGGACACATGCCTGAAACCCCCCAAGTCTGGAGCCATCGGTCTGCAGGCAATGGCATGTCATGACAATGCCTCACTTCGCCTGTGTGATCTTATGTGACGCGCGCCCCTACGTTGCAGGGGTAAGCTACAAATTCCAGTTCCACAGTGGGATTCAAATTTTATCACTGCCATAAAAGTTCGAAAAAGGCCTTTAGAGGACTACCTTCTCCAAGGCGGCCTACGGCCCACACGGTGCCTTTCTGTGAATTAGAGAAAAGTGCCCCCTCTAGACAGATCAGCTTGGAAAGCAAGGGACGTGGTGGAGGAAATGGAGGACAGTACTGGCTCGCTCTTCCCCTCTGCCCCACGGCTCCTCCCTTCCAGAGCCACAGGCCCCTCCCCTCTTGAGCCACAGGCCCCTCCCCTCCTGAGCCACAGGCTCCTCCCCTCTGCTCCAAGGCTCCTGCTCCCCTCTCCTCTCCTGGTGGTCTGCGTAAAAGATAAGCAGATACCACTATGTTGGACCTTGTCACGAGGGCCTGGCTCAGGCCCGGGCTGGTGGCAAGTTATTTCCGGCCCAGGTTTTCCAATATTCCTTTCTTTACCCATAGCATTTAAATAAAAACAAGTCCATTATTGAAGCAGGCTGTGATGCGAGTGTCACAGTTCTGTTGAACCAGAGCACATTGATCGATCGGACTGCATTCTATCAGTCACTCTTTCTGCCAGCGGGATCCAGCTTGGCTCCGGACCTCAGTTCTGCTTAATCGGGAAGCAGGAGCCGCCGAAAACGGCCTCCTCTCCTTAAAGAGTTTCTCCAACATACAGGATTTATCAGCCATGAATAAGATTCATGGTGAAGCTTAAGTTCTGCAACACACAGTCAGTGAAGCAGCTGGAACTAGACCACACATTCCCAGGCACACAAACTCCCCCTCCAGAGCAGACTGTTAAAAAAACAAAGCTATGTTTATGTTGAAGGACAGGATTTTCAGAACGTTGATGGAAATTAATAAGGACCAACTAAAGGAGCTATTTACTTTAGCACACTTTATGCTATTTTAATAAATACCTTACTCTGTGGCCCTAATTTAAGCTAAATTGTTACTGCTTTTTAAATTTTTTCTGCTGGTTATCGGAAAAGGGCAGAATCAAGGAGAGATCATCTCATGCATTTTAATTAATTCATAAGTCTCTAATACAAAATGTATAGCATACATTCTTAGCTCAGACTTAGATCAGAGCCACCTTAGATTTTACCTGGCCAGATAATTTCTCCCAAGATTCAAATGTGGATTAACTCAATTCCCTCAGATAAGGAGCCAGGGCTAGATAGAATTCAGGTCTTCCCTCTCCTACCAGTAGGCCTCACCAGAACATTCTAGAGTCAGACCCAAGGAAAGGGAAGTAGTTTGCTTTTTCTGAGTAGAGATTACCACCACCAATGGGTAATAAGTCAATACAAGTTGAATACAAAAAGGCAGCTGGCCAGTAGAGAGAAGAAACCGTACGTCACGCACTGTTCGCCTTAAATCGGCCATTTTCCAAGATCTTGATGGGTTCCAGGCCACCCGAGTCCTATGCCGGGTCTGAGCATCAGATGTTAACTCCCTGCCCTCTCCCCACCCCACAGCCCCCAATCCCACATCAATTCCAAAACTAGGAATGTTTTCGGTGGCCAAGTTCTGCTTCGGACCTCACACTGCTTTCAAGAACAAAGGAACGTCCTTCTTCATTTCTTAGCACCTGGTTTGCCCTCAGCATCTCCTCAGATCTTGTCAGGGGGCAGCAATGGCAGAAGATGAGGACTGTTGGGGCACCTGAGTGGGCTCAGTCGGTTGAGCGTCCGGCTCCTGCTCAGGTCATGATCTCGCGGTCTGTGAGTTCGAGGCCCGCGTCGGGCTCTGTGCTGACAGCTCGGAGCCCGGAGCCCGCTTCGGATTCTGGGTCTCCCTCTCTCTCTGCCCCTCCCCCCGGTCATGCTCTGGCTCTGTCTTTCTCTCTCTCTCTCTCTCAAAAATAAACATTAAAAAAAAATTAAAAAAAAAAAAAGATGAGGCCTGTTCTGGGGGAGTGGACAAATGCAGCACAGCAGCTTGTGGTCAGGGGCTCCAGGAGGTCAGGGAGGGTCGGCTCCATCAGGCTCGGCCTCAGAGAAGGGAGGAGGCGGGGCAGAAACGCACAGTGATGTGGGAACAGAATTCAATACTAGCTCCCATGATACTACAAAAGGCTCTCCGGGAGAGTTCCTTATCCTGCAAAAACTGCCATAAGATTAAGCTCAGACTTTCGCGTTCATACTTTGGAACTGCTCCCAGGAATTGGTTCTCCAGAAGGAGCTACCCTGCCTGCCCTCCTTCGCTACCATGCTCCAGGTGAACCCTCCCGCCTGGAGCCATTTTCCGAACCCGGAAGCTTTACAAGCAAATGGCAACCCTCCAGCTTCGTGTGTCATGAGTGCAGACTGCCACCGCCCCAGGACCCGGCCAGAGGCATCCGGCTGTCCCGGACAGGCCCTTTGCCAAGCGCCGTGCCCACGACAGTCGCCCAGTGCCCACCTTGGGTGCAAACCACAATTCTGTCCCCCCAGTCGGCACAGCGCCCGAGTTCTTCAACACAAGCAAAGGTAGGGCAGGAAGATACCTTCACTCCCTCAGGCATTTCCCCCCCACTCCAAATTGAGGGGCTCTTCAGGAAGACACCAGTCCGACATGTTATCTGTTTGATGGTCCTCACACTCGGAAGCATGTCCTGGGGGAGCCTGGCCATGCTTATAAGCCTCCAGGCTAAGAAACCTAGGACTTTCTTCAGAGCTTCGAGTCCTAATCAGGCTCTGTTCTAGGTGCTGGGGACATCCGTATGGAAGGATACCAGGCGCAAGCCTCGGCCCTGCTGGAAGGCAGGACTGAAGCCCACACGCTTCTCTTGAAGATGTCCCCTTTGTGAGATCACATGCACCTCTCAGTGGGTAGCTGCTTCCCCAAGCCTGGACACTCCTGTTTACGCAAGCATCGGACAAAGCTCCAGTCACGACGGGGATGCTGTACTGATGCTTACACTCACCAGCACCCCTGATCTCCACCGACCACACGTGTGTTTTGAAACCCAAAATAAGCACACAGACGATGGGACGCAGCTAGTCTTTTTCATACACACATTGAATCTTCTTTTTTTCTAGGGAGGAGATTTTTACTAAACATGCTGTTCTCTAGAGCCTCCGGGCGTTGTTCAAATCATGGCTCCACCACTAACTAGAGGTAGAACCTCATAACGAGTTCTTATGCTTGTCTGTGCCTCACTTTCTCCAAGTGTTAAATGGAATCTAATTCGTAGCTGCCTCATTGTGAGGATTAAATAAATCAATACATGTCAACCCCTTAGAATAGCACCTGGTACACAGTAAGTGCTCCATAAATGTTAGCTATTTTTTTAATGTTTATTTATTTTTTGAGAGAGTTGGGGGGGGGGGTGGAGAGCAGAGAGAGAGGGAAACACAGAATCCAAAGTAGGCTCCAGGCTCCGTGCTATCGGCACAGAGCCCGATGCAGGGTTTGAACTCACAAACCACGAGATCACGATCTGAGCTGAAGTCGGACACTCAACCGACTGAACCACCCAGGTGCCCCAAATGTTAGCTATTTTTTTCCATAAATATTAGCTATTATTATCAAGTTGGACCAAAGTTATGTTGTCAGCTAAAAATTCAAAGCAGCTTGCAATGAACATCCTTAAAGCAAAATGGGCTCATGATGTATGAGTATATCCCGAAATTAATATCTGTCCATTGATACCAGGATAGTATCTACCCTTGATACTAGATCAAGGTCATACATATTTCTTAAGGTTTTCATTAAATTGTCCTCAAAAATGACTCACATTCACATAACAGTACCCCGAGGCTCCTTCCAGCATTCCTTAGAAACAGAAGGTGCCCATAACTGGGCTCTTTTGTGTTGACCTTGAAGGTAGACCCTGGCGTGACCACTGACAGCCCCTTATCTAATAGTGTATGGACGACATCTACCCGTGCATGGGCAATGTCTACCAGAGTGCAGATGACGCCTACCCGTGTGGGGGCAACACCTACCAGTGTGTGCACAACAGCCACCAGTGTGGACAACAGAAGCACCAGCCACTGCAAAAGCTGCCTGGAAATGCTAGTGCAGCTCGGGGGGGCTTTGCTTGCAAACCCTCAGCTTGGTCAGGTGCAGACACCCTCGCAAGCTGGATCGGATTTTCTCCTTGAGGTGAGCTGGCCACCACACCACCTAGCCCTGCCTGGAAATGCTTAGGGACTCCCCTCCCCCCCCCATCTTATTCCCAAGTCTGAGCCTGGGGCAGTTCCCCAAGGTGTTAAGGACACTTCAAGTGGGGGGGGGGGACAAAAAACCCAACAACAACAGAACATATTCCTCATCGCAGGTGGAAAGGCTGACCCAGTCCCACAATAGAAGCTGAGCAGCCAAAAATCACGCAGTGGGACCTGGGTACCCAAGGAACATCCCAGAAGTGATACCCAGACTTACACAGATACTCAGAACACTTGCCAGAGTTCTGTTTAACAAAATATGTTCTACCCTCTTAGCTTGAGAAGTTCACCCCTGTTGCTAACTGGAAGATCAGGTCCAGCATGTGGCCAGTGGGGGCAGGTGCCCTAGCCTGAGCCCCTTCTCTTTCCACTGACACTGTCCCCACTCCTGCTTCTGGGCTTCATACCCCTCCGCCAGGGGCCTCATGCACACACCTGAGGACACCCCAGCCAGGGTGGCATGGGTCCACCTCCACCCCTCCGGGCACCCCTGCCACACTCCCTTCGTTGGGGTCTGGAGTGGACACGTGCACTGTGCAGTCTGTCACCGACCCTGGGAAAAGGCACAAGCATGTTGGAAACAGACTGGGCACCACCTGGGTAGGAGCCTCCAGAGTCCTATGTATCTGGACTGAGGTCCAGGGAGGCGGGTGCAAATGGCCCGACTCCTCGTTTCAGTGAGAGGCACAGGGCAAGCCCCCAAAGGTGTCCTTGTGAGCCCATCAGTGCCATCCCAGGGTGGGGACACTCTGCTCTTCCAGCTGATGGTTTACTCTTCCCATGGGATCACTTTGGTTTTTCAAAATGTATCCTGGCCAGAGTCTCAGAATCAATTCACACCACCATCTCTGTTCCTGCCCACATCTCAATCCGTCCCGCAAACTTTGAACTTACACAGATACACACGGATGCAAGTCAAGAAAAAAGAAAAGCCAAGCCAAATAAATTAAAATCTTATTTGAAATCGAATCAATAAAATGTTAGGAGATTCATTTTTCATAAAAAATACAGGGACGTGTGACACAGAACTGAAATATACTGACATATCAATGCTGGGTGACAGGTACAGGGGATTCATTTTTCCTTCTACATTTGTTCACTTCAAATGTTCACAATTAAAGGTTAAGGGAGGGACGCCTGGGTGGCTCAGTCGGTTAAGCATCTGACTTCGGCACAGGTCATGATCTCGAGGTTCGTGAGTTTGAGCCCCACGTCGGGCTCTGGGCTAACAGCTCAGAGCCTGGAGCCTGCTTGAGATTCTGTGTCTTCCTCTCTCTGCCCCTAAGCTGCTCATGCTCTGTCTCTCTCTCTCTCTCTCTCTCTCTTTCTCTCTCTCTCAAAAAATAAACATTTAAAAAAATTTTTTTTTAATTTTTTTTTTTAACATTTATTTATTTTTGAGACAGGGAGAGACAGAGCATGAACGGGGGAGGGTCCGAGAGAGAGGGAGACACAGAATCTGAAACAGGCTCCAGGCTCTGAGCTGTCAGCACAGAGCCCGACGCGGGGCTCGAACTCACGGAGTGCGAGATCATGACCTGAGCCGAAGTCGGACGCTTAACCCACTGAGCCACCCAGGTGCCCCTAAAAAAATTTTTTTTTAAAGAAAAAGGTCAAGGGAAATGTTTTTGAGCCACATGGCCCTAAAAGGGAGGCTGGCAAGATCTGAAATCACATTCCTACGGGTGAGTTATGAAAACGACAGGTAGAAGCACACACTAACCCAGTTTGTGTATTTGTAAATGTTATGCTGAGCAGACCTACCAGTAGGAAAAAAGACCCGGGCATGAGCCTTGGAGGCCAACAGGCCATGTGGCCCAGCGGGGGTGGGGAGGGGGGGTGGGGCGCTTCCCAAGTTAGGAGCCTGGGGCCCCCCATCGGGTCCTACCCGCGCTTCAGTCTTCACCCCGGAGTGCTGATAATATGGCCACTTACTGATTCTCTCAGGTGCTCTTAAGCAGGTCGGACTTTAAGGCACTGACCTATAATCCCAAGCCACAAAGCCAGGGAAAGTGGGCAAGGCAACAGTTCAGAAGAAGCCTTGCCATTTCACCAATTCAAACAAAGCAGGATATTGTGGCCTCTATATAAACACAGCAGCTGGGAAAACCCAGGCCTGGTGTTTACACAGAAACTTTTCCCCCAGAAGCTCAAAGTAATTTAGGGGCATTTACTAATTAACTTAATTAAGTCTCCCAGGCCTCCTTCCTACCCCCATCCCTGCTGCTGACTGTTCAACAGTAGGCGTGGCTGCGGGGTGGGGCGGGGAAGACCCAGTCCCACTGGCTCACAAACACATGTGTAAACACACCGACACTCACAGGCCACCCTTCCTAGGGGCTGTTTGGAGAACACTGACCTTTGGAGTATCAGTGTTCATTCTGACAATGAAATCTATGAACAATAGTCACACTTCCCTTTGTGTGGTCCACACTAGGTCTAACAGAGACAAAGGGAAAGACGGCAACTACCTTTTGTCCCAATGTGCCAACAAAGGAACATCTGCATGCTAACTCTGGATTGCGGACCACAGGGAATTGTTACGTGCTATGGCTTTTCACCTATACTTGAGAAGCCCCCCACTACTAAATCAGCTCACCAAGAAAACTTAGTAACAACTTTGAAAATTGGTGCCATCCGTTTAGCTTTTCTGGTTCCGAATTCCTGTTCCCACTGATCTACATTTAAGTTAGATTCTCAACCTAACTCTTTTAGAAGCAGGAATTTAGAAGTATTCCCTCAGCACCCTTCCTGCTAGCAGGCTAGATGGCCTGGCGTGGGGACCGTCTGCAGAGTCACAGTGGAAGAGAAGGACTTTGCCCAGCAACAGACCAACCGAAGATCATCAGCTTTTTTCCTAAACTCACCGCCCAGTTCAAGCCCCTGAGCACTGCCTGGAAATGCTAAGCAGTTGTGAGCCCCTACCCGGTGGTGAAACGCCTTTTGAAGTGTGGGTCCTCATGGGATAAAAAGTGCCTTGAAGAGCTGCGGGATCTCCAGCTGCTCCCTATAAAAGCAGCATGCCTCTGCCACAGGGCTGGGCAGAATTTAGGAACTCTCACTGGCTGGGGAGAAACCACCACCCACATGCTAATAAACCGTTCGCTTAGATCTTCCTGGCCTCAGATTCCTCCCTGGGGAGACCCATCACAGGAAATCACAGCTGAATTCAGAGGAAGCTGCCCACAACCTTGAACCTCCTAGAAAGGGCAACCGGTCAGGATTCCAACACCAGCTATGCCGGCTTCCGCAGATGCACGGTCCCACGCAAAAGCAGACATTGAAAGCTTCTGGGGAAAAAACGAAAGTACTCTTTTCCTCCTCAAGGAAAGGAAAGCGCAAAAGCTAGCCCTTTGAAATCCAGATGGGAATTTCAAGTTCAGAGCCATTCTATCAAATTGTGGCGCGTTTAGGATACTTGAAAAGTTTGAAACAACAACTTTCTAGTAACAGAAGGCTATCAGAATCCTCCTCTGGACGAGCAATACCACCAAGCACTACAGCTGCTTTTTAAAAATAGTTTCACTTAGCGACCGACTTGGGTTGAGGTCATGATCTCACGGTCCGCGAGTTCAAGCCCCGCGTCGGGCTCTGTGCTGACAGCTTGGAGCCTGGAGCCTGCTGCGGATTGATTCTGTCTCCCTCTCTCTCTGCCCCTCCCCGTTCGCACTCTGTCTCTCTCTTCAAAATAAAGAAACATTAAAAATTTTAAAAAATAATAAAAATAGTTTCACTTAAGAAAAACAGACTTTACAAATTAAGTACTCAACCCAAGTTCTACTGAAAAATGACCACTAGGTTAAGTGACAAATGTGGACTTCAGGACATGCCAGTTCCTTTCATTACATCCTCTGTACTAGAATCCAGCATACTGTAATTCCGAAAGTAATGTACATGCATCACAGCCCAAACTTCATTTCCAAATGGAAAATATGCATTATACTACTTTCATTAATCATTTTTAAAGTCTTCGCTTTTGAAAAAAAATAAAGCCTTTTTGTCCAAGTGGCTTCAAAGGAACTCTTAAACAGGCATGAACCTTGCTTAACGCTGCTGTAATCCAACTGAAGGACGTTTCAATCTTTTTGATGAAGTAGGATTTTTGCACCATGAAATTAATCTCTCAGCTCTGATAAATGTGGTATGAAGTAGACATCTGAAATGGAATGGAAATTTCTGCGGTTTTTCTTTCCAAGACCTCAACAAATGACCAAACTTGGATTGGGGGGGGGGGGACAGAGCGCAAACTGGAATAATCTGATAATAATTTCACCGACGATTCGATGCACACTATGACACTGACAATACTGGAGACATTGTTTCAGTAACCAAGTGACTGAAAACAAGCCAGATGACTATAGGCTAATGACATGCTGAGGGAAACTGAGATAGAAGAGATGATTCTTCCAAGCCCTATATCCTAACTGAAGGATGCACGCATACAATGCAGGGAAAAAAGACTAGACACATTGATAAAGTGTTTGTTCCACCAGTGAGTGTACCAGTTGTCCACAACCTGGACAGTGACCTTCCTCTGAGCTGCGTTTAGCTACCAACAAGGTAATATGGTCCAGCTGGACACCAACAGGAAGGCTACTCTCCAGTGTCCATAAAGTTCTAACAGTCCTACCTGGTTTGGCTTGCTTTGGCCATCCTCATGAAGTTGGCCACCAAACAAGAGACGGGGTGGCTGGTGGTACCCGGACACCATGCGCTGTATTACGTTATAAACACAGCCACACAGGACTCAGGTAGAGGTGTGTCACCTCAGGCAAGCAAGTTTCATAGCCTCTTCAGGCCTCAGTTTACTCATCTACAATCTGGGGATAATAGTAGCTCTTTTGTGGAATTGTGAAAGTTAACATGAGATCATCACTAAAGCCCTTGGCACCGTGCCGGTCTCAAGACTTCCTGAAGCACAGACATGAAATACACTGGCTGGGCACCCAACTTCAAATACATCCAAGCACAGAGGTCGAGTCACCAAGCAGTACATCTGCTTCCAAGTTCTTTCTCAACTTTGCAGAACTGACGCTTCTCGGCCAAGTATTTACGTAGGGCAGAGGTGCCATCAGAGAGGGGTTTCTTCGGCGCCCGTGTTCCGGCGCTTGCGTCCCCATCCCCTCCGGGAGTGAAGCTAGCCCACGCACACCAACGGGCACTCACGGATTTCATCAACAGGTGCAAAAGAAAACGAGCGCCAGGCACAGGGGCGGGGCGGCTTCTAAGTCAATCCCCTGGGATCTCTCTGAATCTGTAACGTGTCCCGGCGGAGCGCGGGGCATAAAAGGCCACAACCGGCTCTCCAAGAACGCGACCGTCAGGCGGGCGCGGTGAGGGCAGACCCCCAGGAGGTGCTGCGGGCCACCGCGTCCCGGGCCCTGCCAGAGGGGCACTCGGGCGTCCCCGGCGTCGCCTCATTCCAACAAGGGCGCCCCCCAGCCTTCGCGCAACTCCCTCCCCCCCCCAACCCCGCACCCCGGCTGTCTCCACGCCTCCCGGCCACGGTCACCTCGGGGAAGGGAGGTGCCCGTTTCTCGAAGTCTCGGCAAGGCAGGCGTCCTCGCCTCGGGCGCCACTCCCCGGGGGCGCCGTGGGGTCGCACTCACCGAGCGTGGCCACGGTGCCGGCCTCGAAGAGCAGGCAGTCCCCGCGGCCTCGCGCCTCCAGCAGGACGCTGCTCTCCCCCGCGGGGTCCAGCCGCCCGAGCAGCCGCAGCCCCTTGCTCAGCGCCATGGGCGCCGGGGCGCGTCCGGCCCGAGGGCGCGCAGCCCGTCTCCGCTCCCCGCGCTCCCGCAAGTGCCGGGAGTTTCACTTTGCGCCGGCTCCCGGCCCCGCGCAGGCTCCTCCCCGGCCTCCTCCCCGGCCTTCTCTCCCGCCCCCTTCCCCCTCTCCGCCCTCGCCGCGCCGCCCGGGGCAGGTGAGGGCGCCCGGCCGCCTGGCCGCCTCCGGCTCCCGCTCCGCCGGGGCGCCGCGCTCCCCCCAGCGGCGAGGCAGCCGCGGGCGGCCGGGCGGGCCTGGCGGCGGCTCCCCGCGCCCCCGGGGCTCGCTCTGGGGGTTGATCCCGGGGCCGGGGCCGGAGGGGACGTCCTCCCTGCGGTGGGCGGCGGCCGAAGAGGAAGATTCCACACGTTCCTGGGCGCGCGGGAGGACGCGGGGCGCCCCGGGGAGCCTGAAAACGCCGCTGGACGCCGCGGCCTTCTGTGGGCAGCCCGGGGCCTGGCCCGCGGGGCTGCGACGCTGGAGTCCGGGGCCGAGGCCGGCCCTCGCCAGGCCCAGCCCGAGAGACCCTGGGCCGGTCACTTCAGAGCTAGGTGCCTCCGCTGCCCTGCGGGGAAAGCAGGTTTGGGGTTGGGGTGAGGAGTAAGGGTTGACTCCCAGAAGGGGCCGAGCGAGTGCCCGGCGAGTGCCGAGTGTTCAACAAATGTCGCCTTTTAGTAGCTTTCTATACGTGAGGATATTGTGGTCCACTGGCACACCAGGCAGAATTTGGGGAGATCAAAGGCGTGTGGGCTCAGAGAGAACAGAGACCGTGATCTCTAGGCGTGCCGCTTATGTGACTTTGACTTCTCTGGGTCCGCTTTCCTTGCCTGTCGGATGGCGGCAGTATCTGTCCAAAGGCTAATCTGTTGGGTGCGGAGTCAGAGGAGGTCAGGACCGAATGCTTAGGAAGTAACCAGCGGGGCAGCTGCGAGATGCGGAGAGAGGGGTCTCTTCCCTCTCCCTGCGGATGCCTTTCCCCCTCCATCGTTCAGTCCCTCCTCCCACTCTGTTGGGTATAGTCCTTGACTTCAGGGCCGGCTGTTACCAGCCCGTTTGTACTCGAAGCATATGGACCCCTGCACATACCCGTGCATCATCCATTATTGTATGCTGCCTCTCGGTGTATGACCTCCCAGCTCAGTCCAGGAAGGCAGGGTCCCTCTGGGCACTGGGTTCTAGCCAGATGTAGGACTCATCTTCAGGGGAGGAGAGAAGGGCAGGGGATTACCTAAAATGGCTCTTGGGGTGGGTTTAGAGGTTTTATCTCCCTCTGCTGTGATGGGTATGTATGGGTATGTATGTATGGACAGCCCCAGAGATCTCTCCATCCGGGTGTTCCTCCCAAAACAGCCGAGCCCCTCTCGCCCCAACCTACTCACACTGTGGGTCAAGCTGTTTGTCTCTGGCGCATGTTCCAGAAGGAACAGAGCCCCCAGTGCCAAGCAGGACGCTGTGGTGCCCTTGCAGAAATTCGGGAATGACCAGGAACGACAGACATTCAATCCTCTGTGGACAACCTCCCAGGTGATGATTTGGGGAATAAAATAAATGTGAACACGTGGCACAGATTCAAGTCATTCCTCAGCCTTCTGTCCTGTTACTCACAAATTCACTTACAAAACAGTGGATATCCCAGGAATGATGCTCATAAGCTGTCCAAACACTTTCATCCTCTATAAGATGGAAATTTTTATCCTCTTGAGAACAGGGTTCCCATGAAATGACACAGACTAGCCTTTGGCCCACTTTTCCTTTCCTTTTATTTATGTTTTTAAGTGTATTCATTTTGCACGAGAGAGGGAGAGGGAGAGTATGAGTGGGGGAGGGGCAGAGAGAGAGGGAGAAAGCGAGAATCCCCAGTAGGCTCCGCTCTGTCATTGCAGAGCCCCACTCAGGGCTTGAACCCATGAACCTTGAGATCATGGCCTGAGCCGAAATCCAGAGTCGGACTCTTAACCAACTGAGCCACCCAGGAGCCCCTCCTTTCCTTTTAGACTTGAAGCTCACTTCTTCCAGGAAGACCTCCCGAAATAACGAGGTCCCAGGAGATACCGTTTGTATGCACTCAGATTCACAGAGGTACACTTCAGCTCTCATTTGCTCACGTGTTGCTTGAGAAGTGTTTTTATATTTCTTTTCTTTTAGCTCTGTTTCCCAAATTAGGACTAAGATCTCAGGGAGGGCTGTAGACTTTTTAACTCTCTCCCTCTTTGGTGCCTTCTGTAGCATCACATAAGTGAAAGCTCTGCCTAGTACATGCTGTATATATTGTAGAAATTTCCCTACAGCGAAGACCAGCACTTGAGCGTTACAGCTTATAGAATCTAAGACACAACCAGTTGGAAGATGAACCACTCTTTTGTGTACCACTGAGAAAGAAAAAATGCTGCCCGCTGAACTGTGTAATTAAATCGTTGGCCGTACCCTGATTTCAGCAATAGTATGATGTACATCTTAGACTCCGTGAACTATAGTGGCTGCTCCCCTCTCTTTGATAATTGGCTGAATGATCCCAGAGCCTGCTGGGTTTTCAGGTCACTGCCCTCTGGTTTGGAGTGAACGGTCAACATGGGGGCAAAGCACTGGCCTGACATGCCCTCTGCCTTGATGGGTCAAGGGTCACCCCGGCACTGGCACATTTAGCAGATGGAGAAAGTAACAGAGCTGGAGACATTCAAGAAAAAGCTCGGCTCTGATACCTAAGTGGCGAGTGCAACCTGGAAGACAAGGAGGCCGGGCCCATCCGAGGGGGAAAGTTTGGGGGTATTCGGGTCCTGAGATGTAGCGCTCCTGGAGGTCCCATGAGTGGAAGGGGAGGAGGTAAGGAAGGAATGAAAAGTCACCTCCATCAGCCCCTGGAGTAGGCCACCGCGGGAAATTCAACTTGGCTTCGCTGTGGGGAGGCAGGCAGGTCCCGGGGAGCCTGGAGCCCAGCGCTATCAAAGCAGAGAGAGAAATAGGGTCTTTCACATAAATGAGAGGCTGTGTCTGGGGCCTGATTGCATGAGAGGCCAAAAGGACAGCAAGGAGTCAGAAAGGAGCCCAGTGTTCAGAGAAGGGGACAGTGTGGCACCATCGACGGGGACAGGAGAGGTAGGGAGCAGGCTGGTGGGTGTGGTTGGGGTTGAGCTGAGTTTAAGATAAGGAGGGTCATCCAGTGGAAAAAGCCAGAGATGAATGGTGGAGGCTCTGAGGAGGCTGTGTCTGCAGGGGCCTGGAGACAGGCGTCTGAGCCTCGGAGGGGCAGGGGGGAAAGACCAGAAAGAAGTAGCCTGAGAGATTAGAGAAGCCACGGGAAGCAGGGAGTGGTCAGTGGTTTGTCAACCTCAGCAGGGTCTGTAAGAATGAGGACTCAGAAGAGCCCCTTGGTTTGGGTGGCCTTTGAGTGGTTAGTTTTATTAGAGGGTTGTGCAGAAAGCTTGCAAAGAATTGAGGAAGAAATGCAGGCAGTAAGTGTAGTCTGCTGGCTCTAGGGGCCTGGGTGGGAGGAACACAGATACGATGCAGGCGGAGGGGACGGTAGAGGCTTCCTGAGACGGGCTGGGCCTTGGCATGTCAGAGGGGAGACCGCACGGGAGGGAGAGGGGGCGTTAAAGACACTTCATGGAAAGGACGCGTCCCCTCTAGACATAAGAAGGGAGGCCCTCCGTGCAGAGGGAAGGATGGGCTCTCCGGAGGGAGGGAGGGAAAGGACAGCGAGAGGGCAGGGTGGAGAAGGATAGGAGGCACCGTCCTTCCAAAGGCCGGGCCCTGGCTGAACCCCCAATAAGCAAAAAGGGGGTGAGAATAGGAGCTGAGGAGAGTGGGAAAGGCCCAGAACATTTGCTGTGGCTTAGGGTATCCAGAAGGTGTGTTCCAAATCCCTTGGGCCTGAGGAGATACTGAGACCCTAAAGCTGGGGACAACCTCAGCTGAATCCCCCAGGATTCTTGGCCAATGGAGGCGAAAGTCTGAATTCTGTCAGCTCTACCTTAAAAAAACAGGGTCTGACCACTGTTTGCCTCCCCCTCGATTCAAGTTGGGTTCCCTGTGACATACACTCTGAGCTGGGGATCTGCCAGCAAGAGGTGAACTGGGGAGGAGCTGAGGGAAGGGGAAATGAAGGTGAACTGCCGTGGGCCCCACTGACCCCTCGGGACCTCCGGAGTGGGGCGGCCCCTGGTCGACCAGTCTTTGCCTCCAAGGCCAGGCGGCTCCTGCCAGCCAGGAACAGCATTCCAGCACTGGGAGAATGGCTGCGTCCCTCCACTGCATCACCCCTGCCCCCTCCTGGCCCAGGATCATGAGCCTGGAACTCGCCACCCTCCCCGCTGGCCCCCATCAGCAGCCGTGTTCCCAGAAGCCCACGTCCCCTGTGACTCAGGACCCTTTTCGCTCCCGGACCATCTGCTCCGGGCTCCGCTTTGTTCAGCCAACACACCTAACCTCGCTCTCCTGCTCTTCCTCAGATGCGCCCGGGACCTTTGCACTTGGAATGCTGCTCCCCCACGTATCCCTGCGGCTGGTGCCCTTCCTCTTTCAGATCTGCTAAAAGATTGTCTTCTTAGCGGGGCCTTCCTGAGCGCGCCATCTAAATTTCCTCCACCCACCGAACCCCGTTATGGGCTGAACTGTGTCGCTTCAAATTCACGTTCAGCATGTGACTGTATTTGGAGACAGGGCCTTTGAAGAGCTGATTCGGCTAAAACGAGGTCATATGGGCGGGTCCAAATCCAACCTGCCTACGTCCTTAGATTAGGACACAGACACACAGAGGGAGGACCGTAAGAAGACACGGGGAGGAGATGGCCGTCTCTAGACCAAGGAGAGAGGCCTTAGAAGGCCCACACTTACCAACACTGATCTCTGATTTCTCAGGGATGAACAGAAATAAACTTTTGTTGTTTAAGCCCACGGTCTGTGGAACTTTGTTCAGGTGGCCAAGCAGACGGATAGACTCTGTATTTTGTATCTTCTGCCCTGCTTAAATTTTCTCCTTTGCACGCATCACTCTCTAACATAAGAAATCGTTTGTTTGTTTACTTATTGATCGTGTGTCACCCTCCTCTCACTATATCACAAGCTCCCTGAGCAGGGAGGCTCTTGTGTCGTCTGATGTGTCACTGGCATATCCCCAGTCCTAGGACAGTGCCCGATAGGTAGAGGGATCCAGAGGGGCCAGGTCCCTCTTAGCACCACCTTGTCTTGTGAGGATTCGCAGCTTCTGTGGTTGTTTCGTGACAGCGATTCTTACCCTGACTGATGAATTTATTGAACAAGTATTTACCGAGCACCTACTCTGTGCCAAGGATTGTTCTAGACGCTGAGGAGGTAGCCCCACAAAAAATGGAGAAAAGTCCTTGCCCCACAGGGGACATCAAACGAACAAAATGCATAAGATGCCAGCTGGCGATAGTGCCGTGGAGACAAGAAAGTGCTGGGGCGGGGGGCGGGGGGTGCAATTTTAAACAGGGGTCCCGGAGGGCTTTGTTGAGAAAAGACATCAGAGTTAGGAACCGAAGTAATCGAGGGAATGAGCCCTACTGATATCGCAGGGAAGGGCATTCCTGGCACCAGGAAGAGCCAGTGCAAGTCCTTGAGGAGGGAGGAGCCCGGACAGGGGGTGGCAGAGGGGACGTGGGTCACTCTGACACTGGCTTGTGCTCTGAGAGACGGGAGCAGAGCAGTGACATGCTCCAATGCTGGTTTCATCAGACCATCCTGACTGCTGAGTTGAAACCTGAGGGTAGGGCAGAGGGAGAGAGAGCCGGGAGGGTAGAGGGGAGGCCATTGCCATCCTGGGGGGTTGCGGGCAGCCAACAAGGAGGATGGAGGGGGACGGAGAGAAACAGCCCTACTCTGGGTAGGCTTTTGAAGCTGTGCTGTCAGAGCAGGTAAGTGTCCTGGAATCCAAGGGAAGGAAGCTCTCAAGGAGTTGATGGCAAAGGCTGCGGCAGGTCTGGTAGGACGAACACTGGGGTTCGGCCAGGTGCCGGTCACGGCTGTCCCTATGGAAGCATTTGCAGAAGATGGGTGGGGACACACAGGTTCTTTTTTACGGTGCGTTTCTTCTGGTTTCACCCTGTGTATGCTCACGGATCTAGTTATCGACTTCAGGTGATTAAAGGCACACAGTAAACTTGGAGGCCGTGACTCTGAGCCCCCTCGATTTCCCCGGTGAAACACTCTAGGCTCCCGTGACTGCTCCCCGTGCCTCCTGGTCTCCATCACTCATGTTATACTCATCGCTTTCTCGGGCTGTCTTCCAGTTCCCCCACTTCTGAAAGCCTGGTGAACACGCCCGACACGGTCCTCTGACGAGGCTCTGACTCGTGTGGGGCATAATTAAGGGGATGCCACATACGGTTTTCTGGATTCCCTTCCATTTCGTGTACCTTTGTACTTTCCCTAAAAGGGATTCATGAAACATACGACTAATTATGACTTAAATGTTACACCTGAATAGGAGCTTTCATCTAAATACACTCACAAATGAGAAAATACCCTGTTGTCAGACCACACGCCCCATTCTGGGGTTCGGAACACTATGATCACTGTAAGTATGCTGGAAAAACAAACCAACCTATCGGCAAATAATGAATGTATTTATTGAGACTCTATATGCACTGACTGGCTTTCAAAGATTTCGAGCCCTAATCTTAAATCAAACTACAAAGTTTTCAAGTACTTTTTTTTTTTTATTGATTTGTTTTGAGAGAGACTGAGAGGGAGTGCGTGCAAGCAGGGGAGGAGCAGAGAGAGAGGGAGAGAGAGAATCCCAAGCAGGCTCCAAGATGTCAGCATGGAGCCCAGTGAGGGGCTGGATCCCACGACCCTGGGATCACGACCTGAGCCAAAATCAAGAGTTGGATGCTTAACAGACGGAGCCACCCAGGAGCCCCTCGAAGTACTTTTTTATATACAATATCTCATTAGATATTTAACAATACTGTGAATATTTAAGGCAAAACCCCAATATTCTCAACTCATGGATGAGCTGACTCATTCATTCGCCCATCCTCAACCTACCAGGAGCTTGTTTAATAGACATTCCCTCCCTTAACTCTAAATCCTTCATAGTGGCTGGATAAATTGCATAACCTTGCAGATTGGTGTCCTTTTTCCAAACAATATTAAATGTTCCTACATACACAGTCAGTATCCATTTTTCCAGTTGTCTCCTGAATGTTGTCAGTTGCTGCTGGTCGTTTGTATGAATCACACAAATAATGCTTACATGGTGTGACTGATGTGTCCCTTAAATCCCCCTTTTTTTAAAAAAAAATTGTTTTTAACGTTTATTCATTTTTTTGAGAGACAGAGAGAGACAGAGCATGAGCGGGGAAAGGGCAGAGAGAGGGAGGCACAGAATCTGAAACAGGCTCCCGGCTCCGAGCTGTCGGCAGAGCCCGACGCGGGGCCCGAACTCACAAAACTGCGAGATCCTGACCTGAGCCGAAGTCAGATGCTCAACCGACTGAGCCACCCAGGCGCCCCTTAAATCCCCTTTTAATGCATGTTTACCTTCCATTTCTTTTTTTCCCCATTGCAGTTTATTTGTTGAAGAAACCGGGATGCATGACACGTGCCCAGCAGTCCTCCACAGACCGGACTTTGCTGAGTGTGGCCCTGTGGCGTCATTCAGCAGGTCTCTTTGCCCTCTGTATTAGCCGTAGCTCAAGGGGGGCAGGGGGTAGCGGATGGGGAACATGGAGCAGATCCTGTCTCGGGGGGCTGGTGTGCTCTTCCCATCAGGAAGCATACGTCTGCTTGTTCCTCTTTGTGATGTAGCGACTATTGACCACCGATGCTGCAATCCTTGCCAACAGTTATGTTCTATTCTCTCATCGCTTCTTCGTTTGTAGCCAGAATTCTTCTGTAAACAGAAAATTCCCATCTACTGTATGTTTACCCTGTGGCCACACAAACAAAACAAGCAGAATGGGATTCTTTTCCTTTATTTACTAGCATTCAAAATAAAGACTTATTTTGAACTCAGTGAATTGGTCCATGAACATCCTCCAGTGGTGACCAGTGAGTTTGTCTTTCCACTTTCCTTGTCCCCATCCACTGTGGTTTTGTCCTCACCGATGCTCCAAAAGTTCCCTCCTTGGCCGGCGCTCCTTCTTCAGCCTGCACGTGACCCTTCAGAGAGCTCTGACCAGGCCATTTCCCCACCACGTGTCCCTGCTCTTGCCCTTGGAGGCAATTCACTCTCTGAATCCTTCATGCAGCTGTGGTCTTCGGGGTTGCCTTCACATGGGCAGAATCACATAGGAGTCAAATGCAAGAACTATGCAGCCTGTTCCTGTGGGTTTGGAACCTGGATCTACCCTTTCCCCGATGGGCAATCTTGAGTAATTTACTTAACTTCCTGGTGCCTCAGATTCCTCATCTTTTGTGTGGATTCATGAGAAGGAAGCTGCACGTAAGGGGCAAGGACAGTGCTGGGCCAGAGTGGACGCCGGGGAGGTGCTAGCCATCAATGCACATCGCCCACTGTCCCGCTGGCTCTGCAGAGCCAAGGCTGTGTCTGTAGGGTTACTGTTGGACACCTGGAACCTGGTGTTCAAGGAGTCCCTGTTGCGCGAAGGAATGAAAGACCCACGAACACTTGCTTGGAACTGGCTGGGAAACTGAGCCTCCTAAGTAGACACTGAGCAGCTCAGACGGCACCTGTCTTTATCTTTCATTCCCAGAGTCCAGAATCGAAATACTGATGCACAAAGTCCTGGTAACACGGGAGGCACGGGGGAAATACTGAGTTGGCACAGTCATCGGAGCAGTGGGAGGGTGGTTCTGTATTCCTGCCCGTAGCCCAGGAGAACTGGGCAACCCATCGGATTGAGCTGATATTTACTAGCTGCGAGGAAATCAGGTGAATTCCTGTCTAGCTCTCTGCCGTTGCTCGTGGCAGAAACAGCAGTGGATCTTGGCCGCCATCCCCCACTCCCACCCCTCTGGGGTTAGGGAGACCCTGGTGGGCTCTCAAGTCCCGTGGCTCAGCTGCCTGGGAGAGCTGGACGGGTTCCTTTGGCCTTTATGCTGTGGGTTGCGTGTTGGGCAGCCTTAACAGGAGGGCGGTTGGAAGGTCATTTCATTATTATTTCTGTGACAAAGGAATATGAGACACGACATCTATCTATCTACACACACATGCTCACACGTGACTGTGCTTATGACCTCAGGTCAAGGTAACTGGGTATGAGCTTTCTTAACTTTTTCTCATAACGCACCTCCAGCAGCAGAACCTCTGGGCTGCGGCCTCTCTGAGGATGATCCCAGAGCCCGCCAGCCACAATTAAACCTCTCCCGGAGAGCGTGCCTGGCAGCCAGCCCCCACCCCCCCATCGCAGGCGGTGGTGAGCTCAGCAAGATCACCGGATGCCCCGGTGATTCAGAGACACACGTGTTTGTGCCCTTTCCGCCCCCAGGTCCTGGGCGTCTTCCCTCCTGGTCTACTACGGTAAGACAACAATACCTGCTGCTTACATGGGTCGAAACAGAGACTGTTTGTGTGGGCACCTATGGGCTCTGGGGACCAGGGGAAATTTCTTCACTCTTGTGGCTGAGACCAAGCTCCGCCCACAGGTGTACCAGCTGCCAGTCGGGCCTCGGGCCTGAACCCAGCATCATCACAGCTGGAGAAACAACCCAAAGCACACCTGCCCCGGGTCGGGCTGTGGGGCCTTTCAGATGCCGAGAACGGCTAGGAGCTGCTTGCGGACTCTTCAGCTCAATGCCACACTCGGGGAGAACCTACCGGTAGCAGAGTGATTGTCTGGACTGGATTCTGACTGCTCAGTCATTGTCGACTGGAGTTCTGACCACAGAAGTCTCTGTCCTGTACCCCTCCTCTGCCCCAGCCTGACAGCCAGGCAAATAGATGGTGGGTGGGAGGAAGGGGGGAGGGCACACCAGTCCTCCTCTCCACATTCCTGCTCAAGAGGAGGCTCTGGCCTCTGGAATGTGCTCGCACTTCAGCAGATGGACAGGCCTGTTTCCTTTCTATCTGTGACCCTCCCCTGAAATACCCCTCTTCTGAGTGGGCTCCAAGATCCATAGATAGAGAAAATGCCCTCAGGCTTTTATAACAAGGCCTATACACTGTCACTCTAGAGAGCAGGGAAAAATATTACAGGGGGTAAGTGTTAGTTCAAGGTTCAAAAGATTTTTCTAGCAATTAAAAGTTAAAAAAAAAAAAAGAAAAGAAAAGACTGCCTTGTAAGTTCCCCATCTCTGGAGGGACACAGGTAGAGGCTGAGCAGTGGCCCCTCCCGTGGGTGTGTGAGAGAGGAAAAACATTCTTTATGCTTGTGTTTCTCTGCACGTTTGAAAAATTTCAAAACATAAATCTGTAGTGGAATTAAACATGTTTCTGGAGCTAAAGCAGCCATTTTGTGATCATGAGACAACAGGTCAACATGCTAATGTTGCAGGTAGGTTAGTCCAAGGACAGTAGGGGCCCGGCAAATCGGCTTTGTGCAGGATAGAAATCAAATGCAAGCTGAGAAAGTGAAGCAGAGTTTACTGGATAGCGAAAGTGCTAGGTAAAGAGCAGCTGGAGTGTCTGGGAGACTCCGAAGGGAAGGGCGAATGAGTCTTCATCATTTGGAGCTAGGGGTTCGTACTGGAAAAGGAGTCCAGGATATGTGTTCCTGCAGGGATCCAGGGTAAGGTCTGATCAAAGGTGAGCGGCTGAATAATAGGTGTTTTTTTATGGATCATTGAAGGTAGGGGCTGCTGATGCCAGGGTAGGCCGAGGTTTGTTTGAAGCCAATGTTCTGGAACACATTTGGGATCTGACTCTTCCTAGATGTGATCAGGTGTTTGGGAGCCTAGGACGAAAACTCAGAGAACGATGAACTTTCTTGCTTCCCTCTTACAGTGGGAACATCATGAGGGCCTTGCAGGAAAACAGAGATGGAGTGTTTCTAAAATGGGGTCCCTCCAGTCTCCCTACCTCACTAAGAATTATGGTACAGAAAGAATCTGAGCTGTTCCCCCAGCTCTAGATGACCTACCTTGAAAGTCCTTGTTTCAGATTTTGATAGTGGAGTTTTCTGTTGCTTCCAGCCGAAGCATTCCAAAGTATCTCGGATACACTGGCCCCAATACATCATTACTGCAAGATTTAACTAAATTAATTTTACCCAAAAAAGAATGACCATGTAATGATCCGAAATTTCACTGGACTTTTCAAAACTAACTGTAGGATGAAGCAAAATTTAAGAGTAAATTTTTTTTAAATCTGTATTTCAAAAATTTTAAACATACAGAAATCCAAGTCAGCTCGGTCCCTCTTATAATAAAAAGGCAAAAGACTTTCTCCAGAAGTCCCCGACAAATTTCCACTGAAGTCTCATTGGCCAAACTGTGTCACGTGGCTGGCATTAGCTACAATGGGGACTTTTCCTGTCTCTTCGATTGAGATGGGCAAGAGAAAGGGGAGGGGAATGAATGGGTTTGGGGCTGGGTGACAGCAGCATCTCCCCTATCTAGGACAGCCAGCATCTGATAATCAGTCTTGTTATTTTAGCATAAGCCTTAACGCTGCCCTAGAAACATTTACAAGTTATTTTAATTTTTTCCACATGTTATTTCTTTCCTTCCAAGGCAATCATGAAGTGGAATGGGCAGGAGTGATCCCTGATGGGCTCACGAGACACGGGCGGAAGCCCATATAAAACTTGCTATTAGACACCGGCTCTCCAGACTTCCCACCGTGTGTGTGTGTGTGTGTGTGTGTGTGTGTGTGTGTTCTCTCTTTGAGAGAACTTAATTTTCCACTGTGTTGCTGATGAATTCAGCAGGCTGGAGGGTTTTTCCTCGACTGCTGAGTAAGGCCCCCATCATTGGTATGTTTGGCATAGCTCTAGAAGCAGGAGGTCAACTTGTCACTGGAACCACGGACATATTTCTTCAGGGAGCATGGAGGAGAGACTGGAAAACTGTGACAGCCTTTCTCAAATCAAGCTATGTGGCTTTTTAAAGCACAAAACTGAATGTGAATCCACGTTAAGATGTAACAAAAATGAGAGCTAAGAAACGGTGTGTCACAGTTTACTGAGCAGGAAAGAAAGCAAAAGGGAGGTGTGACCCCAGGTCACTTGGCTCTTATCCTTCTTAGGTCCTTATTTCTAGAGCTTCCTAAAGGACCCCTTGTTAAAAGAGGCGTTCTGGGGGCGCCTGGGTGGCTCAGTAGGTTGAGCGTCAGACTTCGGCTGGGGTCAGGATCTCATGGTTCGTGAGTTTGAGCCCCGCATCAGGCTCACTGCTGTCAGTATAGGGCATCCTCTGTCCCCCACTCTCTCTCTCTGTCCCCCCCTCTCTCTGTCCCCCCCCCCCTCTGTCCCCTCCCCCCCCCATGATCTCTTTCTTAAAAATGAATTAACATTAAAAAAAAAAGAGGCGTTCTGTTTGCTTCTCACTAAAGACGTGGCTTCGGAACTACAAAAATGTCCCAGAGTTTGAGCTTCTAAGTATATTTAGGTTAAAAATCCGAGGTGGTTCCCCCTCTAGCTTCACCTCAGCCTCCAGTCACAGCAGCGCTTTGCAAGCTTGACCTGCTTCCTGCCCTCCTCTCCCCGGCAGACCACCTGGGCCTGGGCAGATGTATTTAAACAATAATACGGCCTAGACGGCCAGGTGTTTTTCACTCCCTTTACTGCTCTCTCTTTCCCTTCTCTCTGCCCCAACTTTCCCATTCTGTCCAAAACCCTTCCTACAAAAATCTCCCACTCTGCTCAGGAGCCAAACAGGCCAGTGGGCTCTGAAAGGAAACACACCTTGTTAGCAGAAGGATCCTCTCCTTTCTCTTCGAGGCTCAGCTACTTTCTATTTCCACTCCTTTGGCCAAAGGGTGAGAGCAGAGCTTTGCTCTGCCTTCAGTGACCGCTTCCCACAGATGTTCTGAGAGTGAAGAGCCCCCGGCGATTTCCACAATGACCGCTGGATTAAAATACTGGGTCTCGCTCAGACAGCTGACCTGGGGAACCAGCTGGAAGCCTTTACGGGCTAAGTGGAAACGGCCTCTGGTCCACTTGTGAGGTGATTCATCCCTCCCTCTTCATGACATTCCTCTGTCCACGTGTTAAAAGGAAAGAGAGGGGGGAGAAATCATGGGAAGAACAGGATGTGGTCCGTGGAGTGTGTCTGGTGAGTCTGGAAATTGGCTTTGTCTTTCAAGCAGCAGCTCTGAATCCTTACCTGAGTTATCCATACCTTTAAAAAGACAGGGAGGGGCGCCTGGGAGGCTCCGTCGGTTGGGCGGTTGGGCGTCTGACTTCGGCTCAGGTCACGATCTCCCCCTTTGTGAGTTCAGGCCCTGCATTGGGTTCTGTGCTGACAGCTCAGAGCCTGGAGCTGCTTTGGATTCTGTGTCTCCCTCTCTCTCTGCTCCTCCCCGGCTCATGCTTTGTCTCTCTCTCTCTCTCTCTCTCTCTCTCAAAAATAAATAAACATTAAAAAAAAATCAGAAAAAAAAAGAAAAAGCCGCTAACCCAAGTATCTCTAAAGGTGGCGGGGAAGTAAATCTGAACCACAAAGAAATTTCCAAGGCCCTAGAAAATGCAGTTAAACGTTATACAAAACAAGAAGATCAAGAAGAAAGGGCTCCTCAAGAAAAACTTTAATTCCCTGGGTGGCAGAGGGGGTCAAAATTTCTGCAGTTGTAGGTATAGGCCTACCCTTTATGTGAACTCATTTCCCACTCCGTTCGAGGGAAGAATAAACCCTTCCAAATTACAATGGATCGATCTGTCTAGAGTGATTTAAACACACCAACAAAAGAACTCAATCTCACGAAAATGGTTTATTTGCTTTTGTAAACATCTGTTTTGTTTTCCTTCTTCTTCCTCTTCATTGTAAGGTGGGTTGATAGTTTTCCAAATGGTACATTTCCAAACCGGCCTGCTTCATTAAAGCCAACCTGTTTCTAGACACCTGTTTATTAAGAAAAAAAATTTTTAATGTTTATTTTTGAGAGAGAGACAGAGAGACAGAGTGTGAATAGGGGAGGGGCAGAGAGAGAGAGGGAGACACAGATTCTGAAGCAGGCTCCAGACTCCTAGCTGTCAGCACAGAGCCCGACGTGAGGCTCAAACTCACAAACTGTGAGATCATGACCTGAGCCGAAGTCGGACGCTTCACTGACTGAGCCACCCAGGTGCTCCGTGTTTATTTATTTTTAATGTTTATTTATTTTTGGGAGAGAGAGAGAGAGAGAGAGAGAGAGAGGGCAGGGGGAGGGGCGGAGAGAGAGAGAGGGAGACACAGAATCTGAACCAGGCTCCAGGCTCCGAGCTGTCAGCACAGAGCCCGACTCGGGGCTCGAACTCAAGAACCGCGAGACCGTGACCTGAGCCGAAGTCCAACACTTAACCGACTGAGCTGTCCAGGCGCCCCTAGACACTTGTTTAGAGTCAGGGTGAACTCACCCTCTGGCTCAATAAAGAGCGACTACCCCAGTCAGAGGAGGGGGGCTGGTGTAGCTCTTGCCGCATCAGAAATAACTCCAAGCTCAGTGGCTCCACGTGGCAGGGGTCATTTCTTGCTCACGCAAGTCTGCGGGGGTGAGGGGACAGCAGCCTCCCAGGCTGCCTCCGTCTGTGTGTTGGCTCACAGTTCTAAGCCGCCTGAACCCTTCAGCCCCTCGATGTCAGCGCTTTACTCCCCCGTCACCTCGGGCGGCGGCGAAGGATCTGGAGGGACGCCCACCAGCAATCGCTCTTTGGCCAAAGCCAAACACACGGTTTTACGGAGACGGGGAAGCCTGGTGGCGTCGGGGGGCCCGGAGGAAGGAGCAAGCCACGAGATGCTAAGACACGTGATGCCTGCCGCGGGTGTTGTCAAAAATCCACCTTCGTGCCGTGCAGTCAAAATATAACTTAAAGACAGAGTTTGGGGTAAAGAGGAACAACAGCTTTACTGCTTCGCAAGGGAGGCCGCGCGGGGGTGGTGGTTACAGGGAAACACACAGGATCCAGCCGGTTTCCCCAGGAATTGTGTGCCTTCCGCCAGCCTCGTCCGTCCGTCACGTTCTCGGGGTGGTGCCGGGGTCCTGAAACCAAGGGCTGACGAGGCAGGAGGTGAGGTTTGCAGAAGAGGGTAAAGGTGACTTAGAGTAACACTGGGCCTCACTGAAACTTTAGTGCAGCCGTCTCGATTTTGCTGCCACTTTATGCTTCTAAGCGGCTTCGCAGGGACGACTGGAACAGATTTCGAGCCGTACGTGTGCCAAGTGCTGTCTGCAAATGGGAAACCTGCCCCAGCCTTAGATTTTAAAAAATAAACCGTATGTTTTCCACTTTCAGCAACGATGGAGGACCGGAGGCCAGTTTACCCCTCCTTAAATGAAGAAAAAACTGGATAGACGATATGAAAAATGGTTTCAGACATCAGACAACAGGTGGTGCCAGACTCTGATCCTCGAGAGGAGAGACACAAACAGCGTGAGCCCCCCGAGGGCCCCAAATTCCTGCCTGAGTGCAGATTCCAGGCCCAGAGCAGGGAGGGGGAAACCAAATTGAGTTTTGTGGTCTTGCCGAGTTGAGGAGACAGAGATCCGTCAGGGGGACCAGGCGGCCAGGACCGGAAGGGGCAGAGCAAGGAGAAGGAATCTCCCGAGACGGGGGTGAGGGGCTTCGGGTCTGTGTGCTCCGGGGGCGAGTCCCCTGGAAAGACAAGACCGGCCGCTTCCGGCTGCACGCATTCACGTGAGGGAACCATGTGAGGACAGTCACACGACCGCCAGAACTCAGTTCTGGGCCAGACAATCCCCCCAGGTCACACAGGGCTGGAAATAGGTCCGACAGTCCCCAGTCGGAGTGTGGAGGCAGCGCCTTTAGGGGCTCAAGCTTGTCCCACGAAACCCGCCAACGCCAATGCAGTCAAGGCTCCGGTTACTGCAGAGGAAAGGCCAGACTGTCTTGTCATAGCTCCCGCCACACGCCTTTCAGTTCTCTGTAGCCGTCACGAGCACGCCCTGAAGGCGCCCACGCCAGTTGTGTCTTTCCACAGTGTCGGCCTCGTTCGGTCACACAGCAAAGTCCACATAATCGTGACGCAGGCCCAGCATCCCAAACTCAACGACGCGCACAAAGTGGAACACAAGACAGGTCACACAGCACACACGGTAACAGGGGCAGGGTGGGGGGCGGGGAGCTAACGAACCAAACTCGAAGTCAGTCTGGGGACGCGCAGTTGAAATGAGGCCTCGGTCCGTCCGGGTCAGCTCTTGCTGCCTCTTCTGTCCACGCCGTGGAGGACCCCAGTTCTGTTTGGGGATCATTCCGGCAAAGCCTTCGGCGGCAGCTGCCTTTTTATTTATTTTTAATTTTTGTTAACGTTTATTTATTTTTGAGACAGAGAGAGACAGAGCATGAACGGGGGAGAGTCAGAGAGAGGGAGACACAGAATCTGAAACAGGCTCCAGGCTCTGAGCTGTCAGCACAGAGCCTGATGCGGGGCTTGAACTCACGGACCGCAAGATCATGACCTGAGCCGAAGTCGGCCGCTTAACCGACTGAGCCACCCAGGCGCCCCGGCAGCTGCCTTTTTAAAGTGGTCAGACATAGATAGAGGGGTCGGTGTCTGAAGAGTCGGGCAGCTGCAAAAACCCTCCCTTTTTAAAGAGATTTCGTCAGTCTTGGGCCCCTGCAGACCTCCTCTTCTGCTTGTTCTCAGTGCTGGGGTGTCGTCAGCTCGTCAGCTCGTGCTGGTCTCTGATGTCTGGTGGCTGTGGTACCCTTAATGCCTGTGTCATTGCTTGACACAGGCCCCTGCTTGACACGAGTGACTCCATCTTGCTCTCTACAGTATCCAGCCTGCTTGCCGTCCCTCCAGCTGCCCCATGGCCCTCTGTGCCTAAGACGTGGCATCTCCTTGAGGTCCAGGTGAATACAGAATCCTAATAGCCAACACTTATTAAATGAGGGAGTGAACTGAATTTAGCCTGAGACTGCCGTGTTTCCTTATCTGCACGAGTAGGAACTGGGAAGCGGGTTAACCAGGAACAGAGCTATCTATGTGTGATTGTAGGTACACCTGCATCCCTAACTTTTCTGTTATTAACCGCTTTTTTTTCAGGTCTTCACTGGGAAATTATTTACATTCTGATGGCTAAGAAACAAAATAGAAAAACGTTATTAGTATCTGACCACCCAAAACATACCGGTGCCAGAGCAGAGAGTCCATTTAAAAATAATCTGAAGTAGGCAAACCGGGAGTTCACCCCAAAGTGGGCCGGGAGCAGGTGCCGGCTGCCCTCCATCCGGGAGGCTCCGGGACTGAATTCTAGCAAGGCCCCAGGCCTCCCTCTGGGTCTGTCCCGTGCTTGAGGTTGGCTTTCCAGCCAAACTACATCACGTGATACTGGGTTTACCGTTCGGATAACAAGCTCAAAGGGTCTCAGCCGATCTGGACTCTCCTGAGAGACCGTGCTGTTGCGGGTGTGGCCGGGAAGGCGCAGGTGTTTGTGGGCCAGGCTGCTGGCGAGGACTTCCACAAACCTCGGAGAGAACCGTTCCCTTTCCTGTAACTCAACCCACACCAACCCTGGGAAGTAAACAGATCATGAGGCTCCGTCATCATCCGTGAGGGATCGGGGTTTGCCAAGGCAGAGGGAGTCAGTGAATGTTTACTGACGCTCCAGACATGGAACGGAAGGGGCCGGGGAGGCGTGGGGCAGAGGGGGCGGTTCCTGGACTTTGATGTCCCCGCGGGTGAAAACAGGGCAGAGACTATGATGGAAGATGGGAGAGCGTCAGCCGCCATCCCCCCACCTCGTTACTGCTGCAGTCGGTGCTCGCTGACCGTTTTGAAATCAAGGTTTGGAGCAGAAAGAGGGCACCCCGACGTTCACCCTGGATCGCGTCTGCTCGCGAGCTCACCTTTACCCCCTGCCAGGTGCGATGTGCCTGCAGCAGGTGGTAAAAGTGGCGGCCAGGCCCTGCTTTTGAATGGGCAGAGTTGACAGGTGACGAAAGCAGACGGTTCTGGGACACACCCTGCCCTGCCCTGAAGCCCACGGGGACCGTGTCCCGGAGGGGTGCCTGGGGGCGGCTGTCCAAGTCCCAGGGGTGGCTGTATCACAGGGGTGCTGCCCCCGGCAGAGGCCAGGGGGCCCGGCGCCTCACGCTCACACCCCGCTCTTCCGTAAGTGACTCACGGAGCATCCCAGTGCTGGGAAGGGCTTTGGGACACGTCTGCTCTCGTCCTGGCAGTCCATGGAGGAGGGGCCCCGGGGTCAGAGAGCATGTGTGACTTGTTCGAGGTGACAGACGTTGGCGTCAGACTTGGGACCAGAGTCCCGGGCTCCAACGCACAAGTCAGACCTCTTTTTATTACCAAGGGTTTCTCCAGGGGAAGGACGGTCTTCACACGTTCGCGGGTTCCTCTGCGCCGGGGCTGAACTGACCGGCACCCGCTGAGTGTGCGAGCGTGAAGGGAGTCAGCGCCCGGCCCGGCGTTGGTACTAACAAGTACCCGGGGAACAGAGGATGCGGGAAAGTAAATCGCTGTAAGAGCTTAAACACTTTGAATTACAATACAAGCCCACTGTTTTAAAAAGCTCCAAAAAGTATAATTTTACAATAAAGACCACTCATAATCGTACCCCCAAAGACCACTAGAGAAACTCACCGTTAGCTTACGTTCCGCTTCCTGGTCTAAGTGCCGTGGTTTTAGCCTTGGCGCGCCTCCTGTCACCTCTGTTCCAGCACTACCCTGGGCTCTTCTTTTAGGTTTTACCGATAATAGCCTTTTATCCTCAGCCACGTGCATCTATCGAGCACCTTCTGTATGTATCCTCGTCCACGTGCATTTATCGAGCACCTTCTGTCTGTACCTGAAACCACCTCTTGATCCCCAGGAAAGAGCAATTGTCTGTGTGCTTTAAAGTGGGGTTTCTCAGTTTGGGTACACATTTTTTTTTTTTTTTTTTTTTTATCGTGAGGGCTGTTCTGTGCATCGGAGGATGTTCAACAGCATCTCTGACTTCAACCCACCGGATGACAGGAACGCCCTCAGGAAATGTCTCCTGGGGGGGCCCGTTACCTCTGGCTGAGAACCACTGTGAGGACAACTTACGGGGCTGCGATCCTTTCCAACAGGGAGGCCTCTGTGTCCACGTTCGGCACCAGACGCTGTGACATCTCTTTATCCCCAGAGGAGAAGTGCATGACTCTGGCTTACTGGTGGCCCAATATCACTTTCAGTAAGTCAGTGGCTTTTCTCCAGAATTAATGACTCACCACCAGCCCTACTTCCCAGGCTTCCCCGACTCGGCTCCAGGGGTTCCCTGTGCAGGGCGGCTCCAGGGGCAGGGGGGTGGGGAGCCGGGTGGCCAGCCCTCAACCTTTAACGCAACAGTACTTCCAAACTTAAAAGTAGCTGGTCTTGCATAGCCCGGGTCCCTGGATTCAAGTCACACACCTTACCTGTCTGTCTCCCCACCCAGAGAGTCTGCAAACCCTACAGACCGATTGCCTCGTTGAACTTGGCTTCTCCCCGACCACCCGCCCACCCCGTATGATATGGGCATGTATTTCCCCCTCAGGACCTTTGAACTTACTATTGGCCGAAAAGCCAAAAGTCTTCATCCCGGAGGTTTAATGGCCTTCAGACAAACAGGCTCATTGGTTGTCCTGTGAATCGTCAACGACGTTCAAATATTCTCCATGTCTGGCGTGAGGACTACAGTTGACACGCTGCATTATATATTCGAAAGTTAACAGAGGGGCTCTTAAAACTTCTCACCACGCACACACGAAATTGTAGCTACGGGAGGTGACGGAGATGTTCGCTAACCTTATTGTGGTTAATCGTTTGCAAACATACTCAGATATCAAACCATCACACTCTGCACTTAAATTCATACAATATTATACGTCAATTATATCCCAACGAAGCTGGGGGAAAAAAATCTCCTTCCTGCTTTGCTAAAACTTCAATTTGTTCCTCTGTTTTTTTATACCGTCTGCTGGGGGAGTGTGAAAGATTCTTCCTCATCCTTTAGCCATCTATGCAAATGTATATATTTTTGGCGGCTCGTGGCTCTATTCATATTCTTTTGTTTTAAAAACGTTTTCGTACAAAAGTAACGGCTAGGTCTGGGATTTGGTTATGTTCTATTTACGAGCAAATAAATTAGTCTGTTACCGGGTTATGGACGCTGGCAGGAGGCTTAGGAGAGTCCGACGACAGACTTTATTTATTACCCACGGTGCAGCAAGCACGGAGAGCTTCAGCTTCTTCCTACCTTGCAGGTCCCTGGGGGGCAGGGGGACCAGAAGACCCCGAGGGATGCCTGCACATGCAGTGGGTCCTATTACAGGAGAGGAGCCTGCAGCTTTCACAGAAGCAGCAAGCAGGGCTGCTTTTCTTCCGGGAGGAAGACATTATGTCATCCATCAGGGATGCTTGCTGGAAACAGCCCTGAGAAATGACCTTGGTCAAAGCAGTCTGGGCACAGCATTCTGGGCACGGCAGGCAAAGCCAAGCAGAGTGTAAGAGACCAGCGGAAACGTGCCCCACCCTGCCTGCCAGAGGAACTCAAGTTTGCCTTACTTTCTTGGAGAAAAGGATTTGAAACCAACAGGTTGAAAAAATTAAGACACATAGGGGCATATTTCATGCGGGAGTATCTTCCCTTGTTCCAGGCTTGATGTGTATTTCTCTGTTCCGATCGTGTGTCCCTTGGCACCTGGCCAATCTCCCTGCTCTATCTGTTCCCAGCGGGGAGGGTTGGGGCCCTTCACCTGCTGTGTGAGAGGCGTGTGCACAGACTGCCCCCCTGTATCTGCGGCAGCTGAGACCCGCTGGCTGCTGGGGACCGACACTCATTACTGCAGCTGACCTCTGTCTGCTCCTTCTCTGTGAGCAAAGTGTTCTGTTCGTTCCATCCAGTGCCTGAGCCGTGTCCTCCTTGGCGACCCAGACATCTGCGAATCCTGCAGGGGGCCGACATCCGGGGACTGCCATTTCTGGTGGCAGGTGACCGGTGTCACTTGCTCGACAAGGAGACTCACCCATTCTTCCACCGTGCCTTGACCCCTCCTCTCCAAACGCTGATTTTTACATGGTCAAGATCGGTAAATATCATATTCCGTAATTATAGCTCTTCTGTGACATCTAACGGTTGATACGAATGAAAACGAGACAGCAACATGTAAGAACCACATGTGTTTGAACCCATAAGAGAGTGAAGTATGTCCTAGGTCCTTAACATGCTGCCACTTGCAGGAGAACCGTCCAAGTATCGACGCTCAGTGGGTGATTTTTCACTTTCAAACTCCTGTTACTTTGCCTGGCTTGCAGTCAGCTACCATTTTTCTCAGCACCTCAGGTCATCTTGTTTCCTTGGATTCCTTTTTCTGGCCCCTTCCTCGGACCAGTTAAATCGGTATATGTGGGAGGTATCGACTTGACTAGGCCACAGGGTGTGCAGGTATTTGGTACGGGGTCCAGAGGGGGAGAAAGCTCCCCAGCAGGTGCAGGCTGCCGTGCGATCTGCTCTGTGGCTGGGGCCGTATGATCGAGCACGTTGCGCCTGGAATGTCAGAGCAGACAGGGATGCTGTTTGGAGCCTCTGGCAGCGCCCTGTAGGTGAGTAGCAAAGCAAGCCCTTGGGATCTGGGGGCAAAGCCTTGCCCTCCTCCACAGATAACCACTCCCCTTGTGCCACACAGTTCTTGCCTCGCTATCCGGCCTCAGGAGAGACTGAACGCTCACCCCGTGGGCCACCAAGTTACCAGGAGACCCGAGCTGCCCGCCACGAGCTGGGTGTCGGCTGACCCAGCAGGACACGGAGCTGGACACGCACAGCAGCACTCCATCATCCGACGGAAGGGGGGCATACACGATCGGGCCCGAGCAGGCCCCGGAGGCACAAGGAAGCTACAGGAGAAAGCGGCAGAAATGCCCACGTCCCCACTCCTGCCACATCATCTTCTCTCCCCCAGGCTGATCGATGGCCTCCTGGGGAGTTCTCCAAGATCAGCTGCCGGGGACGAGAAGGCTCAGGCCTGGGGGACAGAAGGTTCTGCCCGACGTACAGACACCGCCCGAACGCAGACAGCGGCAGCACTATGGACCCTCCCGGGGACATCCCTAAAGGACACGGTGAAGGGCGATCCTCCCAGTGGCGGAACTCTGAGCAGGACACCTGGCCGTTCACTTTGCTTGGAAGGAGAAATGGCCCGATGTGCAATTAGGTATCAATTCTTGGGCTGGGGCCAACGGTTTGGCTGGATGGTCAGATTCGGAAAAACTGGTGACAAGAAATTTGGGGAAGAGGAATGTGGACGGTCCTCTCTTCCAAAAAGTGAAGATATTTGTGTCCTATAAATGCCCACCATAGGGTGACTTCAGCAGAAGAGGGTTTTAATAATCAAGCGGATAGGATGATCCATTCTGTGGACACCAGTCAGCCTCCCTCTCCAGCCGCTCCGTCCTGTCCCAGTGGGCTCGTGAACCCAGTGGTGGGAGGCTGCCCATGGAGGCAGGGATGGAGGTCATGCATGGGCTCAGCAACAGACTTCACTCACCGAGGCTGACCCTAACCCTGCCACTGCTGGGTGCCCGATAAAAGGATTTCAATGGTCATCTTTTCTCTTTCTTTTGTGTGAATACCTGTGTATGCGTAAAGCAAGTACCTGATTTCTTTCCTCTTATTCCTTATCATGTAACATAAGATTTCCATACCACAGAATTAAGTTATAAGATATCACAAAGTGCAAACATCGCTTAGGGAACTCACACACACACGCTCTGTAGGCGGTTTCTCTGCAGAACCCAGATACACTGGGCATCAGTATCTGTTTCTTACAGCTCTCTGGTGATTAGGACATGCTTCTAGGACTGATAACTCTGACTTAAATAATTAAATGATCAGTTCCTATTGGGAGAATTAAGTTTTGGGGACAAATTCATTCCCTGGACTATTTTCAGCAGCTGGAAGCAAGAAGCAATTATCAAAAAAAAAAAAAAAAAAAAAAAAAAAAATCACACAAACACCAAAGTGTTTTGAAAATGTGCTTTCAGAATTTACTGTACAGTTTTCAACAATTTATTTATATGTTGGCTTCTACATGCTCTTACATTTGTGTAAAACATTTATACATATTCTTTACAATTTGTACATATATTAAATGGCTGTATCATAAACATTGTTCTATGAGATTTTATAAAAGAAAAATCAAATAGGGAAAATTACTTATAAAACATTAACAAAACCCGTGATATTAAGGAACAAGAAATTCTCATATTCATGTTCATTTGATTTCCTCTTCTACTTATTTTTTGGTTTCATTTCATTTGTGCTGGCCCAAAACTTTCATTTTCTATACTAGGATCATCAGGTCAGGAGAACGAAAGCAGTGGAGATAACGCAGTAAGGCAACTGTGGAGGACAGACATGCTCGTCTGCAGGAGGAACATAGTGTCTGTGAGTGTTCAGATTTAAAGCTGACAGTCGAGAAAGATTATGTTTTGCTTTATGCCATTAACTGGAGTCCTAGTGATCAGAAAAATTCTGTCTGAAGTTTAGGGATGCAGTCAGGGAGACTTTCACGCTGTACTCCTTAAACATAAAAGCTCCGGGGGTTACTGTGTATTGTTCAGGTTGTCACCCTTATGGGTCCCCAGACTTTTCGATGTGGTGCGGACGGAGAGGTCTACTAAGCTGTGTTTTCATTTTTTCCAGAGAATACCCTTGGCCCGCTCGTCTGCCATCCAAATCAAGTGGCAAATCACGCTCTCACACGTTTCTCATGCGGCCGGACTGAGCCACCGTCGGCTCAGATTCGAGGTGAAAGTTCTGGGGGAGAAGGTGTGTTCCCCCCCCCCCCCCGCCCGAGCACTCGCTCCCGAGCACGGGAGTCCGCAGGGCGGCTCCACCACTGGGAGCAGAGGAGCCGGGTCAGATGATTTTAGAAACATCCCCAACTTTCTCAACATAGTCTTTCTGGCAAGAACCGTGCCCTAACCAAGCTGAGGAAGGGAGCGCCAGGAGAGCGAGCCCTCCCCAAGGAGGGGACACTCGAAATGGTCCTGAGGGAAGTGGGTGCACGTCAATCTGATCCTCAGTTTCTGCCCAGGCGCGTGCTCTGATGGGACCACGGGCCACCACCGAGCCGTACGCGAGGGGGCCGGCCGCCCCAGGAGCCCCTCTTTGCTTCCTCTCTCCCGAAGACATGAGCGCCCGAGTCATAAATATGTCAGTGAAAGGCATGTAGGTTTTCCTAAATAGACAGGAATCCCAAAGGACTGAAAAGAGTTATAAAAATATACAAACATATATATTTTTTATTCTGGCATACTTCATATTTTTAAGAAAGCAATTAGTAATTACCTGACATTGGGTAAGAACCAGAAGATCGTGGGTGATGTAAAAATTACATTTTTATGTAAAATATCGGTGGGGGAAACCCCTAATTTTCTGTTCAAAATTCTGATAACTTTAAGTACTTTCCAAAAATAGAGACGATTTCCATCGTTTTAATAACGGATGTGGAAATGAACAAAACAAGACTATCCCTAAGTAACCGGTGCGTTTCAGTTGGTTAATAAAGTAGATGCAGTTTTTTGCCACTCTATTTCTTTTTGGTTTTCTTTCCTTCCTTTTTGATTTTGATGACAGGGGAAAAACATCACATCGCGTTGCCCCAGGTCAGAAAGAACACTTGGGAGTTCGCTTCGTGTGCCGTTCTGTCCTACATCACCGGGAAGCGGCCGAGGGCCTGCCTCAGCTTCTCTGCAATCTGGTGAAAAACGAAACAACCTTGAGAGATCACTCCTGTTACGAATTCATAGTATTCTATTTCCATCTCTTATGAGTAAAACATTACAAATACTCCAGCTGAGGGGCACCTGGGCGGCTCAGTCGGTTGAGTGTCCAACTTCGGCTCAGGTCATGATCTCATCATGGCTTGTGGGTTCGAGCCCCGCGTCGGGCTCTGTGCTGACAGCTCGGAGCCTGGAGCTGCTTCGGATTCTGTGTCTCCCTCGCTCTCTGCCCCTCCCCCACTCACACTCTGTGTGTCTCTCTCTCTCAAAAATAAACATTAAAAACATTTTTTAAAAACAAATACTTTAGCTGGGCTATGCTTCTAGTCTCTTCCAGCACCAGGCAGCCAGAGAGACCCCCTGAGAGCCCAGAGGGTGCCGCTTCTTCCCAGCACGGCCCCTTCCTCCCTGGGGAGCCACACTGCCAGGCTACTCACTTCTGCCTCCAGTGAGGCAGAGAGAGAGGGTTTCAGGCTCGCCCAGATCCCCCTGCCTTGCTGGACACCACGGACTCCTGAGGCCCCGATGCTGAGCACGCCTCTCTGATCCCGCCTGCTGCTGGGCCGCCAACGTGGAGACAGCACACAGGTGCACCGTTACGGCCAGTGCCGTATTGCGGAGGAGATCATGTGTCTACCCTGCCCCCAAGGAGACCACCCGGTCCTTGAGGACACAGATGTCTTCGCCATTCTTGGAGCCTAAGTATCTGGGATACGTGCTTGGTGTATAATAGGTACTCAATAAATGTTTGCTCCGTGAACAAATATGCGCGTTTTACAACTTAAGGGTTACTTTCTCATAAAACTTGTTGCATCTAACAAGGACGGTGATTGAATGCACGGGTTTCTACTTTGAGTCACAAGGTCATTGATAATTACACCTCACTTGGGCTTCAGATTACTGAACAAATCAACATTATCAGAATTTCAGCAATTTGCCTTCACTTCTTTTCTCACGTAGAACAAATGCAATCTGCGATTCCAACACATGATGAGAAGCAACCTTACAGCGGCACCGGTTAACACGGAGCGTGCAGCCGGAGAGCCCAGGAACCACGCTGCAGAGGATACGAAGGCGGAAGGGAATTCTTTCTAGAGACTCAGCGCCAAAACCAGCCGCTTCTGACACGCAATTCGCAACACACGGACAGCACACCGATCACAGCTTCCTTTCAAGAGTCTGTTGGAGACAGACATTTTCGGCGCTGTCTCGCCCAGAGAGGACACGTGCGTGGACGGGAGTTTGGGGCCTGCCTACCACCATCCTGAACATACATGAGATAATACCAAGGAAACAGTGGAAAACTGAGTAAGAAACGGGCAGCCAACACACACAGTCAATCACGCAGTGACAGGACTCGTCTTGCGACATCTGAGTTTCCACTTACACGCCAGGTTCTTTACTGACTGGACACCCTGGTCAACGATAAAATTACTATGCAGAGTATAAGAGTTTACATTTCTGTTGCAGTTTCCTAAATGAAAACATTTGGGGCTTCTTTCTCTCGCTTGTTTTCTTTCTGAAGTTCCTTCTGTGCACAGGGAGACGTCATTCCCACAGGCCGCCTGTGGTGCCCCTTCCCCTTCCCTGTTCCCTAGGCACAGAGAGGCTGCGGGGGTGGGGAACCTCCCAGAAAGGACTTATGGGGGCCTCACAACCAGCCTCCAGTACTCCTTCTTCCTGAAGAGAAACCTTTTCTAATGCTGTATCATTCAAAAAGGAAAAGGCAGATATAATTAAAAGGGTTTTAAAAAACACACCCAATAATTAACCTCCTTTGGTTTAATACTTAGGATTAAAAAATACAAACAGGTTAACTCTGTAGGGTCAAAGTTAAGTGACCACAAATCCTCTGTGTGTGTGTGTGTGTGTGTGTGTGTGTGTGTGTGCGCGCGCGTGCGCGTGCAAAGGGCCTGGGGCCGGCGGCCAACTTACTGTTTCGTAGAACTGCACTTGCTGTTCCAGGTACAGGCGGATGACGCTGTTGTAGTCATAGATCCGGTTGCTATGGAAGTGATTCATCTCAGCTACAACCAAACCCAAGACATCAATCAGTACCCCTGACCTTCAACAGACAACACCTAGTTTCTCTGCTGGGTTGTGATCCGTCATCAACTGGATTTAATCTGCTTGGCTTCAGGGCAGGGGCAGTTCTTGACAAATCGCTTTATACAGAGGCTAGAAAATCTGAGCAGTTGATGGCAAACAATACTTTCCGGCAGAGAGATGAGTTTTGTGGATTTACGTGTTAGATACTAAGAAGCCTGACACGGTCACGCACGTGTGGACTACTGTCCCAACAGAACCGATCGAGCAGAAGGCTGACTTGGTGGTTGTTCTCTGCGGACAACAGTGCAGCTGAGAGCATCACGTTATGGAGGACCTAGCAAGGCGCCTCGTGGGTCCTGCCCTGTTCCCCCTCGCGCGGCCACTGCCTGGGCAGGTTTCTTGGGGCGCCCTGGAACAGCTGTGCAGACGGATGAGACACAGAGAAACCCTCTTCTGTAACGGAGCTTCGCTGCCCTGAGCACCAGGGCTCTCGGAACTCGGCGTCTTACCAGGCGAGAGGACTTGACGCCCGTTCTTTATCTTTGCTGAATCCATCGATTCACAAATGACTCCCTTGTTGAAATTGGCCTCTCGGCGCCACCCCCACCCCATCACCAACTCTGGAGGGGACTTCTCACACCTCCACCTTGCATGTCCCCTTGTTCTCTGTGCCCAGAAAGCCAGCTGCTGGCACCAATTCCTACAAAAAGGGAATTGTTCTGAGTTTCGTGTTAGCTAGAGTCATGCGAAGCTTCTCGTTGATCTATCTGGGTAACTTCAAACACAAGTTCAAAACAAATTTCCCATTGCAAACCCTTCAAAAGCCAAATCTTCACTCAGGCTTTCCCATTTCTGCCTCTAGTTGCCCTAGTTCTGGATATCTTCCAGACATTCTTCTCTTTGTCCCACTAGTTCCCTAGCCCCGAGGGGTGTTTCCTGGCAAAGTCTGTAAATGGGCCCTTCTCTTCTCTGAGCACCACGTCTTTTTCAGCCCCTCAAACTCTCAGACTGCAGAAGCAGTGGTCTTCTCTGTGGGCTTCCTGACGTCTGCCCCCTTCAGTGTCTCCCACCCTCTCCCGGAGCAGTGGACCCCCTTGGCCCCCAACATCAAACCTCTAGTGGCTTCCTAACGCCCACGTCAAGTCTAGGCTCTTCGGCTTGGCTCTCCAGGCCCTGCACAATCACCACACTTACTCCCCAACAACCTGCAGGTATACTTTCTGCCCGGAGGCCAAGAGGAGAGAATCTTGTCCCATTCTTTTGTGCGCTTTTGTTCCAACTAGAACATCCTTCCCCTTTCTCCTTTGCTTACCCCTGTTCTACCCGTCCATCAAAACAGGAAAAATCCGTTCACGGCTCCTCTCTGCTGGAAAGCACTCAAATCTATAAAAATTAACTAATATCTTCTTTTTATTAACAGTCAAACTTTGCTGAAAACGCTCTGTCCAATCTCCCTTTACATTCTAGCGTCCCGGGGGACAGAGGTTACAAAGTGCTGAAAGCTGAATTTGGGAATTTCACACAGTGTTACGAAAGGAGCTAATATTAAGGGTTATAAAAGTAATTTTCACTGTCTCTAAGAGATAATAAAAATGTACAGGTTTGATCAGGTTGTCATCCATAGTTATGTCACGGAAATGTGCAAAAGAATAAATAAATATTACAAATCTTCATTAACACTGGGATCCTGCAAACAACGGGTTTATGAGAATACTTTAAATCAGCTCTTAGGTACCTACTAGCTGTGGTTCACGTTTGGATTTCTCTCCAGCAAGAACAGCAGATTTGCTGGGGGGTGGGGGTGGGGGTGGGGGGTAAAAATCTCCGCTAGCTGTGCACGAACCTCTCTCTTACCTTGCAACGCGTAAGACATGGTACCAACTCGCTTCACCATGTTCTGTTTGTCCTGTGGGGTGATCTTACTAGTTGCCACCAGTTTGTCACTTTCTTTCACTTTTTCTATCGCTGCCTGTGAAATACAAATGCAAGAGTATGAATGAAACAGAGCTAAAAGGATTAGCCATTAATCTAAAATAGAACAGTGCCAACATATTCTCTACCTGACTGGCTACTCAACAAGAAAAAAATGTCCCCACAAAATAAGAACACAGGAAAGCACCTAACTGTAACTTCCCGTAAGTCGCTTGGAAGCAAAAAGGTTGCTGTTCTTGAAATACAGAACTAAGCTAAAATGGGACTGTTTAACGCCACGACAGAATAGAAAACCAAACAGCGCTCTTATTTCTGTAGTACTTGTGAGCCAGAGTCAGGGCCAGGACAAGAGTGGTATGGAAGAGGGAAAGAGGCATTAGCAGTTTGCAAAGTCGTTTGATCAGGGACACGGACGAGCGCATGCGCCCGGGGCCTCTCCCCCTCTTCTGTCCTGGAGCGGCGGGTCACCAGCTTTACTCTGGTTTCTGCGAGGAGCGCTGTACCGATTTCAGATTAATGTGAAAGCTGCCAAATGTTTCCCACTCCAGGACCATCAGAGAGCTCATTAGAGCTGTCTGGAAGGAAAAACTTCACACTCGCGCATACATCAGGCTCCATGCCCAAAACCCTTAAGTGCTGGCACAAATCCCTACAACAAGCTAACCCTTCTGAGCTGGGGTGTTTTTTTGTTTTTTTGTTTTTTTGAGATTTTTATTTTAATTTCCTCTCAGTTTTATTTATAATTGACACACAACATTGTAGAGCTGACGTATGTATATATTGCAAAACGATTACCACGGTGCTATTAACATCCCTCACCTCACGCGGTCACAAGCTTTTTTTTCCCCGCCCCCTTATGATGAGCATTTTTAAGGTCTACTCTCCCAGCAATTCTACTTCTGGGCGCGTATCTGAAGAAAATGAAAACATGGTCTCAGAGCGATAACTGTACCGTCAGGATCACTGCAGCATTACCCACAACAGCCAAGATGTGGCAACACCGAAGTGTCCGGCGACGGGTGGGTTGTAAAGAGAACGTTCTGAGTTTTGTATGAAAAGACCTGAAGTTGCACAAAGCTTCCTGTTTACCTACGCCACCCCCTCCTGACACTTCCGTTGTCAAAGTCAAAGGCTAACGGGGCCTCGTGCCAGGACTGTTAGGGTCACAGACCAGCCCTCTGTGGAGATTTTCCTAACAAACCCAAGTACATCACAATACCCTAGAGAAGTACTAGAGTGGATAAAATAAGTCCATGTTCTGAAATAACGTAGAATCTGAAACAGAGAAAAATTAACCAGAATCAAAATGTGAGGACACCCTAAAACATTTCTAAGTTCAGTTTAAAAATACCTTTACGATGGGAACTACACAGTTTCCTTCTTATTACCCTAAAAATGTAAAATTGACGTTGACCATTGAAGTTTTAGTCAGGAAGCCCTTCATCAGGCCCAGGGACAGAACATCTTATTTCATATCAATAGGGAAGGATCTCAGAGGACTTGCCCAAGCAGCTTACAGGGGTCTCACAAAGGGAAAGCGGTATTCCTAACATTGTCTTCAACTTCAAACAGCAGGATTATTTTGTTTGATACTTGACCTAAGCATGTGCATGAAGGAGCGTTTTTCATATTTTTGTTTCCTCAAAATTATTTTTTATAGAATCCAAAAAACTAGAAACTCCCCATGATCTAAACGTGTTACGGGGACCTCACTATTTAAACAGACCGAGCAGTTTCCAGCTTATTTCGGAAAGCCCCTCCTGACTCAGGGCTGTGCTGACAGACGGGGACCGCGCAGGTGGCCGTGAGTGGCAGCCAGATTCACCCGTGTCATCTTCTGCAATCAAATTACCTTATGGGCGCCAATAATATCAGGGAAGCAGCCAAGGAAACCTTTATATTCATGATTGCATTCCATGAGGAAATGGAGATCCTTCTTTGGCTGTAACAAGACACAGATTTGGTTATTACTGGCAGAGAAATCCAGGCAACGGAGGACAAGAAAAGAGTCATACCTGAGGGCTGTATCGGCCAAGCCCCCAGGTAGTAGTTACTATGGTCAAGGGCTATGCATTCAGCCTAGTTTTCCTGTAAGAAAACAACCCTCCAAGGCTATTACACTCTCAGTTGTAGATTGAAGAGAAAATGATAGAACATCAGATAATTTTTAGGTTGGCTGGTAAAATCAGCTACTTTGAGGTGGCTCAAAATATAACATTATGGGGGAAAAAAGCTAGTTAATACTGTCTGTTTATATATGAGCAAATAAGATGTAATCAATGTTTCAATTTTAGCAGAGAATGTAAAATATAATTAAAAATCTGGCAATCACCTTAAGTGGCAACCTAAAATTTTTCAATTTTTTTGAATTATAATTTTTAATAGTTATGTTATGCACAGTTCTAAAAATTAATCTCTTTATAACAAGCAGACGTAGTCAATGACCAACATGAATGTGCGTGCACAAGGATATATCTCAAGAACTGACCTAAAAACTTTTTTTTTTAATTTAGGGATTTGAAACAACATACATGGTTATTCCCCATTAGGGAATTTATGATCTGTTGTCTATACAAAAGAACTGAAGTTGGGCCACTGAAGACCCCAATAAAAGCCACGTGGCTGTTACAAAGACCTGCCTTTCCCAGGGGCCACAGCAGGTATGTTCTCCTCGTGAGCTGCTGACTGCTGAGATCCTTACGAGGCAGGCTCTCCCGTCACCATTTACCAGCTGAGTGAAGCAAGGCTCAGACAGACTAAGGGTCCAAACAGTGACTTGAACAGTGTTCTTGCTACAACGTTCCAACCGCCTGTTGGTGAAGGATGGATCCGAGCCATCGACACCGGAAGGTATTCCTTTAGTTTTCTTTTTATTTATTTATATAATTTATTGTCAAATTGGTTTCCATACAACACCCAGTGCTCATCCCAACAGGTGCCTTCCTTAATGCCCATCACCCACTTTCCCCTCCCCCCTCACCCCCCATCAATCCTCAGTTTGTTCTCTGTATTTAAGAGTCTCTAATGGTTTGCCTCCTTCCCTCTCTGTAACTCTCCTTTAGATCTCCTGAAGATACATTCATCAAGCACTTTTGCTTAACCAAAGAAAAACTACTACCAAATACCATTAACAAAGATACACAGGGATAGAAAAGAGAAGGATATCTATTTGCGAAGTTTGTTTTAAAATAGGTTAAATATGTGGATTCGACAGCATGAAATCTTTACTGGAATCGCATGTCTAAGTGGATACCTGTTCTGCCACAAGACCGGCAATTTCTTCGTAAGTCTTTCCTGCTTCTGTTATTGCAGCATTGAGATCCGTTTCGCCTGAAAATCATTATGCGACATCAGTGGTCATAAGTTGTATTTTCACTTCATTTATTTTAAAAATTTTATTCTAGAAAATCCTAAACGTTTCAAAACCAGAGGATAGTGTAATGAGTTGGTATCTACCCGTCACCTGGCTTCCCAATGAACAGCTCATGGCCAGTGTTTTTTCACCTGTACCATCCACTCCTTACCTCCCTCTTTCGCTGGCCATATAACAGTTCACTCATAATTTTTACCTAAAAGATAAGGACTCTTCAAAAAGCAAGGACGATACCAACACCACACTGCAGAAAAGACAAACTGTTCCTGACATAAATTATCCAGGCGGTGTGCAGCTCCCTGATGTCCGAAATCAAGGTGGCTGCTTTCAGGAAGCAAAGAACATCCAGGTGGCCGAGAGCCTAAGTGTTTCTTCTGTCTATAGGCTCTTTCTCCTCCCTCCTTTTTGTTTTCTTGCAAATTTCTTTTTCGGGTGTTGAAGAAACCGGGTACTTGTCTTGCTACCTACAGGCTGGGTTCTGCTGACTGTCTCTGTGGGGATAACACAGTCCTCGGTTCCCTGTACAGTCTCGGTCTTTTATTTGAGGAAAGGTTTGTAAACTGTTGCTTTTCCGCTTCGATTACTCTTTCTCGATCTGAAGCACTTCTATAAAAAGGAACCTTCCTTTATCAGCTATCTGCTTACCGTGAGGTACTGGACGAGAAAAAGCACATTAAATGCTTCCTTCTCTTTACCATTTTCAGAATAATGAGTTGATTCCCTAACCAGTCCCCTAAAGGTAACGGAGATCAACTTTTTAAAAAAGCACTGAAATCTGGATTTAAACGTACTCGATAAGCTTCACTTCACAGAAAGTATTACTTGCACTAATGCTCAAATTTTCTCTTTACAGGCCAGCGGAAGGCTCTTCAAACTGGCATCTGAGTTCTTTGTGCTGGGAGCTCTGGTTCATGTGGGTGGAGCGCAGTGTTCAGAAATCCCCCTGTGGGTGGCGCTAGAGGCGCTTCTCACTCCTGGATTGGATATTTCGGGGCCTTTTCAACGTGCAGCGTGAAGCAAGCTGCATTTTTTTAAAAACAGGGAAATCGTAATGAACTCATATTGACATTTCCAATTCAAATTTAGGACTACAGGATTTTTCATAATGGGTTTTAAAACTTTTGATCTTTATGTTTCTCTCTTTTAAAACTTGGTTCCTGACAACAGTAAAAGAATTACGTATTTGCTTTCCCCCACAGTACGTAAAATAGTTTTAGAGGCTTTAGAAAAACAATACCAACATTTTATGCTAACTACATGATTACTGAAAAACGAGATTTTTGAAGTCTTTTTTGGCTTTAAGACACCTGCTACTAGGCACGTATAATCAAAATTCGTTGTTTTAAGGTGATCTGAAGTAATTCTCTACATGGTTATGCCCTCCTCTTGATGCATCCAATGATTCAGTTTGCTTTTGCTTTTTAGGAATTTTTTTTTTGCATTTTCATTTAAATTTGTTTTCTAATAATAAAAGTAAAACAACAAATATAAAAATAAATGTAAAACATTCACATCGTTCCAAAGTCGAATCTACGAAACAAGATAAAGCTAGAGGTCTAGAGGTCTAGCTTCTGTACCCGTTCCTCTTCTCCCCCAAAGATAACCATTTAAATATTTTTATCAGTTGTTTTTCCATGATAATCCATAAGGATATGAAGCGCCTCATAGATCTGTGCAAAGGCCATGCTAACGGTCTCTGTGTTGTTCCAGTAATTAGTTCATGTATTCTTAAAGGGAGTGTGGAAAGTTATAGTTAACATAATCCAAGATGTTCTCAGGAACTGGAATCATCTGAATTACTTCAAGATCAAAGAGTGCAGCGCTGCCCCAAGAAGCCAGCACGTGTGGGCAAAGGAACACGTGATGAGACACAGAACTCAACTCTGCTGACCTTCATTTGCCTTGAAAGGTCAGAGGCCAGTCTTGAAAAGTTCTTTAAAAACAAGATCTTTAGTAAGGTGAATGATATTCAACACAAAGCGTATTACATTGAGTACTTTTAATAGTTGGCAAAGTGCCACTTGCAACCGGAGTATTTGATAATGCACTGAGGATAGTGTTAAGCACAGAAACATGGAGAAAGCAAACAGTGCTTCTCTGAGTGTGGTTTGTGGTTCGGAAGGGAATACACAGGTGGGCGCCGTGGAGGAGGTCATCTCTTACTGTCTCCTCCCCTCTAGGATGTCCTGATATTGTCGGGGCCTCACTCTACTGCCCCCCCTGCAGCCCTCTCTATCCCTCCTTTCTTCTAGGTCGCTTCAGGCTGAAATTACAGAAGACAAAACGCTGGAGAGAAGCTGGTCATTTTGAAGGTACACAGACTCCACTAAAATGTACATACAGAACGAGAAATATATGGGAAGATTTTATAAAGTTACCAAAGAAGATCTTTAGGAACCATTTCTCAGATTACCGAATGTCTTCTGTTTCCCCCTTTTCAAGACTTTTGGTTCAAATTATCTGCACCCTCTATAAATATCACATTTAGTGAAGAGGAGTGATGTGTCTTTCCCAGCATCGACCAGGAGAACCAGTGAGTGAACTGCTGTTTACACATTCTGTGATCTAGCTCTGAATGATTTTTAAGTTTTATACGTGACTTCAAGGGACGAAAGACCTCAAATATGGGTCCACGTGTGATACAAACTTGGAAGCTATTGGAAGGATCATCGTTGGGCTTAAAAATCTAATCTTGGAGCGGTTCCATTCTAGCTTGGATGGGGACACCTATAAGACTGCTGCTCTCAACGTAATAATATCACATAAACTCAAAAGCCACACTTTCCCTTCGAGTCACTGAAGCACTGTAGGAATGAAGAAATCCAAATGAACTAAAATCAGAAAGGGCTGAGCCTGCCACGCGGGTGGAAGAGGGAGCCCTCCACAGGCAGAGGAGCCCCGGGGGGACGGGAGGCGCTGCATGTGCGCTGTGAGGGACTAGAGCCTGGGGAGCCCCAAGTGCAGGGCCAGTTCCCCCACACGGGTTGTGTGCAGGAAGAGGTGACGGAGGGAAGTGAGGGCGGGGCCGGAAGACACCCAGCTCTCAGGTGAGGCTTAAGGAAGGCGCAGACTCGGGTGAGCTCTGACATGTGAGCGCACGGTCGGGGTCCAGCGACTTCAGAACAAAAGCTCTCATCCCATCAACGCACTACAGAACCACAAAGATGAGCGTGCTCTCAGGGTCTTGCCGGCACCCAAGCAGTGGATGTGGTCCTAGACTTGGCCTCTGCATCAACCCCGTGGCACCCTGGCCAGAAGCTTATCTTTCCAGGCCTACGTTCCTCATCTTGAAAGAGGGGGCCCGATTAACTAATCTTCAATGCTCCCATCAATCTGAAAGTTGGGATTATAAGACACAATTCAGCCAGGCCAAAAAGAAATATTCATACACAGCAGCCCCCATACATTTTGGTGAGAGACTAATTTCTCGTCCCTGAAGATACTCAGACACTGACATCCAAAGACCTATCTTCCCTAGGAATTGGGATACACAACTCGGCTGAAGTACCAATTCTATCATTTCTGTAAGTGATGGGACACACTCAGATTTAAGAACTGCCACTCACCTGACAGATACCTGGACTCCCTACCTGCTCCACAGGGCAAACTAAGCAAAAGCAAACCAAATAAGGGGAAATAGGTTGCTTGTTCTCGCAAGTGTGGGCAATGTAAACGTACAATGAATTCGAAAAACCACAGGTAAGATCTACAACGTGGGACAAGTTGAAAATAATTCTAAGCTGCGGAGAGACAGAAAGCAACGTGAATTTGTTACTTAGTCAAATTTTCCCTCCAAACCGCGTTGGTGAATTCTGGCCTTTGTAACAGGAAGACTGGACTTCTGAGTTTGGCGGGGAGATGAGAGCCAGGGCGGAGGCTGACGTATCACAGCTGCCCGTTCGAGCGCAAGAGCTGTGCCTGAGCACAAAGAAAGGTGCAGAAGGCCAGCAAGAAAATACATAGTGTAACAACCCTCCACTCTTCTCAGAAGCAATGAAGTGAGGTTGCAGGAGTCCTGAGTGGAGCAGCCCAGCCAATTTAAGTGTCGGTGACAAGGGCCCTTCACTGCGGAGCCTCTGTCTGCCTACAAGAGGCTGGAGGGGTGGCTGGTCTGCGAGACACTTATGGCCCCAAGACAGATAGACACAGACGTACCTTGATAACCGCTGGAACTAAACACTGTTGCTAAGCTCTGCAGAGCCTTTCCTATCTTCTGATACTCCTTGGGTAATGCTGGAAGAGAAAAAGGAGTGCACGGTTAACCAGTCCTCTGAGCAAACTGAAATGGGCTTTGACTATTTCCTAAGAGTGATTACTTTTATCATAAAAGAAATTTGAAATGATTCAAAATAGTCTATATTCTTTAATAAAATTGTTTTGAACAAAGGATTTTTTAAAAATAAAATTCATTATTCACGGATGGTTCAGTAAATGGCGGATGCTATTATTATTAACCACCGTCACCACCGCCCGCATCCTTCGGAGCGACTGGGAGCTCATTTGGAAGATGTCTGGCTGACAGAGAGGACTTTCATGTACACCACCCGATCACCACAACAACCCATCTACCGGGTGGAGACTCCACATCTTGGTTTTGTGGGTTAGAAAAATAAGGCTCAGATAAAGTGAATGGACTTGCCCAGGGTCACATGGCCGACAAATGGTGGGTTTGGCACGTGTGATTCCAAATACATTGCTTTCCTCACTGTTATGTATGTATGAACGATTATTTGCATAAATAAGTAAGTAAGTAAATAAATAAATAGATAGATAACTGAAAGCAGCAACGTGTGGAGAAAAATATGGCAGAAGGACTCAGGACCAGGGAGGGGGGGTTTTAGCTTGCTCATCTGTATAACATGATTAATGAAATGATCTCTGAGGTCCTTCTAGTGCTAACATTCTAGAATTCTACAGTCACTCTGGAAAACTCTGAGCAGAGTCTATCTTAGGCTATTTTCTCTGCATCTGTAAGTAATCCCTTTCAACACACCAAGTGCTTTTCAAAAGAAAGCCTTACTTGCATTTGAAGGCTTAGTGCAGGGTCTATCTTAAGGAAGATTCAAATGTTTCTTTAAAAACATCTAGTCCAGAGAAATCTGAAATATGGTCTATAAGCCGCAATAATCAGGAGACATGAATTCAAACCATATTGGCTTAATTTTAATAAACTGTTTACCTTTTCGTAACTCAGTTTTTGCCTCTATACGTGGGGTTAAAGACACCTGCTTTACCATACCAAGCATGTGCTACATTTCTCACTTTACAAATCAGTTATTTTAAGACACTCTTTTGAGAGAAAAGAAGAAAGAAGATATGCTTAAATTAAATCCCAAATCAAGTGCTTCAACTCTCCCTCCCCCCGCCCCCCACCAAAAAGGGCACCCTTACACCAATATCCTCTATTTCATAAATCTGGCCTTATGGCTCATATGGAACCTGAACTTGACTAGATATTAGACATAAGGGATTTAACTCTTTAAAAGAAATCATAAACCCAGATTTTTGTGATATCCTTAAAATTTTGATTGGAGGATTTGCACTTGAAATATTTCTAAAAAACAGGGAGCATCTTTCAAAGAATCTACGATTTAAATGATTTATTATCATGGCCTCAAAAGAGCTTACAGCTAAAATTAATTATTTTAAAATGAAATCACTGTTTGAGTGAATGTCACTCCCCCTTCCGTGCTGAGTTAGTTCCCTGTGACCCAAGGCCTGAGCGGGTTTTCTTTTCTAGTGCTGCATTTGTATACATTGCCGTGTGAGGCTTACTTCTATATTTAGGGTACAGCATCATATGTCTTTGCCATGACAAAGGAGCAACTGTTACCACTCCCAGCGTCTGCCCCCCGGGCACGAACAGCTGGCACACAAGTGGTTTTGTTGATATAAAGTATTATGTGAGTGGCAGAGGGCCATTCGGTATAAACAGGGCCTTTTTTTCCTGTAAAGGGCCAGACGGTAAATATTCCAGGCTCTGTGGGGCCACAGGTTTCTGTCGAAGGTACTTGACTCTGTCACTGTAATGGGAAAGGAGCCACGGACAGTACATATATAAGCGGGCATGGCCGTGTTCCACTTTTACAAAAATAGGCCCCAGGCCAGATTTGGCCCGCTGGCCACAGTTTGCCAATTCCTGATGTAATAAGGGCTTGGACTGAATAGATCTTAACACCGCTATGAACTTTGCTGTGCTAGGGTCTGGATTTAATAGATCTTAATATTGCTATTAACTCTGCTGTGGTATCTTAATAATTCATTCACAAGTTACCCCACATTCAGTTTCTTATTCATTAAAATTAGTTTTTGACTTCCAATTTTATTCTTTTCCCCTCATTTAAAAGAAAAATACCACCTGCTAAAAAACTTTACAAAATGGATAATTAAGCTCCTTCCTATGCTGAGTACCACAGTTTAAAAGTGAGTATTATTTTTGTAATTCAAAGTAGAAGCCATTTTATTAAAACACACAATCAACCGCCCACCCCACCCGCACCCAAACCCTGAATACAACCAGTATTCTTATAGGGTGTATGAGCTGAAAGCCAGAAGATTCTTAGATACTGGCCTCATGGTTGACCTACTAGCCTTAGTACTAGGTTAGGTGACTTAGGACTCACGGCACCTCTTTCTCCAGAGATCATCACAAGCGACCATGATGAGAGCTCAGCTCTCTCTCTCTGGGGCTCTGGAGGCCTTGTGGCAATAAGGGCGGGATGGACGCAAAGAGGAGGAAGCTCCCGAGAGTCTATGGCCATGGACAGCCACATGAGCACTTCTGCAGCGGTGACCGGGTCTGTGAAGCCTGCTGGGCCTTAGAGGTGGGAGGGCAGCCGCGGGGTGTTGACCCCACAGCCGACGCTTGAGTGCTTCTAGCCTGGGCTATGTGACAAGAGCTGCAAGGACTTGACTGCAAGACAACAAAGGTTCAGCAGGGTGACAGTTCAGAAACCAAGGCCGTGTGGGGAGGGGGCCGGGGGAGGTACGAAGTCTTCAAGAAAGTGGAAGTGCAGGCAGACGGCAGTGGCTGGCGGAGCTCCTGCCCTCACCCTGCTCCTCGTCTGACCCAGCATCCTGCTTTCTCTTAAATATTAGGTCTGCAGCCACATACAGGTGGTCCCTGACTTAACAATATTTTGACTTTATGATGGTGTCAAAGTGGTATGCGTTCAACAGAAACCGTACTTGGAATTCTGAATTTGGATCTTGTCCTGGGCCGGGGACACATGGGAGGATCCTGTCTGTGATGCTGGGCAGCCGGCGACCACGGGGATAAACAGCGGGCACAGGGCACGCATTCTGCACCCGTGCAGCCATTCTGTCACTTTGAGTCCGGTATGAGACGTTCAACCGTCTCGGTCCTGTGTGAGACGTCTCTGCCCAGCTGCAGGCTGATGCAAGCGTCCCGAGCCGGGGGGGGCCAGGCTAAGCTGTGAAGTTCGGGAGGGTAAGTGTATTGAATGTATTTTCACCTTAGGGTGTTTTCCACTCAGGATGGGCTTTTTGGGATGGAACCCCGTTGTAAATTGAAGAACTTTCTATAAACAAATCTTACCAAATGGATAAACATTACAACGTAAAATCATGACATTAAAAACAACAAGCATTCTCTAAACACGAGAAAGGATTCATTATTCACAGATTATACACCCCAAATAACTAGACACAGTTAAGGGGACACATTTTTGTGAGAGTTCTTGAACTGGATTTGTCGGAGTCCGTTTTCCGTCATCTGATTAGGGCTGACCAGTGAGGGTCCCCAGAGAGCCATGGGTGTGACATTACTGCATGACGTGCATTTCTGTTTGAGGGGACGGTTCCGCAGTGTGGTAAAGGTCACAAAACGGGGCCTGCACTGCCACCTACAAACCCAGAAGTGGCCGCGAGGACGGCACTTACGTCCTGTGCACCGTTTCCAGTGCTCCTGGCCCACGGTCAGTAGCTCCTTCACACCATCATCCATGGCTTTGGTGAATTTACCGACGGCATCACACTTCTGTTCTCTGTGGGGCGAAACACAAGACGGCATGTCCTTGACTTTGCCACCACATGGTCAGTGTGAGGTGCAAGACGAGAAAAATCAACACGGTCAGGGAGACTTGCACCAAACATAACCACGGGCAGTGGTTTTCTGGCACTGTAGCAACGCCCTTTACTCAGGCTTGAAGGGGCACTTGGGCGGCTCAGTCGGGTAAGTGTCCAATTTCAGCTCAGGTTTCAGCTCGCTTTCAGCTCAGGTCATGATCTCGTGGCTTGTGGGACCGAGCTCTGCATCAGGCTTTGCACTGACAGCACAGAGCCTACTTGGGATTCTCTCTCTCTCTCTCTCTCTCTCTGACCCACCCCCACTTGTACTGTCTCTCTCTCTCAGAATAAACAAACTTAAAAAAAATTACCTAAAAATCTGCCATTTAAATTTTAACTCTGCTTCTGTTCCCCCTCAATTCCCTGTGAATTTTAACTAAAATCATTCTAAAGGAAATGAAATCATGGTTTCGTGAATATCTTATTTGGTGGAGGTACCATCGGGTAGTTTATTCATTCATTCCAATAAGTACTTCAATGAATCGGAGAAAGTGACCTGGATACACAACCATCTGAGTGATACTGAATAACTCAGTTCTTTGAAGATATAAAAAATGCCAACCTGAAAAAATCATCCCAACATAATGCTAAATGAAAAAAAAAAAAAAAGCTTATAAAACAGAATGCATAGTGTGAGGTCTTTTTTTGCTTAAACAATTTTTCTCTTAGATACATATGCACAGAGGAGATTTTGGAAGACCTAGGTCAACACATATTAACATTGATTTTTCTCTCTGGGCAGTTGTAACATTGTTTTTTTTTTTTTCCCTTGTCTACACATTTGGTAACACATAAGCAAGAATTTTATAATAAGAAAAAAAACTTCTTAAAAAAAGCCCAAGATTTCTAGTTAGTTTTTAAATAGAAAAGGAACTACTCCAGATTTTTGGCCAAGCCTTCATTTAAAAAAAAAAAAAATTACATAATTAGAAACAACAGATGAAAAAATAGCACAAAACTGCAGGTTAGAGATTTACTTCCTCTGAGGCAATGTTCAGAGATTTCTGCCTTGTTGAATATCACGTAGGCATGCGCTGGTTCTGTGCCACTTTGTTTTATCATGCTTTATTATTATTTTTTTTAATCAGACCTATTTTTTATTTTTATTCATTTTTAATACAATTTATTGTCAAATTGGCTTCCATACAACACCCAGTGCTCATCCCAACAGGTGCCCTCCTCAATGCCCACCACCTGCTTTCCCCTCTCCCGCCATCCACCCTCAGTTTGTTCTCTGTATTTAAGAGTCTCTTATGGTTTGCCTCCCTCCCTCTCTGGAACTCTTTTTTTTCCCCTTCCCTTCTCCCATGGTCTTCTGTTAGGTTTCTCAAGATCTACATATGAATGAAAACATGGTATCTGTCTTTCTCTGACTTATTTCACTGAGCATAATACCCTCCAGTTCCATCCAAGTTGCTGCAAATGTCAGGATTTCATTCTTTCTCATTGCCAAGTACTATTCCATTGTATATATAAACCACATCTTCTTTATCCATTCGTCAGTGGGTGGACATTTAGGCTCTTTCCATAATGTGGCTATTGTTGAAATTATCATGCTTTATTAGAGGTAACTAGAAACCACCATGTCCATTATGAAATCATGGACTTCAAGGTAAAAAGGAAGCAGACTTTAATCTGATGCTACAGCTAGAAAGACAACGCTTCCCTGCACAAGTGATGTGCTCCCCATCATCCAACCACAGCCTCCCCGGCCTGCGAGCACAGGAGGTGGACACAGGTTTGGGAGGAAGGAAAGGCTGATCTCTCTTACATTTCTAGTAAGTCCAAGTCAGGGGCCTCTGGTTCCATGGTGGAAAAGATCATAACTCCTACCAGCTCGTCTTTCTCAGCCTTCCTCTTCCCAGTTTTCCATTCCTGCAAATAAGAACATTATAATATTACCGTGGACAGCACAGTCTTTCAAAACTCCCTAATGCGATTGGCTCACTGACTATCTTTCTAATTGTCGACAGCAGCTCCCATGCCATCGCCCTCTCCACCGAGGGAGTGCGCACACCCCAGATGTAATCTCTGTACACGAAACACGTGCCAATGCGCAGAACGGTCCCTGTGAGCCCAAGTCCCTTCAGAGCGAGGGGACTCAATCCCTATCCTTTCCCAACGCACAGCAATATAACAGTGAACATGAACACACCCTATATTCCTGACCAAGTACCTCAAAGTTTTAGGTTAAATGTTTTCTTAAAAAAGGTAAAAGCTTTTCTAAAATATAAGATAGGAACCAATATTATGAGCTATTTAAAAAAAAAATTTTTTTTTGTAAGATAGATCTATAAAGATCTATCTACACACACACACACACACACACACACACACACACACACACAGAAAAGCGCCTAAAGCCATAATATACAGTGTGACCAATTCTCACAAAGTGTAAGATAATAGCTGTGTAACCTACCCCAAGGCCAAGAGAAACAAGATGGCATTCCAGAAGGCCCCTCATGTCCCTTCCCAGTCCTGACCCCTGCCCTCCCCCACAAAGGTAACCACTATCCTCTTTTAGAGTTACCAGTTCCTCACTTTTCTTTCAAGTTATCCCCTCTAGACACAAGTCCCTCATGGGTAGGTTGGCTGGGTTTCCGAGCTGGTGAAGACCACCCTACCCTGTATTCTCTGTGTCTGGCTTTTTTGGCTCAACCTGTGCTTAGGAGCTACAGCCACACTGTTGGTGGAGCCACAGGTCATTGGTTCCATTCTTGCCTGAACACTCCCCAGTTTGTTCATCCTACTATGGGTGGCCACCGGAGGCCCTGCGGGCAGGGGGGCGGCGGTTGAGCAAGATGTCATGTACATGTGCCCCGATGCGGGCAGAAAATGTTCGCCCTAGTAGGTAACTCTGGGTGACTTTCCCAACTGGTTTCACCCATTTGCACACCCACCAGCAGGTGTGACTGAGCTCACTAAGACGCTAGGTTTAGTTCAGCCATTTCTGGTTAGTGGGTAGTACTGTTCTCGGTACTTCTGATTTGCATTTCGGTGATGACTAATGAGATTAAGTACTTTCCCATACATTCGTTGGTGATTGAGATACTGTCTTTTGTGAAGTACGTTACCAAGTCAACCCTACAACTGGGCTGATTATCTTTCTTACGGATTTGTATGTGTTTTCCTATATTCTAAAAGGCAGCCCTTTAGTTGGTTCTAAATGTTCATATCTTTAGCTTGTTTTTCACTTTTAAAGGCTTCTTTTGATACACAGCTGTTCTTAATTTTAATGCAGTCTAATTTATCAACCTCTTCCTGTGTGATTAGTCATTTTTGTGTCATATTTCAGAAATCCATCCGTCCACTAGGGGTATGAAGATATTCCCCTATGTTACCTTCTAGAAGCTTTATGTGTTGCCTTTCACATTAGACTTGCAAACCACCTGGAAATGATTTTTTTCAAAACTTTATACAATGGAAACTTCCAAATACATATAAAAGTACACAGAAAAGTCTAATAGTTCCCCTCTCAGACTCAGCTGCAAAACAAATATCAACATTTGCCAATCTTGTTTTTTCTATTCTCCTCCATTCTGCATTTTTTTCCTTGATTTTACTGGAAGTCCCAGATATGGTATCATTTCACCTATAAATACCTTTTTTTTTTTTTAAATGTTTATTTATTTTTGAGAGAGAGACACACACACAGAAGCAGAAGCAGACTCTGGGCTCTGAGCTGTCAACACAGAGCCTGATGCAGGGCTTGAATCCATGAACTTTGAGACCATGACCTGAGCCGCAGTTGGATGCTTAACCAACTAAGCCACCCAGGTGCCCCTCACCTATAAATACCTTATATAGAGAAGGCTATTATAGGACTTTAATACAGAAGACCACATTTTCAAAATACATAATCACAACACCAATGTCAACCCTAACAAAATCAATAGCAGACTGTTGTGCGGTAGGGACCAAGTTTCATTTTTCCCCAGTGAAGCCACCCAAGTGACCCAGCACCATTCACTGGAAAGACTGTCCTATCCCCACTGGACTTTGTACCATCTCTGCCTTACATCGCGTCCCTTCTATTCTGTTCCACTGATCTATTTGTCTGGCCTTATGCCAATACCATGCTTTTAAAGTTAGTTTAGTTTTATAACAGGTCTTAATATCCAATAAAGCCCTCTTCCTACTTCATGCTTTTTCAAGAGTACCTTGGCTAGGCTATTCTTAGTGCTCTCATTTTCCACCCGTGGCATCTTTTCTGTTCCCCAATTCCATGGAACACTTAGCTAGGTTTTCTTTTATTTCTCTCAAAAATGTTTCACAGCTTTTTTTTTTTTTTTAAGGTTTACTTACTTATTTTTTGAGAGAGAGAGAGCCAGAGAGAGAGTGAGCGAGCTGGGAAGGGGCAGAGAGAGAGAGGAGAGAGAAATCCCAAGCTGTCAGCACAGAGTCCAATGTTGGTCTCAATCTCACTAACTGTGAGATCATGAGTTAAGCCAAACCAGGAGTCAGATGCTTAACCGACTGAGTCATCCGGGCACTCCTTATAGCTTTATTTTTAATTTTATTCATTTTGAGAGAGAGAGAGAGAGAGAGAGAGAGAGCGAGCATGCAAGCAGGAGTGGGCAGAGAGAGAGGGCGAGACAGAATCCCAAGCAGGCTCTGCACTGTCAGCACAAGCTCGACATGGGGCTCAATCTCACAGTGAGATCATGACCTGAGCTGAAATCAAGTTGGATGCTTAACCAACTGAGCCACCCAGGAACCACCACATCAAAGCTTCTTATGTAGAGTTTTTTGTACATTTTCTTGTATTTATTCCTAGATATATTTTTGATGCTACTGTGATAGTTTTTTTTTTAGATTTTCATTTTGTGTTTATTGCTGGTATGCAAATATGTGTCTTGCATCCAGCTATCTTACTAACCACTTATTTCTAATAATTTCTCCTCAGGTCTTTGGGATTACCTACGTCCATCCATCTAAATGAGCTATTTCTGGCCAAAGAATCACAGCTTTCAGTGACTATCTAGTTTTACACCCTCATTTAGCAGGTGAGGAAACTGTGACCCAAAGAGATCAAATGCCGAGGCCAAGATCACAGAGGGACCCTGCAGCAGAGCCCAGACTAGAGCTCAGGTGTCCTGACTCCCAGGTTCTTTCTTCTTCCTATTATATCAAATCCTAAAGCCCCAGTGTCCAGATTTCTTTTTTTTTTTTTTAATAATAATATTCTGTATTGAACACAACCTTTAGAAGCGCTTTCTAAATCAAATCTTTGGAAAATCAGGACTTCTGTTTGAGCCTTGTGAGTACCAGCAAGGCAAGAAAGTTGGGAAGGGATTCCATGCAGTTTTCGTGTCTCCAAAGTAACAGAACTGATGGACAGAACTCCCTCAAAGAACCTAATTTCACCACTGTATGATTTCACGGCACACTGTGACTGGCATCACATCTCACCAAACAAACCAGACTTGCCCAAAGCAGGTGCAAGTCTAGACCTACAATCTTGACCAAAAATTGCTGAAGCGCCTCGGTGTTTTCTAGTTCCTGGCCTGGTTATATGCCACACACTCAAATAAGCCCGCCAATTCTAGAAATAAGCAGTAACTGAAAAATAAGGCCCAAATAATTGTACAATATTAAGTGTATGGGTAGGTCTGTAAACATACACAGAGCCTGATTATTTATACTTATTACAAATGTGTTCATGTTAACAAGGGAAAGGTACTACAAAGCAGTTTAGCAAGTAAATCTCTGCCTGAAAGTTCCAACAAAGTCTATAATATTCCGGTATTTAATTTAATAAAACACGAAAATAATTTCATGACTTTTTTTTCTAGGACTGTAATATATTTCCTATCTCCTATAAAAACTTATGCTTTTATTCTTTACATTGCTTTCTAAGATATGTCATCTTTGTTGTAAGAGAAATATGGAGAAAACATCTTTCAGAATAAAAAGGTACAATTTAGAGCAAAAGTTTATGGAGAGAGAGAACCATCTCCAAAGCAGACAATAATGAGATGTTAAACAGCCAATGGTTTCTTGACCTTCAACACAGAATACACGGCCATTGGCAGAATGACTATCTACGGGACAAAGAGAGACCAGCATTTAGTCTGGACTTGCGGCTACCGTTCTGGAAAAACGCCTTGGCTTGGAGAAGGCTGGTCCAATGTTGAATCTACTTTTTGTTTCATAACGTTATTACACTGCAAGGTCAAAATGTGATCTTAAGAAATCATTCACTCTGTTTCCCTCACTTCACACTGATAATATCCTGCATAGTTTGGGGCCTATCCTATTTTTAAAAGCATCCAGGAAAAATTTTCATTCCTCATCCTATCATATCCTTCACCTCCTGCCCAGTCTGGGCCAATCCATTCCCAGCTGATGGAAAACCATTCTGGCAAGCGGTTCTTCCACATTATCATGACTAATTTCCCATGCTTAGGATTTAGGTTTCTGTCCCCTCATTGTCTTTGGAGGAAATGAGAAATAGCGAGTCAACATAATTTTAACTTTCAGACATAAAATTGGTATGAATGTGACAATTCTCAATATGATCGATGACTGTCATAACAAAAGGTCCTACCTTTTCATCTCGGAAATTTAGAAACTGCTGGAAAACCTCACTTTCTGAGATGACTGGGTGACGACACATCCTGGTCACCCATGCCTGAAGTCTCTCCATGCGCATCTTGATAAATTCTTCTTCAAAGCGACCTGCAAGGTGGACAAGAGTGATATACACCCCTGTCTAAAGCGGATTACCGTCAGCACAAATGAAAGCCGTTTGTATCTACTGGGTCTTTGGTAGAAAGTTATTTAGTACAAGGTAAAACCATAGGGATTTTTCACTAAACTAAAAACACTAACCTAAAAACAAGCTGTTAACACAGCGGATGCTCAAAGAGCTACAGGAAAGAGATACAACAGGCTTTTTAGTTTTTAAGGATGAGATTCTGATTTAACAAATTAACAAATTTTGTAGCTGTGACAAGAAAAATCACAGCTACAAAGTACTATTTTCTTCAAGGATCCCTGAGTATTCAACAAATTTAGAAGCAAATCTTATCTAAGTATGAAAAACTTCCTCTTTCTGATAAACTAAGACTATGCCAGTCCTGTGTGGCCATATGAAGTCTGTAGGCAGAAAGGGGTGAGAAAATGGAATTTAATAAGTAATCCTTACAAAGCGTGTAAAATTTTTATATCTATAAAAATGTGTCCAAATGCAATATAACCTCGAATTTAGTATTTATGAAAAGTAGCTCAAGACTGTAGCTCTTTATTTCATTGTTTTTTAACGTACTTAAACCAAAAATAGAAAAGGCAATTTTTCCACGAATGCAGTAAAGCTACTACCCCAGAACTTATGACCATTCTAAAACATAGCCAAATGAGTGATATTTCTGTTTTAAAAGCAGAAAATCAGCTTAACAAGCCTGACATACCAAACATCAAGTGAACACTGAAAATGTTTTAAGTCTACCAAACAAAATCTCTGTTCGTTAAAAGGCTCCTGGAGATGAAAATACCAGCTACAGTTGAGTGAGGCAATCAGCTATTCCCATCCCCCCAAAACAATTATAAAGCTGGACAGAACCCAGAACCAAAAATAAGTGTTCTGGAAACCAACCAAAGGCAAACAGCCACGTGAGAAGTGTTTATACTTGCAAAACTGCTGAACTTTATGGAAATCTGTGGCGTTCTGTCTGGTGTGGGGCTGCTCTCATCTCCCCTGTGGCCCCTGTACCTCCCACCCTCTCCCTGGTTGACATGGAGGTTCTGACAGTGTAGAGCAGACTGTGAATGTGAAGGCTGGCCACTGCAGGTTCCCTGGCGAGGAAAAAGGCTCACGTGACCTGGAGCAGGGGGACGTGCTCATACTCAGTGGTGGTGGCAGTGACAATCCAGAGGCTGGGGAACAGAGAGGGCCAATGACCCCACTAGCCAAGGTTGCGTGGTCCAGCCAAGCATTTTCCGGACTGAGGTTGTGTGCAGAAACAGTGGAGACCAGATGGAATCCGAGTCAGCCACACATTCCTGGCCAATTCTGAGGCTGCACACACTTGTAAAGGAGACACAAAAGGTCCGCAAAAAAGTAAAAGCCAGGGTGGCTAACTTTCCCCTACCCAAAGATCCATCAGCAGAGGACAGAAGCCGTACTGGCTTGAGGCAGGCTTACTACTAATCTACACAGACACAAGGGTGAGCCCCAGGGAGCCAAACTTAAAAAATAAAAATAACTGAACTTTAGGGGAGAGACAATTCAGAGACTTGGCCTAAGCAAATTACTTCCCAAACAATCAAATAAACATAAAGTAGAAACAACAACCTTCAGAGATGAAAAATCAGAATTGAGAGTTGCTAAAATATATTCTCTAAAATTTCCAGTTTTTGACAAAAAATTAAGAGATATGCAGAGAAAAAGCAAGGTATAACCCATACCGACAAAAAAGTAGTCAACAGAAACCATCTCTAAGTGTCCCTGGATGTTGAATTTAGCAGACAAAGCAGCTTCCAGAAATACATTCTAAGAGCTAAAGTCATGTTTAAAAATGCAGAGAAATAGGACACGGAATCAAACAATAAAAATTCTCTAGAAAAAGAACTTACAAATAAATAGAATGAAATGTTTGGAGCTGAAAATACAGTAACTGAAATTAAAAATTCACTGTAGAGGCTCAAATGCAGATTCAAGATGGCGGAAGAAGGAATCAGTGAATCTGAAGATAGTGGTTTATATACACAATGGAATACTGCTTGGCAATGAGAAAGAATGAAATATGGCCTTTTGTAGCAACGTGGATGGAACTGGAGAGTGTTATGCTAAGTGAAATATGTCATACAGAGAAAGACAGACACCATATGTTTTCACTCTTATGTGGATCCTGAGAAACTTAACAGAAGACCATGGGGGAGGGGAAGGAAAAAAAAAAGTTAGAGAGGGAGGGAGCCAAACCATAAGAGACTCTTAAAAACTGAGAATAAACTGAGGGTTGATGGGGGAGTGGGAGGGAGGGGGGCTGTGGGTGATGGGCACTGAGGAGGGCACCTGTTGGATGAGCCCTGGGTATTGTATGGAAACCGATTTGACAGTAAATTTCATATTAAAAAAAAAAAACATTTATAAGAAGTAAAAAAAAAAAAGTTATCTAATCTGAAGAACAGAGGGAAAAAAATGGCTGAACCATGCTTCAGAAAACAAAACACGTGAACATACTTGCAGTGGGAGTCCACAAAGGAGAAGAAGTAAAAAAAATATGTGAAGAAATAAAAGGGCAAAGTTTCCCAAATTTGATGGAAAATTTTAATCTGCATTTCCAAGAAGCTCAACAAACCTGGATAGGATAAATAGGAGTATGAATCCACACCAAGATACAGCAGAATCAAACTGTCGAAAGACAGAAACAAACCCTGACAGCAGCAAGTGAAAAATGACTCATTTTGTATAATGGAATGTGCTCTTGTGTGTGTGTGTGTGTGTGTGTGTGTGTGTGTAATCAAAAGAACTGACTGATTTGTCATCTGACACAAAGGAGGTCAGAAGCAACGGAAAGACATATTCATCATGCTGAAGGAAAACAGTCAGCTGTGAATTCTATAACCAGCACACTTATCCTTCAAAAATAAAGGCAAAATGAAGACATTCTCAGATGAACAAAGATGAGAGAATTAACTGATAGCAGAGCTGTATTAAAGAAATACTAGAAGAAGCCCTTCAGGTTAAAAAAAAATACTATGTCAGGCTAAAAGGAAATTACCTAAATTCATAGGGAGAAATGAAGAGCACCAGGAATATGTGGGCTAACATAAAATATGTATTCTTTTCTAATTTCTTCTCTTCTTTAGAAGACATAAGATTGTAGAAAGCAATAATTATCATACCATATTGCTGGATTTATGATATATATGATGACAGAAGCATAAAAAGAGGGAATCAGAGCTATAATGGAGAAGAGTTTCTATCAATTTTATTAGAATTGAGTATTAATCTGAAGTGCATTGTAACATTACAAAAAAGATGTACACAGGGGCACCTGGGTGGCTCAGTCAGTTGAGCGCCCGACTTCGGCTCAGGTCATGATCTCATGGTTCATCTCATGAGCATCTCACGAGCTCCGTGTTGGGCTGTGTGCTGACAGCTCAGAGCCTGGAGCCTGCTTAGGATTCTGGGTCTCCCTCTCTTTCTGCCCCTCCCCCACTCGCACTCTGTCTCTTTCTCTCAAAACTAAACATTAAAAAAAAGTTAAAAAAAAAAAAAAGATGCACGTAGTATCCTCCGAGGTAACCACTAAGAAAATAATTTTTAAAATTTAGTGGAAAAGTGAGAGAAATTAAAACAGCATATTGGAAAATATTTAACGCAAAAGAAAGGCACTAAAGGAGGAACAAGACACATGGAAGACAAATATCAAAATGGCAAACGTAAATCTAACTGGGTCAATAATTATTCAATATAAACGGTCTAAAAACTCTAATCAAAACGCAGAGGTCGTGAGACTTGATAAAAGAGCAAGCTCCAACGATGCTGTCAACAAGAGATACAGATTCAAAGACACTAACAGATTCAAAGTAAAAGATGAGAAAAGACATGCCATGCAAACAGTAACTGTGAGAGAACTGGGGTGACTATGTTAACATCAGACAAAACAGATTTTAACACAGGAAATCTTACTAGAGACAAAAAAGCTCATTAGGAAGATATAACAATTACAAACTGTATATATACCAAAGACCCAGCATGATTTTTTTACAAATATCTACAAATGGACTCTTAAATTATTTGGAAAGGCAAAAGAAAAATAGCCTGAAATTATTTTGAAAAAGAACCAAGTTGGAGAATTTATACTACCTGATTTAAAGATTTACTACAGAGCTACATGAATCAAGACATTGTGGTATTGGCAAAAGGATGGACACAAAACAGAAGAGAATACGGTCCAGAAACAAAACCAAAGTGGGGCACGTGGGTGGCTCAGTCAGTTAAGCGTTTGACTTCGGCTCAGGTCGTGATCTCGCGGTTCGTGAGTTCGAGCCCCGCGTGGGGCTCTGTGCTGACAGCTCAGAGCCTGGAGCCTGCTTCGGATTTTGTGTCTTCCCCTCTCTCTCCGCCCCACCCCGGCTCATGCTCTGTCTCTGTCTCTCCCTCAAAAGTAAATAAACATTAAAAAAAAATTTTAAAAACCCCACCAAATACGTTCAATTGATTTTTGACAAAATGCAAAGGAAATCAACAGAGAAAGAATAGTCTTCCCAACAGGTAGTGCCAGAATCACTGGATATCCAGACGCATAACATAAACTTCTACTTTATTATACCTCACATCTTACACAAACACTAACTCAAAATGCACCTGAAACTACACAACTTTCTGAAGAAAACAGCGTGAACTTGGATTAGGCATACAGGTTTTCACCATGATACCTAAAGCACAATCCACAAAAGAGACAATTGGTACTCTGAACTTCATTAAAATTAAAAGCTTTTTGTTATGCGAAAAACACTGTTAAGAGAAAGAGAAGCCACACCTGGGACAAAATATTTGCAGATTATATTATTTCCAGAATGTAAAGAACTCTCAAAATTCAGTAATGAAAAAAACAACCTAATAAGAAATGGGCAAAAGATTCAAACAGACATTTCACCAAAGAAAATATACGGAAGGGCAATGAACACATGAAAAGATGCTCAACAGTAGTTATAAGGGAAATGCAAATTAAAACCATGATGAAGTACCACTACATACCTAGTAGATCGTTAAAATAAAGACAAACTGACGTTGCCAAAAGTGCAAGCAAGGATGTGGGGCTCCTGACACCCTCATCCACTGCTGCCGGGGATTCCGAAATGGTACAGCCACTTTGGAAAACAGTTTGGCAATTTCTTTCTTTCTTTCTTTTAATGCTTATTTCTTTATTTTTGAGGGGGGAGGGGCAGAGAGAGAGAATCCCAAGCAGGCTCCATGCTCAGTGCAGAGCCCAATGCGGGGCTCGATCTCACAACTGCGAGATGGTGACCTGAGCCGAAATCAAGAGTCAAACGCCCAACCTACTGAGCCGCCCACATACCCCAGTTTGGCAATTTCTTAAACATGAAACATAAGCCTGCCAAATGCCCCCGTCATTCCACTCTCAGGTATTCACCCAAGAGAAATGACAACTTACACTTATACAAAAACTTGTATGTAAATGTTTTCAGCAGCTTTATTTATTATAAATGCCCCAAACTGAAAACCCAAATACCTTTCACCAGTGAATGGAGAAACAAACTATGGAAGTAGCAATAAAAAGAAACTGATGCACATCTTGTGTGTATCTCAAATGCACAACGCCAAGAGAAAGAAGCCATAATTTAAGACTGTGTGCACTGTGTGCAACCATTTTTTTTTTGAGCCACGCCCCCCCCCCCGCCCCGGTTTCATTGATCTATTCCACTGTTCTTTTAGTTTCTATTTCATTTATTTCTGCTCTGCATTACTTCCTTTTTTTCTACTGGTTTTAGACTTCGTTTGTTCTTTTTCTAACTCCTTTAGGAGTAAGGTTAGGTCGTATGAGATTTTTCTTCCTTTCTCAGATAGGTCTATATGCTTCCATTTATAATGACATTCTGGAAAAGGCAAAACCATAGAGACCAAGAACACACCAGTGTTGCCATGGGTTAGAACTGGGGAGAGGGGATAAAGATAAAGGGGCAAGCCCAAGGGAATTTGGGGAGGGAATCTGGGGACTTCCTGTACCTTGAATGTAGTGGTGGTTATAAGACCATAGTGGTTGTCAAAACTTTTTTTTTTTAATACTTTTTGGTTTTAAGTTTATTTATTTTGAAAGAAAGAAAGAGAGAGAGCAGGGGAGGGGCAGAGAGAGAGAGAGAGAGAGAGAGAGAGAGAATCCCAAGCAAGCTCCACACAGACAGCACGGAACCTGATGTGGGGCTCGAACTCATGAACCGTGAGATCATGACCTGAGCCAAAACCAAGAGTAGGATGCTTAACCGACTAGTCACCCAGGTGTCCCAAAACTCCTAAAACTATACACCAAAGGAGTTAATTTAGTGTATGTACGTTTAAAAATAAACTTAAAAACTACAGGCTGGCCTTTCCTTTGGAAATGACAAGTACAAATAAGCACAACTTTCTTTAGAGAGAAGAGCATTCCGGATCCATACCGCAAAAACTCACTACCTCAGAAAGTGTCACCCAAACAGCACGATGGATCAGGACACTTCCTATATATTAAAATACTTCAAATTTTTCAAATCTCAGTAGAGATTAAATGGTATAGAAGCTAATAAGACTATGAAGAAACAAAGTCTCATCCCTTGGAAAGAAGATGACTCACCTCCTGGGCAGAAGAGACCCAGTGAGTCCACATGAAGCTGGGCTATATTGAATTGTCCACATGAGAAAGTGAATTATACCAAGAGTTTAAAACCTACTCCTTGCCTGAAATTAACGAATTAATTAATGCTTACTCCTCCTGAAAAATTTTCTGACGTCGCTGGTTTATTTTCAAACTCTGACTTCAGGTATTATTTTGTGCTTGTTAGGATTTTCCTACCAGGTTCCAGAAAACTGGAACGAAGGTCAGGGGGAGGGGGATTTCCAATTCTCCATTTTCAATGAACCTGACTTAGGCTTTCACCAAGTATGTGAGTATACCAGTTTGGCATCCAGGAATAAAACCAGATTTGTTCAATATTATTTCACAGAGAACAAAATCTCTCAACAAACTAAAACTGTTAGCTGTAAGTTCCTCATGGATGGATTATCAAGGGCACAGAAATATCATGAGATCATCCACTTGGCATTCCTTTCTCTTCCCTCCAGGATGTAAGTGAGAGGGGGGTTTATATAATAATGATCTTGTGGGTATCACAGGCAGGAGGCAAACGAGAGAGGGGACAGATAAAGTGGCTTCTGTGCTTTTCAGTTTCCTCGGCACATGTCCCAGTCAGAGAATCAAAGCTCAACTTTCTTCAGACTGAGCGGCTGTTGCTTTCTTGCTTTCTATGACATCCCTCTGGCTTCGGGCCTGAGCTTTAAAAAAACCAAACCTTAGTTTGGGGGCGGAACTGTGTGGCTCTCTGATGCTTTAAAATAGCACTGAGTTAACGGATCCAGAGAAAACAATGTATTAAAACCTAAAAGACGTGAGAAATCCCCACAGCCTCGAAATAGCTCCTTAGACACAATGAAGCCCATATTGTGCCAATCAAGTTGATAAAGGAGAATGCTAAAATTCAGGAAAACAGACTGAAATTTGAAAACAAGGAGAAAGGCAGAACTGAAGTTTTCAAGGAAATGGATTTAAATTTGAAAAAGGAAAGCTGTGATTTCAAACAATAAGGGTGACAAAAAGGAGGAAGATTGAGTATCTGGATGGGGCACAGAACCCGGGGCACCTCTGCGGGGTGGGAGGAAGCGACAATCTGCGCCAACCTGGCCGCCCTGACGTGGCCTTCACTCAGCAACCCCCCCCCCCCCCCGGCTCCAGGAGGGCCCGCTCAGGAGCCACCCAGATGAGGGCCAGGACGGGTCTGTCACCTACTTGGCAATGCAGCCCCACTCACCCCTCTGCTACAATTTGAAATTTTTGAAAAGTTTTCAAAAAAAAAAAAAAAGAAAGTCACAATCAAAACAACTTCTTTAAAAACAAAACCTTCCATCTCCTCCAACAGTTTCAGAGAAACCTAAATACACAACAAAATACAGCGCCAAGTTTTAAGGAGATTGTAACCGTCTTACCCGAGGTAACAAATTCTGGCTAACGACTAGCTGATACACATCCTGTGACGTCAACAGAACAATCTGGAATCAGATTCAAGCGCCTGTTTCGGCGGCATCGAGTGCCTCGGCCGTGAGAAAGCACGGGGCGGCACACGGGGACACGTGACACCTGGCAGGCAGGTGGCTTCACCCCAACGCCGCAAGTGCCTGGTGCTGGCTCGGCCATCTGGCTCCCAGAGTCCCCATCCCTCTCCCAGCTCTCCCTCCACCTCCGCTCTGGCCGAGTGAGGACTAAACCCTCTCCGGTCTTCCCTGACCTCCAGGAAAGAAGTCCTCCTGCCCAGATTCCACACTTCCTCCCCCCGAGTTCAGGTTAGCCGTTCGGGGTCTCTGACGTGGAGCCTCTCTGGCACTGACCTTTTAGGCCCTACTCTCATCTTGGATCCTTCCCTTTCTAGTCTTACTAGTTTCATTTAGTTGCAAGTTTTGTGGCCGCATTTTAAAACTCTCATCTCTAGTGAAGTTCAGCCTCTTTACACACTTTTATTCCAAGACAAGCATACGGAGTTCTGAGTACTACTATTCCAGGGTCTATACCGGGCTGCAGATCAAAAAAACAAAAAAACAAAAAACCAGTGACAGTTCTCAAAGCAGAGAGAAACAAATACTCTCTAAGTGCATTTTTACAAGGGGCTTTCAGAGCACTGTGAATTACTGACCGTTTGATCATTTGACCATATTGATATTGATCTTCACCATATTGATCATTTGAGGCAGGGGGTGTAGGAGAAACAAACAGGAGAAATAGGACACTTTAAATAATTAAGGCAGAGAGTGATGATCAACAGTAAACAAAAACATTTAAACATTGTCACCAAAGTAACGGAGTAAAGAACTTTGCAACTTCTTACATTAATCCTTAGAAGGTCTGTGGCTTCTACAACATCTGATATTTACATTTACATATTTCTAATGAAAATAACACAGCTGAACTGCATGACAGGTTTACGTCATTTGGATCATACATTGTTATTTCCATTTCAGGTTGTTTGGAGCATTCCTATTTTCTCAGGTGTCACTTTTCACATTGAAAAAAGTCACGTATTTCTTTTACAGGAAATCATGTAGCAATAAAGACACAATGACCGCTACAACTTAAGATGGGTATGCAAGAACTCTGATAAACAATTTTAGGCAACATTCTCATTAGGTGTTTAGGTAACTTCCAAATATATGTCCAGTATACATGGATGTACAACACTTAGCTACTGTTTCCAAACACATATGTTGTTCTTCTAGAAGATGGAAAATGTCATTACTGATTTCCATTAGGACAGATGCTCTATCTGCAGTCTTGTTACTTGTCATCCTGAGTTGAAGGTCACATGCACTCACCTGTGACTTGTTTATCCGGAAGAGAGGGGATTGGAATGGCTGACCCAAACTTAACCAGGAGACGCTCATATAACCAGTCAAAGTGCTTATACCTGTGGTTTACAGATCGATTAGTGTTCTATAATGCAAGGGAGAGAGAAGAAAATGTTACCAATGCCAACTATAGAAGATGAAGAAAAAAGCAAAGTGTAGCTAGGAACGCAGGCACGATTCTGTTTTTGATAACTCAGATACTCACAGTAGGTGTTAGCTGATATTCAATGTAGCTCTTGAGACCATACATTTTGGAGCCTTTCCTGGGATCTGCTACCACACAGTCAAACGTAGAGGTAGGATAAACCCACATTGGGCCATAATCTCCAACCTACACAATGTTCCAGGGAGAGGTGATTTTGTTACATGCAAAAATAGTCAATATGCTAGATAGAAGTCATTAAAGGATTCTTTTTAGGACTAGAGGACTAGAGGTCCTTTGGAGGGTCATTCTTGCTCTTCTCTGAGAAGTTATGTAAACGCTCCCTGTTCCTGATAAGATTGTGTATTAAAGAACACACTTGCCAGGACAAACCCTTCTGCTCCCCATGTGGGCATCTCAGGCCACGGAGGAGAGATGTCTGCCTCCCTCTCCTGGGGGAGGGCAGGATGGAACACAGTTTTCCTCTCTCCCGTTCAGTGGTCCTAGTCGTATGTGTTGACGGGCTAGTTTTAAAACATTTCCGATCTGTCACAGACTGATGCTTTTGTGAAATACAAAATTACACACCTGGATGTCTCAACAACATCAAACTGCCATCAAATTCTTTCAAGGCTCACTCTCATGTTCTGCATGTTCAGTCCTAATTCTTTCTAAAGGTGGAAGGAGGAAAAAGTGGGGTGGTGTATCAAAGTTCAGAGGTTATGAGGTCAGGAGGGTGACCAGGGCCCAAACAATCTTACTGGAGGACTAAATGGAAGACCTTGACAAGGAGCTACTATGACTCCTTGACAGGGAGCTCAGATCCAGAAAACTCTCTGAAAGCTGTGGAGCAGGAGCCTCTGGGGAGCGTCTCTCAGTGACTGAGACCAAGAGAGGTAACTCCGATCAACTAGAGCCCAATATCCAGAGGCTTTTAATTTTCTTAGTGGGTAGAGTTGCTGTGCCTCAAAGGCAAAGAATCACATCTCTGCTTTTTCTTGGTTTTCTGAAGACTTGAAGGCATTTTTCCTCGGCTTCCCTTTTCATGCCAGGAGCCTGCCCGGGCAGGCCCGCCTACAGGGTTCAGGGGCCGTTTCTACCTACAACCTATGGGTCCCTCAGCTCCGTTCCAACCCTTCTGGGCTTGTGATAAAGTCCCTTTTGAGGATCTGAGGGGCAGGGCCGTGGGCTCCAGTCCTGTGGAGTTTTAAATTTAACGAAAAGAACAAAATAATGTATGTTCAGAAGTTACATAAAAAAATCTGAAGAAAAAATTTAAAAATTAAAATAATCTCTAACCACTCAGAAGATAATTACCCCAAATTTGCTTTGCGGGAAAGGGATAAAAGGGGCTCTTGGTTGCAGCCCTTTTTTCTCGAGTTTCTAGGATTTCAAGCTTTTCAAAGATGTAGGAACACAATAAAAATAAATCCAATGATCAGTTCTGCAGTTCTATCAAGTTTCCCAGGACCCAGAGATTATAGAATGAGACCAGGTGTTTCCACCTCCTATTGTTGGGCCTACGGTGATCACACCCAAGGCCCCCACTCCCACCTCCATCCCTGTCCTACAGTTACTAGGTTAAGTCCATAGGATCAAAAGACAGCCAGAGTTCTCTTTTCCAGAAGTTAGATAATGCTTAGACAGAAAATCTATCAGCAGTCAACATTTGAGTGAAACCAGAGAGCCCGTGTCACGTTATGTAATAATCAAGTTATTCTTTGAGAGAGATTCTTAATGGTGTCACCAACTCCCAGTTTTTATTTGCTAGCTCCTTATTGTGACCTGACAGCTGGTTTATTGGAAGAAAAAGCTAACTGTTACCAATGCAGTGGAAAGAACATCTTATTTTGATAATATGCATGTACTTTGCCAGGGCAGAGACCTAAATATCTGGATTAGGACTTATTAGCTAAATATATAGGGCTGGTAGAAAGACAGTATATAAAAGATACTTCAAGACACTTTGGAGAAAAAAAATTATTGAACAAAAATATGCTGTAGGTGCTGCTGGTTCAATTACTAATAGTCTTAAAAGTAAAAATAAAATATACCTAAACAACATAATGACAGGCATTAATGTATGCTAAATATTTTTAGTATTCTTACAATACTAATACATATTGTCAGTTACCTGGAGCATTAGATGTGTGAAAAATACCTTCCAAAAGACTAATAACCCTCTAGGCTTTCAAGCATTATAAAAGAGCTTAATTAGAAACGAAGCAAGCAAACAAAAGTGAATGAACTTACAATGATAGGAATTTTCTCTTTGGGTTTTGCTAGTTGCTTGGCCAACAAATACTGTTCCATACCAGGTTTTGCAAATCCGGGAAATCTGATCATGAAGATAAATGCCCGTGAGTCTTACGTGTTTCCTGAGAGGAACTCTCCAACTCTTGTCCACATTTACTTAATACAACAGTTTTAACCTTGTTCTGTCTTTCAGATGTACCAGGACTAGGAAACTGTGGTAAATGAAACCTAATGTAATCAGATTGTTCAATGGCCAATTAGTCATTTAATTAAGCTTTATCTGGTCAGAGAACAGTTTGACTCCAGAAGGTGTGATATTTATGGGTACTCTATTTGCTTAACTGGATCTGAAACACTCTATCACCCCACAAAGAGTGAAGGGCAGCCTAGAAAAACGTCCCCCAGGGCACAGGAGGAGAAAGTACCGAGAACAGCCATCTGAGTTGAACACATGGGCCAGTGGCCACATGCCAGCATTTTTATATCCAAATTAAAGCTGCCTTTTGACATATTCCCTCAAGGAAGCCACAATTATCCCAAAGAAGCTGTCGCTGTCCATAAGTATTTGTGCCATTTCCTTTTGGATTATCTTCAGACCTGGTTTAGGGGACACAAAAGAAAACCGGTCTCCTTAGTAAAGAGACTCCACACACATTCTAAAATTGGAGAAACACTGGAATAAACATATAGCCATCCAAAGTGCTACTTTTTTTTTAAAGATTTGTTTTTATTTTTATTTTATTTTAAGAGGTTTCTTTTTTCTTTTTTTTTTTAATGTTTATTTTTGAAAGGGGATGGGGAGGGGCAGAGGGATGGAGACAGCAGCGAGCCCGATGTGGGGCTCAAACTCACCAACTGTGAGACAGACATGGCCTGAGCTGAAGTTGGACACTTAACTGACAGAGCCACCCAGGCACCCCCCCCACCCCTCCCCCGCCCGCCAAAGTGCTAAAGAGGGCAAGATTAATTTGGGTTTCAGAAATGTTTTTAATAAGCAGGAAAAAAAGACCCTCAGAAAGCAAAATACCTATAATAGGAAAAGAAGTATTATTTCTATAAAAAAACAACTACATTACTTCTATTTCACTCAAATACCAAATTAAAGGCCAACATGCTGGTCTCAGGGGCCTGTCTTTTCCTTCATCTTCAAAGGACCTACCTCTATCCTCTTTTCCCTAAGACATCCTTTAAACATAGCTCATACAAGAGAGAACAAAGAGGGGTCTAGGAGCTGGATGGCCTTGGGTTCGAATTCCAACTCCAACAATTAAAAGCTATGTGACCTTTAGAGCTCCCGTCTCCTTGTGTGAAGAATGAGACCAATATGACCTGCCTTTTAAGATGATAAGGGAATTAAATGTAAGAGTTATATAAAGAGCCTCACAAATATACTCATAAATTAAAGTTATTTCTAACTATGCCATCATCTCTTTGAAAGTATTCCCTACAGCCTCTGGTACAGCCAGCTCTCTCTGTGCTTCTTCAACATTCTGAGCATACTTCTGCTATACAATTTATCACACTTAATTGCCATCATCCATTTACACATTACAGCCGACCGGAAGCACCCTGGAGAAGGTATTTGTATTTCCAGGACCCAGAGGAGTTGTGGGAAAAATACACTAAATACTTAATGAATTAATGGACTCATCTGGAATAGTTCTATTTAAAAAAAAATTTTTTTAATGTTTATTTGTTTTTGATAGAACACGAGTAGGGGAGGGGCAGAGAGAAAGAGAGACACAGAATCAGAAGTCAGCTCCAGGTTCCAAACTGTCAGCACAGAGCCTGACACAGAGCTCGAACTCATGGACCACAAGATCATGACCTGAGCTGAAGTTGGATGCTCAACCGACTGAGCCACCCAGGTGCCCCTGGAACGGTTTCATTAAAACAACCTATGCTTCCGCTAGAAAATACTGATGGAAAAATTGAGGAAGTCAGAGTGGCAATTCCTTGACTAGACTGTAAGCTTCTGGGTGCAGAGTCTCATTTCACACTTCCTTTGGTATTCTTAGGGATCACAGCAACACTCTAGGGCCGACTCACTTAACACTTACCGAACAGCAGTGCCATTTACTAATTCTCTGAGTGTTATCAAGATAGATTCTTATAATGCCCAAGTACACTTAAATTTCTATTCTCCTTCTCTAGTGTAAGGTTCATGTTCTAGGACTGGAATACAGCTATCATATAAAATGGATTAACTCCTGAAAAATGCTAATACTTTAAAAAGTTTTACAACTGTTATAAGTGAGCCCTTCATACATGAGTCAAGTTAAATAAAAAAACACACAGGATCTTAAACAGCTCTCAGCACCAGAGACAGAGAGAGAGAGAGAGGGAGGCCTCAGAGGTTCAGGTGCAAATGAGGACTCCTCTGATTTGGTTTCAACCTGAACTGAAATTTTAGAGCAGAGAGCATTTTAAATTAAAGCCAGCCCCTTCACTTCAGAGATGAGGAAACGGAGGGTCAAACAGGTTACCCGTCTTCCCCAAGATCACCTGGAAGAGGGGAGCCAGGGCAAACAGAAACAGGGACCCGGGCATGAGACAGAACCTCACTGACCAGCCAGGCACACTCGGCCACACATTTGTTGTAGAGTTTGTGCTTCCTCACTGTCCAAGGGGGGCTTACATGGCAGCAAAACGGGTTTAAATGCACTTGTATTTAGGTTTAAAGAACAGACTAATTCATGTCACTGCGGACCACACTGAGAACTTCCTATTCCACCAAAGGAAACAGCACATAGTCAATACGAATGACTAAGTTTATATGTGTGCAATGGAGCCTGAAAATACATAGTGGAAGAAACTGGAGAGAAGTAGGAAGAATGGCTAGAAGACCGCTCATTTAATCATCTGATGCTACTTAGATATACTAAGGGGAACCTGCACAACTCATATGCAGATCTAGACCCAGATCTTGACATCTAGAAATACAGCAAACATTAGGTTTACAACTTTTTCCAGATACGGATTAACATTCCTTCCTATCAGCTTTGCATCATGGACTTGGAGCATTGAGAAAAAGTGGTCGTAATTTTAGAAAAACCGTATTAAACACACTACGATAAGAAGAGTATTTGAAGATCCTTCTGGAAGTCAGAAATTCTGTCTCCTTCGAGCTACGCTGTGAACTACAGACTTATCCAGAACTCTCCCCCAGGAAATCCCAGGGCACGATGGCCGTATTCCCCCCCTTCCCAGATGCTTTCCTTTAGGCACTGTGTCTACAAGTACTGTTCCAACACTTTTTTTTCTTCTTAAATCTAAGAGAAGTCTACGTGAAAACAAAGTCTTGAAACGTATTAGGCAAGTAGTTGAGAGACTGAGGGACCGACCAGGATCCTGATTAGATCACTTGGCACCTGTGTGAGCTTGGACAGTTACTTAACCTCTCTGGGCGTCAGTTTTTCCCACAGAAAAACAGAGATTACACGTACCACAGAGGGAGATGGGGGTCACACAGCGCGTACAAACCACGCTGCACAACGCCCGGCACAGAGTAAGTGATCAACAAATGGTAAAACATTTAAAAGAGAGTTACTATTATTAATATGATTATATTTAGCTTTCCTGTGACATCAGCAATAAGAACTTAATGTGTCACAGAGCTGACAAAGATAAAAGTGGTATTTGGCAGATCGTTACGTACAACTATTTCACTTTACAGTGAATAAATGTATTTACTTTACATATATATATTTATAATATATATATATGAATACAACATATACACGTATAATGTATATATTTAAAGTGAATAAAATTTTTTTTTCTTTAAAGAAGCTAAAGCTGAGATCCAAATCACCACCCCACACTTCACCCCCTTTCAGATCGCTGAAAAGAGGAACGCCTCCTTGGATCTCCTGTCTGTTTCCGCATGGAGTTCAACGCCCTTCACACCTACTTGTTAAGTGGCAGCTTCATAGAGGAGGAACCAGCCCGGCTGTTGCCTCGCTGAGCAGCCCCTGCCTCTGCTGACTCTGAATCCTTGAAGTAGGGGGCGGCCGCCTTGGGGTCGTCCCAGTCTTCGTCCCAGTCATCGTCATCACCCGCGGTTGCTAGGGGTGGGCACAGAAGATCCCCACGGAAGAAAAACAAAATACAAATGCAATGACTTAATTTTCTGAGAGTAACTATGGACAGGACCTACGTTAACCAATTAAAGAACAGGAGACAAGGGCGTAGCACAGGATTATAATGCAGACTGGAGCAAAGGCTCTAGTTGGGTTTAAAGCTCCAATTGTGGATTCTGCCTTTTAGTGCAAAGGACAAGTTAGAAACGAGGCCGTCCCTCCAAGTAACTTCAGACAGACACAGACTGAGAGCGGCTCTGAGGTGTGTACCCAGGGCAAGGCCCACACACAGATAAATCTCGCCTTATAAACTTGCAAATAAGCATCGAATACCTTCTCAGTCACGAATACTGGGGAGTGTGGGGGAGGGGGACGGGGGGGGGAAATGACAGATCTCTGAAAAGAAATTAATATGAACGATAACACTGGGAAAGGGAGAGAGGAGCAGGGTGGGAGTGGAGGGGGAAGGGATGGAGAAGAAACAAGACAAGAGGGAAGTGGCAGTACCAGGAGCCTCATATCCTAACAGTGACCTCTGTCAGGCTTTCCCTTCCTTCCTGGTCCTAGTCTGGGCTTCTGTCTCCCACCCGGAGGGCTGCAGGTATCCTGGGATCTCTGCCCTAGCGGTGCCAATGGGAGAAGCCAAGAGACAAATGCCAAAACGAAAAAGAAAGGCACTGAATGCACTGGGAGGATCTGGGCCGAGTACAGAGCCAGGAGTTAGCTGTTGGGTCGCAGCCCGAGCCCGTGTCTCCTGCACCTGCCAACAGCCCAGCCCCGGCTGCCAGCAGGAGCCTGCCCGCCACCCCCGTGCTTCCTGCGCATGGGTTCCCTGCCACTAGCACATTCGTACTCCATGTGACGTGCTCAGACAGGGGCCATAAAATAATGAGGGGCAGATCTCTTTTTATTTAATTTCAGAAAGACATAAATACCCTTTTTCTTAATTCCTGAATTGTTTCCCCTTCTATAAATTCCTCTTTTGCCTCTGTATTTCCATTAAGGCCTGGGAGTCAAATGAGTAGTTAAGGAAAAAGAAAACAGGTAAGTCAGAGGTTATAAACCAGCAGGTGACAAATTATACTCACTCTGTATATGCAGTTGTTTTGGCCCAAAGTTTTAAAGCAAATGTGTATCAGTTGCTAAGATTCTGGAGTGGGAAGATGCCATTAAAAAACAGATTTCCTGTCTCTCTGGGGGACCAGGAGCACGAGCTGGGTCTCCTGCAGTGGCAATCGAGCCAACGGCGACAGGAGGCATGCCCTTCCATCTCCAGCAGCCACTGGGCCACTCTGTTCTGCTTTACAAACCCTGCAAGCATTCGCGACTCCATGACAGATGACAAAGACGGAACTAAAGATTATAATGAACGACTACCCACATTTGGCTCCAGAAATCTAGGTTTGCTGTTAGTGAGCAAGAGCATTTGAGAGCGCTCCTTTGATTAAATTCTATTTTTAACTCGGATGCTGTCACTAGTCCCCTTACGGGTGGGCCCGATCACCAGCAGGGCCCTCTTCCTCACCTGGTCCTTGGTAGGCCTGGGGGTGACCAAAGGCAGTGTCCCAGTTATTGGAGGTGTTTCTTTGGGCCGCGGCCCCCTCTGGCTTGGCTCCCCAGCCATCCGTGCTGTCCCAGTTTCCAGATTTGGAAGAACTCCAGGCTGACCAGGGGTCATTGCCACTGCTGACCTGTTGTTAGGGGTAAAAAAAGAGAAAGAATATTTATGACTTCTTGAAAACATTACTCAATTCAGTAGGAATTACATAATAATGAATACAACAGGGGTGCTGAAAAAGTTGACATAAATTTAAAACAATTTTAAATTTAAATAAGTACATTCAAATAATAATTTACATTTATTTTTAATGTTTATTTATTTTTGAGAGAGAAAGAGACAGAGTGCAAGTGGGGGAGGGGCAAACAGAGAAGGAGACACAGAATCCGAAGCAGGCTCCAGGCTCCAAGCGTCAGCACAGAGCCTGATGCAGGGCACAAACCCACGAACCGCGAGATCATGACGTGAGCTGAAATTGGACACTTAACTGACTGAGCCACCCAGGTGCCCCTAAATAATACATTTTACATTTAAATAGATGAGGAAAACACAAAAAGCAGCATCAATCTTTTTTTTTTTTTTTTTTTTTTTTTGATGTTAACCTTTTGCCATATTTGCTTAGGAACTTGACAACCAGGAACAAGGAACTATGAGACACAGCGGCTGTCTACTCCCTTTCTTCTTCCTTCCCTGTCCCTCCTGCCCCATTCGCCTCCTCCCCCACCCCCCCAGCAACTACCTTTCTGAATGTGTATTCATTTCTGCCCACGGTTTTATACTTCCACTACTTACTAATTACATTGTAAATAACTTAAGTTTTAAAAACTGACCTACACAACATTACATTGTACGTATCTCTTTGCAGGTTCTTTTTTTTTCCCCACTTAAATCATGTTTTTGAGATTATACAAGCTGATGAGGTTCTGTTTTACTCACATTAGCAATTTTAGAGCAAATCTGTTGTATTTTTTTTTTTTCCAACGTTTTTTATTTATTTTTGGGACAGAGAGAGACAGAGCATGAACGGGGGAGGGGCAGAGAGAGAGGGAGACACAGAATCGGAAACAGGCTCCAGGCTCCGAGCCATCAGCCCAGAGCCTGACGCGGGGCTCGAACTCACGGACCGCGAGATCGTGACCTGGCTGAAGTCGGACACTTAACCGACTGCGCCACCCAGGCGCCCCAAAATCTGTTGTATTTTTGACTAGGTTTTTATTTTTATTTGAAAAAGTAATACATTCCCAGTAAAAAAAAAAAAAAAAATAACAAAAAACCTCAAAAAGAATAAAAGGATATGCAATTTAATAAATACACCTACCACTTAAGCTGCCATTGTTTCTGGACAACTATTACTAATCAGTTCCTTATGTATACTTAATCAAATATCCCACCCACAGAGATCCTTTTCGTTTTTAAAATTTTTTTAAAGTTTATTCATTTTTGAGAGAGAGAGAGAGAGAGAGACAGAGTGTGAGCAGGGGAGGGGTAGAGAGAGAGAGAGACAGACAGACAGACAGACTGAATCCAAAGCAGGCTCCAGGCCCCGAGCGGTCAGCACAGAGCCCGACACGGAGCTCGAACTCACGAACCGTGAGATGATGACCTGAGCTGAAGTCGGACGCTTAACGGACTGAACCACCCAGGCACCCCTCCTTTTTGTTTTTAAACATACAAGTGGGTCCAAATGATACTTTGTGTTCTGTACTTGTGTTTGTCTCCTTCATTTAATGGCCTGAAACGTTCTCTGAGGTCCATCAGCACGAACGGGTGACATGGCTCTTCTACGCGGCTCTAGGAAGTTCCACTGCAGTTGTCTCCCAGTTGACCCAGCATATGCTGATGCTCACATATCGTACTTTCAGTGTTTGGCTACTGCAAACAACGCCGCCATGCACATGCTTGTACATCTTTTCCCGTGTGTCCCATACGTCTCTGTGAAATTCCCAGAAAATTAATTTCTGGGCTAATGAATGTGCTTCTTCAGCTGACAGATTGTGTCAAATTCTTTTCCAAAGAGATCGTACAGTTATGTTCCTCTGTTCCTATGACTTGCTGATGGGTTCTGCCTTGCATAACAGGGGGCTACCATGCTCCAAAATTATTTTTAAACTTTGTTTTTTCCTGTACTTTAAGTAATTTTATAGTTCATTTATTAATAGCATATACTTTTGGAACAGGCAACGCATGGCACCTGATCTCAGGGAGTATTACGGTAAGACAACGGCGGCCCATCTCCCACACGGCCCCATCCGCTCGGGGCAGCCACGAGCGTTTTATTTCCTTGGTTTACACCTTTTAAACCTTCGACTTGGAACTTACTTTGATGGAGGAAATAATATAGGAATCTGACTTAATTTTATCTTTAAAAAAAATTTTTTTTTAATGTTTATTTATTTTTGACAGAGAGAGAGAGAGAGAGCGCGAGCATGAGTGGGGGAGGGGCAGAGAGAGAGGGAGACACAGAATCCGAAGCAGGCTCCAGGCTCTGAGCTGGCAGCACAGAGCCCGACACGGGGCTCGAACTCACACACTGCGAGATCATGACCTGAGCCGAAGTCGGACGCTCAACCGACTGAGCCACCCAGGCGCAACTGACTTAATTTTATCTTGTAGTCAGTCTGTTGGTCTGACACCATTTAATGAAAAATCCAACTTCCCCTCACTGATTTGAAATGTCACCTTTATCACATCCTGGACTTGGACCTATCTCTGGGCTCCCTCTTGTACCGTCGGAGTCCATCTGTACAAGTACCAAGTGACCTGGGAGCCCACCAGATAGAAAACCACTCGTACTTTATCATAAATCTGTTATTTTTACACACGAACTTTAGCATCAGCTTAATGTTTTAAAACTAAAACAATCTAAACTTTTGCATCAGGATGTAAAGTTTTGAAAAACATGTTGACTTTCATTTGAATCACCTTAAACTTACAAATAAATTCAGGGAAAACAGTGCCTTAAAAAAATAACTTCAGTATTGGATCTGTTTATCTAGGAACATGGAATAGCAAATTTTCACTTTTCTTGAGTCTTTTTTCTCACATAAAAAAAATTGGTGTTTAAAAAAAAAAAAGAAAGAAAAAAAGAAAGAAAGAGAGGGGGATTTGCAAGAAAGTTACCCGAACTGTGTAATATACCTAATATTCTAGAATACTACTCTGGTTGGCCTTTTTTAAATTCTCTACTGACAGGGGGTGGGGGGGGGGTGTGGAGAATAACTGCCCGCCAACACACCAGAAGCATTATAAAAAATGGAGTGTATGTTTTACATGCAGAAATACGATTCCATTCGAACACCTCCTATACTTTCAAGAAAAAAACACAAAGTTACTAGTGGTTTTGTTCTAAGTCAAATATTAACAGCAGAAAGACATTTCATCCATACACCTGTGAACACACAGCTTCCATGAGGATACTCAAGAGCCACTCTAGTGGATTCTGTAGATGAAGGCAGTCATGCTAAAGGGCCTGACAAGCAGACTTCATTTAAGAGAATCCCTTCCTCCCATGGTTTTAAGGGAGGGTGTTCTAGTAGGCCATATGTACTCTGTGCCCTCTAAACTCTAAACAATGAGGTTTTATTTTCAGAATAAGAACTTCAAAAAGTACAGAAAGCTTGGATAGTCAGATGGCAGTAAGTACAGGTATTCATTTGTTTAATATATCTATCAGTTCCTGAATGGGTAGGCCCCACCGTGGAATGACAGGCCAAGGGCAGCATGGTCAGGGGCATTGGTTCTGGTCAGGCTGCCGGGCTGAAATTCTGCCTCTCCCTCTTTCCAGCCAGGAAACCTCAGGCTAGAATTTGAAACCAGGCAGGTGGCCTCAGATTCAGAAAGACTGATGGCAACTACATGAAGTGAACTGAAAAGAAACAGAGGCTTACAAAGTAGGACAGCAAGTGCGAGAGCTCAGCTTTGCCATGACCCTGAGACTGTAATGATAGCGAAGAAAGATTTTCATCAACAGTGAGGCAACAATCAGATGTGAACTGTTCAGAGCAAGCATCCTAAAGAAAAGACAGTTCTTTTTAGAACTACTTTGTTTAAATAAAAACACTAATTCGAAAAGATACAGGCACCCCTATGTTCAGTGCAGCATTATTTACAATAGCTGAGATACGGAAGCATCCCAAGTATCCATCAACTGATGAATGGATAAAAGAACACACACACACACACACACACACACACACACACACACACGAGAATATTACTCAGCCATAAAAAAGAATGATCTTGCCATCTGAACAACATGGATGGACCTAGAAAGTATAATGCCAAGTGAGATAAGTCAGTCAGAGAAAGACAAATACTGTATGAATTTACTCATATGTGGAATTTAAGGGAACAAAAACAACAAAAAAAACAATGAACAGAGGGGGAAAAAATCAAACAAAAAAACAGACTCCGAAGTACAAAGAACTGATCATCACCAGAGGGGAGGATGGGTGCAGGAGGTAAAGGGGATCAAGAGGTCACTTACGATAAGCACTGGAAACATACAGAATTGCTGAAACATGATACTGTACACCCGACACTAAAACAACACTTTACACTAATTACGCTTTCATTAAAAAACAAATCAATGAAATGTTTAAAAAGTTTAATTATGGCCAAAATATATAAAACTGCTTTGTGTATAAACTGCTTGGAGTAATCTATCATTTGGTTCCATATGATGATCTTAGCTCCTACCTATGTTGTGAAATCCTTGTCGGCAAATCTAGTAACTGTTTAGCTTTGTTCTCTGTTATTTTTCCTGACATTCCCTCTTCCTGTTTCAAGGTGACTCCTGCTGATAAATCTTTCAAAACCTGGCCCACTGGAAATCTTTCCAGCTTCAATCACGGACTTCTCTGTCTCTCTCTATCACGGACTTCTCTCTCAGATGACCAGTACTGACCGCCAGGCTCCTCCTCTAATACCACACAGTCTGCCTCTTTCCAACTTTCTCTGAACCCACCTTCCCACACTTTGTCCTCTGACATTTCTGCTTTCAATACCCAACACCCCTTGGGTCCCCCAACCACAGGCATTTGGCCAAACAACCCATTCTGCTCCTGACCCGAGGTTTCAAACCTTCTGCCTCTTCTCTTTCTTCCCGCCTTCCTTCCCTCTCTCCTGCGCGGCAAGGTCTTTATCCTCTTCCTCCCCCCCCCCTTTTTTTTAATGAATATTATACCTATTAATCCTAATGACAAGTTTTACTATTCCCAGTATACGGACGAAGATGCAACAGTGAGGCTTCTGTGCCAGCAAGAGTGTGTTTTGTCTCCTGAGAGAGAAATGTGTATCATATCCAAGACTCTTCTATTAGATATGCCTTGGAGACTGATTTTTTTTTAATATGAAATTTATTGTCAAATTGGTTTCCATACAAAACCCAGTGCTCATCCCAACAGGTGCCCTCCTCAATGCCCACCACCCACTTTCCCCTCTCCCCCAACCCCCCATCAACCCTCAGTTTGTTCTCTGTATTTAAGAGTCTCTTATGGTTTGCCTTCCTCCCTCTCCAGAACTCTTTTTTTTCCCCTTCCCTTCTCCCATGGTCTTCTGTTAAGTTTCTCAAGATCTACATATGAATGAAAACATATGGTATCTGTCTTCCTCTGACCGACTAATTTCACTTAGCATAATACCCTCCAGTTCCATCCACGTTGCTGCAAATGGCAGGATTTCATTCTTTCTCATTGCCAAGTAGTATTCCATTGTATATATAAACCACAACTTCTTTATCCATTCGTCAGTTGATGAACATGTAAGCTCTTTCCATAATTTGGCTACTGTTGAAAGTGCTGCTATAAACATTGGGATACAAGTGCCCCTCTGCATCAGCACTCCTGTATCCCTTGGGTCAATTCCTAGCAGTGCTATTGCTGGGTCATACCTCCCCTGCTCTTTATGGTACCAAACACCTCCCGACTCTGTCAACCACAAGATTAAGAACACCTCATTAGTTCTCTCTGCCCAGGGAGTAAATTCCAAGCTCCTTAGTCTGTCAGTCAGGACCTAACTTTTCCTTGGTCGCAACCCCATTCTCATTACTCACCACTGACCTGCTTTATGCTTCGACCTTCAGGTTCCCAAGCTTCCCTGCACTCTTGCCTCCGCTCACACTATACTCTCTATCTGCATACAAAACCTTCTTCCTCAGCTTCCCAAATTATGTCAAAGTCCTGGCCCATGTACGACCCCGGCCTCAGAGCCTGCCGGCCTCACGTTCTCCCAAAGTCAGTCTTCTACTGGAGTTATTTCATATCAGTTGCTCACTCCCTGTAGTAATTCATGGGCATAATGCCTTCTTTTTCTAAATGTTTTTTAATGTATTTTATTTATTTTGAGACAGACAGCACAAGCAGTGGAGGGGCAGAGAGAGAGAGAGAGACAGACTGACTCCCAAGTAGGTTTTGCACTGTCAGCACAGAGCCCCACTAGGACCTCTATCTAATGAACCTTGAGATCATGACTTGAGCTGGAATCAGGAGTCGGACGTTTAACCAACTGAGCCACCCATGTCTGAAGGCCTTTTAAAAACAAACAAACAAACAAAAAAAAACATTTCCCCCAAAAGATTCTCAAAATGTCTTACATAAAGTGGCAAAAACTCACAAATTTTTTTTTTTTTTTTTACTTAAAGTGGTTAATATGTTTTTTTTTAATGCTTTTGTCACTGGCTTTTCAAAAAATACATGACATTCTTGATCATTTGTAGCAAATACATATTATTCTTGGCAGACACCTAATCTTCATAACATTATCATTTTTTTTCACAAAGAAGGAAATCAGATTTTCCTTATGTTCAGTGACTTCAGTCTTTTCAAGGAAAACAACCTGCTGTGGTTGATCACAGGATGAATAATTTTCAGCACGTGACACTACCATACTCTTAAAATAGCAATGCCTTTCGAGTTATAAATGCAGTTATCAGCCCACTGCAGAAAAGTTGGCAGACAGACAGGCATTAGGTGGACAAAGGGGTGGGCACGTGTGTTTGATAAAGCAAGAATAGTAAAATGTTAATGGTAAAATCTAAAAGGTGAAAACATGATTATTCACTATGAAATTCATTTAACTTTTCTATGCGTGAACTCTTAACAAAATGCTGGAAAATCCAACACACAAAATTTGTTCATATAATCATTTTGCCTTCTGAATTCCAGTAGGGTGTATGCAGGGGATCCAGAGAAGGGCTGTGTCCCTCAGGGCCACCAGTGATCTCCTGTTGCCTATAAACATGGGGCCTGGCATGTAGTAAGTTCTCAATAAATTATTTGTTAATTAGCATGCTCCCAAAGCATGTTTGCCCGAATCTCTATCATGAACACATTTTAATCTGCCTTGCACTAGAACTGGCTGATATGTCTGATGCTCTCCCAGCCCCCACTCCGATGAAATTAAAATGCTTCTTATGGCCAGGAGCAATGTACTCAACATATTTGCTGATCTAAATTTAACAGCTACCTGATCCTCATAAGACAAGTAGAGAAATCCATTTATATTGGCCTTATGTCATGAGACATTTAAATGTATCCACTGGAAGGTAAGGTAAGGTAAGTTTCTTAAGAAAGCAGACTGGCTTGTAGCTGACAGAGCCAGAAGGACCATAAAATGGAGTCACAATGGCCAGGCAGGGGTGAGTAGTGATGGGCGTTCAGGACGTGATCACCAGAGGAAGGCTGGGCATCTTCCAAATAAATAATATGGGGTAAAAAGGGGCAAGGATAAGAATACTGGTTTTTGTTTTAATGTTTATTTATTTTTGAGAGAGACAGAGCACAAATGGGGTAGGGGCAGAGAGAGACAGAGACACAGAATCTGAAGCAGGCTCCAGGCTCCGAGCTGTCAGCACAGAGCCTGGCGCGCAGCTTGAACTCAGGAGCTGTGAGATCAGGACCTGAGCCGAAGTCAGAAGCCCAACTGACTGAGCCACCCAGGCGCCCCAATACTGGTCCATTTAAGGGAGTTTTAAATCCCTTAATGAAACTGTAGGAATCTATTTCTTGTGGGTATAGCGGTTAAAATCTTAGGCTTTGAGAGCTGTCTAGGTTTGAAGCCCAGCTTTACCACTTTCTAGCTGTATGAACTTGGGCAACTTACATGATCTCTCTTTGTTTCCATGCTTATACAATAGATATAATAACGTGAACTTCGTCACAGGGGCTTTGAAAGGATTCAATGAAACGATGCACACAGAGCACATAACACAAAACCTGGTCCATGGTATGCGCTCAGTAGAGGTTACCTTATTACATGGCAGCTCAGCTAGAATATATAGAAAAGAATGAAGACTGGCAATTCGCTGAGTAAACGCCATGTGAATGGTTCACCTGTTAGTATGCGCTTTAGAGGAAAAGATGGGAAGTTGCATTTCCAATGGTTTCATTGCCAGATCATGCCTCAGGGGCGCATCCCCTCAGAGGGGATAACAGCCACTTAAGATATTTTCTATTCTCGCTAATGATCCGTTGGCTTCAGGTAAATAAAAGAAAGAGGAAGAAGACAAACCGTTCACCAAAAAGTTCAACAGCAACTCTTAATTCTTGGGGTGCTCGGCACAAACATTTTCTGGGTGCTAGATGCCAGAGCCTTCCAGGTCCAACCCCTCCTGTACCAAATAACCTGGCCACCAAGACTTGGCTTAATGACCCTGCAGCCTCTGACTTTTTTGCCTCCAATGCCAATAACCCCCGACCGCAGGCATTTGGCCAAAACAACCCGTTCTGCTCCTGAGCCAAGGCTTCAAACGCAGGGCTGCCTCTTCCTTCCTTTCTTCTGGCTTTCCTCCTTCTCTCCCTCTGCGGGGCAAGGTCTTCATCCTCTTCCTCGTCCACCTTTTATGGTACCAAACACCCCCTAACGCAGCCAACCATGTGACTGAGAACCCCTCACTGGTGCTCGCCGCCCCTGGAACAGATCATCGGTCAAGTCTCAGTGACCAGCTGTCCTAGGGGCACAGCCCCGCTGCGCTTCCTGTTCCCACCTAGCCCACGCCCTGTGTCTCCATGCCCCAAGACGGCCCTCGGTGAGATACTTCACCTACAACCATCGCCTCACCTGGGGAAAAGGGTTACGTCACGAGGTTTTAAATGTTTATTTCCTCTTGCATTCAAGTTTGAATTTTACCTTATTTATGGTAGGAGAAGGAGAAGATGAAGAAGGTGGTGACTGGCTGAGACTTTCAATACAACCAATCTGAGCCAAAATATCCACCTTAAAACAAAAGAAGTGCTCAGTAAACGGGGCAAAGAAAGAGCACACCCAAGCTTCTAACTAGAAACAGCAAATTCATGGCAAGGCTAAGTTCACCAGAAAATTCTAGCATGCTGCTCATTCCCAGACATTCCATGCAAAAAGCAAAGCCCCAACTGTGTATTAGTGGGTTGTCTTCAGTGCATATTCTAGAGACTGTTGTCCTATCGCGGTATTACTAAAGCACTAAAAATAAGCAGAAGCAGCACAGAAGGAACGGAACAAATAGCATGCGGGTCATACATACAGCCGATGAGAAAAACCCCAGAGGAAATGCAAAGTCAAGCTGTTAAAAACGTCAAGATGCCGAGCCAGTGCTTTCAAAGCCACCAGACACGTGAGATGAGCGAAGCCACCCGGCTGACAACGAAGGAACTGCAGAGTCACAATGGAACCCAGCAAGCCCAGGTGAGAGCACAGAACCCGTGAATGCAGGAGCAAAGGTCTCCGGTGCGTGCTCCTGGCTCAGTACGCAGCGTCGTTGTGGGAACACGTAACAGATCGGCTCCCATGAAGCTACTCGACGCCCAAACTGGCATCGTTGTCAAGAGGACAACTGCGGAGCCCAGTGTCCAGGCTTTGAGCCCACTGTGCAACTACCCAGTAGGGAAGTCATTACCAGAACATTCACGTGGTGCTACGAGAATGCACTTTTCACTCTCCAGGTAGGACTCTCTTGTTAAGTAAGTGGTGGTATTATTTCCATTTTATAGATACAGATAAACTTGACTTTGGAAATCAATTAATACAAAGGAGGCCATCAAGATGATCCAGTTTTCCACTTAAAACTAAAACTATTTAAAAAAAATACAAAATATATGAAGCAGTTTTCCAATCATTGGGCATCAGACAATAAAGGACCTGATTCTGCCTAGAGAGACTTTCGAAGCCACAGATTAGGGATGAAGAACCCACACAAAGACCAGTGGTCTCTGTGAATTGAGAAGACAGAACTGGCAGCCTGGAGCGGAGGGCCAAAGAGGAAGAGAGCTGCACAGAGAACCATCTACGGACCTGGGCCCTGGGCTCACACTAAGCAGCAGACCACACGCAAGGATGAAGTATCAATCTCTCGCATCAGATGGTTCTCGCCGGCCAGAGTGGAAAACCTCACGAGTCACAGGGCATCGGGTACACTACTAAGAAGGGTTTGCCTCAGTAGGCAGGCAAAAATACCCCTAGATTAAATGTTGCTCTGGTCCCACTTCAAAAAGCTTAAAATAATGTGACAGGATTAAACTATTTCTAAGTAACTTAACTGTATACCAGAACAAGACCCAAAAATATTTATGGGAATACAAAAATATCCAGCATATAACAAGGTGAAAATCACAAGGTCTGGCTTCCAATAAAAAAAAAAAAAAAAAAAAAAAATCACCAGGCATGAAAAGAAGCAGAAAAATATGAACCATGGATAAGAGAAAGACCAATCAATCAAAGCTGACCCAGTAATGACATAGATAACAGAACTGGCAATATTTAAGAGCAAGAAAGCTTCCAGATATCGATGAGCTAGAGGAAACATTTTGAATGGGCTTCCAAGGGGTGACAGTTATAAGCCTAAAAAAGAAAAACCCACTCTGGTGGAAATACATTGAATCAATGTAAACCGCTGGGTCCACAACGATACCAAAACATAAATAAATAAATAAATAAAGATGGGAAAACTCATTTGTCACTACTTGAGGCAGCTATTAAAACAACTTCTTACCTGGAAAACTGGGAGTTAAAGGGAAGGAACTAGATATCTATACCTAATTCCAGCAGAAATTGTTTCCCAAGGTAGCTAACTAGCTCCAACTGGTAAAGGAAAAGAGCTATTTTACAGAAGAAAGCCACCTCTTACAGTGTGGGAGAAACAGCCTGACTGATTCAGGCAAGGCTTATCATTGGTGGTAAACAAATAGGAGAATGGTTACCAGCACTGAATCAATACCAGACAGATGACCTTCTGGTCACAAGGAAACAATGTAACTAGATAGTGGAAGCACAAGACTGTCATCAACCTGACCCAAGGTCATTGTGATCAATGACCAGACACTACGTCTTCTGAGGTGATATTGCGTGAATATAGGATATCCCTATGGTATATTCTTGTCTCAAATGTTCAATTTGAATCCACTGAGCCTTTAGGTACAACTTCCAATTTGTAAGAAGTACAGAGGATAGAGGAACAACTTGAAGGACACCAAAGGAACAATGTGGCAAATCCAAAAGACTGGAATTCTACAGTAAAACTAAGTCAGAATAAAAAAGTAGGGATTGTGCTGGAAAGAAAGGACCCATGTGAGGGACATAATGGACACAACCAGACATAACGCTTGGTCCTGCACTGAACACCAGTTCATAAACGAGCTGTAAAGGACATTCTGGGGGCTGCTGGGAAAATTAAAAGTGGTCTGGATATTATGGCAGATGAAAATTTACTGAAAAGGAAAGGATCGTCAACCTTTAAAAGGTTACAAACAGCAGGTACTCAATGTGTCTCATCCAGGTAAGCACGTGGGTAACCATGCTCACGCAGGGAAAATAAGGTATGCACCAAGGTGTAAACAGTAGTCATGCATGGTGTGGATGTGACGTTTTTCTTTTTGCTGGCCTGAATTTTCCAATTCTCTACAGTGTTTATGTACTGCTTCTAAAATGATAAAAGGTTACTTTAAAAAAGTATTTTTAAAGAAAATAAAAACACTAGTCTGCAACCGCTGACCACAAAATGAGAGGTTCTGGTTTTGTTATATTTTGCTGTATTTTCTTCTATATGACATCTTGAGGGGGACCTGGACCAGTAAGAAGCAAACTCCTACTTCTGACAACAGGGCAAGGACTTGTGTGGGTGCTGAGATCTGACTCATTCACTGGTGTCCCAGTAAGCAGACAAGATGTGGTGTGAGAAGGACAACCTTCACTGCACACATCACAACAGCATCCATATGGGAGCAGCCGGGACAAGATGCAGAGAAGGGCAATGACGCCACTGTTTCTGTGTCCTCTGAAACTAGGTTGGATACTGAGAGTGATTTAGGTCTGAGGATTAATGAAAAAGAGAACATGTCTTTCATTAAGGTTGCTTTTTTTTTTTTTTTGCATTTTTATAATATTCATTTATTAGTTTCTTGATGATAATTTGAAATAATTTGAGAAAAATAAACTGTAGCATTTTGTAAATATAAAAATTAAGTGGTATACTCCCAGTTGGTAATTGTAGGTTTGTAGTTTCTTTTTTTTTGATTTAACTTTATTTTTTATTTTTTAAAATTTACATCCAAATTAGTTAGTATACAGTGAAGCAGTGATTTCAGTAGATTCCTTAATGCCCCTTACCCATTTAGCTCATTAAGGTTGCTTTCTATCTGGCTTTCTACCAAACCAGCAAACAAGAGTACAAAGGACATACAATGGCTCAACAGAAGTCAATTCATGGTCACCACTCTGGCTGCCCACCTGGTTCCTTACAGGAGATGCTCAATCAATACAGGTCAGAGTAGACCACTCAGTCTGAGAAGTGTGCCAGGTAAGAGGAGTCCTGAATCACGGGCTCACTGCCCTTCTTGTTTGTACCTTGGAGCAGAGACAGTGGAAGCATTCCAGGGCTCCCGTAACACCACACACGGGATTTCTCGCCGTGCCTCCCTCACATGCTCGCACACTCTGTTGTCAGCTGGCCTACCCTGCCCTGACTTATCATTCCACTCTCCCCTCATACATGGTCTCCTGCTTGGAAGGAAAGATGGAAGGAAGGAATTTTGTAACTAGAAACGTCCAGGGCAAGACTTTGTCCAGGGATAAGGAACAAAAATGAAAAGAAAGTTGCTTGCTCTATGAAGGTTGAGGCTTATTATAGTTTTTCTTCTTTCGTTTTTGTAACTCATCTGCTTGACCGAGGTACTAAAGCCTTTACCTGACATTTTCTCCTTCATCAGATTGTAATGACCGTGTGCCAACTGTGTCAGGAAAAGGGAACAGAAAGCAAAGACTGTGGTTTCTATGCCCAAGAACATTTCAATAGTTTCTGACAACAATTTAACTCTTTTTCTCAAAAGAACCTACAGTAGGTACAAAATCTCTTATGTAAAGAGCCTAGCCATTTCTACTTGGAATGTTTAAGAATTTGAAAATTTTCCTGTTTTCTTGTTTATAGATCTTTTGTTCAGAGGAAATTACCTAATTGTAATTCATCTAATTCAGATAAACCTTGACTAACTTCACAAAACCACTGGTCAGAATATAAAACTTGTACCTTCTTTTAAGAATGAGGCTAGATCACAAGAACCAATGAAATCCATTTGCACTAACTGCAAATGACCCAAAAAGTACAACGGGTTTAACAAGCCCTTTGTTAATTCATATTCTGAACCCACAGATGTCAATTCCAGATATTTATTTTTTAAATACAGAATATTAAAACAGTACAATTCATATTAAGAAATGGGGACAACTGGAGGGTGCCTGAGTGGCTCGGTCGGTTAAGCGTCTGACCCTTGATTTCAGCTCAGGTCATAATCTCACAGTTCGTGAGGTTGAGCCCCACATGGGGCTCTGTGCTGACAGTGCAGAGAGAGATTCTCTCTCTCTCCCTCTCTCTGCCTCCCCTGCTTGTGCTCGCTTCCTCTCTCTCAAAATAAATAAAACATTCAAAAAAAAAAAAAAAAACCACACACACACACACACACACACACGCACGCACAAAAGAAATGGGGATATTTGTATTAGTTTAGAGAGTTTACTTATTTCGTCAGCACGAAGTCTTAAGTAATATTGGTAGCTTTATGTCCCAAATAGGATGAGGCTACGAGTAACCTCCAGATGGATCTAACAAAAGTCCATGCAGGACAGGCTTATGGACACTTGTGATGATGGGCCGTGCTAGAACAATGCTCACTGGCCCTTCACCAGAGCAGTTTTAAGGTAAAAAACAAAACAAAACAAACCCTTTGCTTCTGTCATTTGTTTCCTATTAGACGAAAGCAAACAACGACAAACCACCCTAAACAATGAATTTCATAGCATGTACTTTTTTTTTTAAGCATTTTATTTTGATTTTTTTAGCGTTTATTTATGAGAGAGGGAGAAAGAGAGAGAGAGAGAAACAAGCAGGAGAGAGAGAGTCCCAAGCAAGCTCCGTGCTCAGCATGGAGCCAGACGTGGGGCTCAGTCTCATGAATCATGAGATCATGATTAAGCTGAAACCAAGAGTCAGATGCTTACGTGACTGAGCCACTCAGGCGCCCATGATAGCATGTAGTTTTGGAAAGGTTCCCTAGGTGCATAAAGCTGTCTTATGTAAAGCAAGGAACCGTGATCAATAAAGCATGGAAAATTAGTATCACTAGCCTAATGCAGTTTTGGGGAGAAATGTCAACAGATCCTTTAAACAGATGTATACAACCTTCCTTACAAAGCTCCGTAAGCAACTAAAAAGAATTCACATGGGGGTGGGGAGACAGAGAGAACCTTTCCAATAGGGTTTTGTAAAGAGGAAATCTCAATAAGAATTATGAGAAGTCTATGGCATTACAGATCTCATTTGAGGTAATGAAATAATAAGCAAACTTAATACCCATGTGACATTTTCTTTTGCTGATTTATTTTTAAATGGTCTACAAAATGGCCTTAAAATGGCCTAAGCATGGATTTGGGGGTGGGGGGGGGTGGAATGAGAAAGGGAAATGTAGTTCCAACATAAAATTACTATGGTCTTCCTTATCCCTTAACCAACAAAAAAACCCTTCATAACAAATATCATTACACTGAAAATCTCTGAATAAAAAGACGTCATTTCCCTAAATACCCATTTAACTTTGAGCATGTGTTTAATATCCAAATGGTTAAAAGATAGTTAACAATCTCAGTGGGTCTCCTGTAGGAGAACGAGCTACTTCTGACTGGGAAAAACCGGTGGGTGGTAGAATGAGGTGCTATGGTGGCTCCCAGTCCCCCAGTCGATGTTGAGAACACAAACCTCCCTAGAGAGAATTCGGGTTGGACTCAGTCAATCTCATAACACTTTCCATTGTAAAATACCTTTTTAAAAAAATTGTTCATTTACTTATTTTTGAGAGAGAGAGAAAGAGTGTGTGCGTGAGAGTGCAGGGGAGGGGCAGGCAGACGGGGAGAGACAGAATCCCAAGCAGGCTCCGCGTTGTCAGTGCAGAGCCCGACACAGGGCTCGAGCTCCTGAACCAGGGGATCATGACCTGAGCTGAAATCAAGAGTTGGATGCTTAACCGACTGAGCCGCCCAGGAGCCCCTGTAAAATACTTTTTGCTGTATTGACAAATGAACCAAAAAATCACTCCCACGTTTGTAGAGAACTGTATTATGGTGCAAGGCCTCAGAGAGGTTATGGGAATAGAAAAAATAAGGCAAAATCTCTGCTTCTCACCAAGTTCGCAAGTTTATAATTAAGTAATATAATCTGTGATTAAGAATCACAAATAGCACAGAGGGAATCAAGAAGAGAGAATGAAAGACACACACACACACACACACACAAAAAGAGGCTTCATAAAGGACATGATATTTGAACCTAACCTTGGGGGCTGGGCAGACTTGAAAGATGGAAGGAGTCACTCTATCATTCTTGGAGGCAAAAGCAAAAGATACAAAGAGAAGGTGGGACAGCATGGGGTCTATCTGGAGAAGGGCCAGTTTGGCTGGAGCCTATCATAAGGACAAAGTAAGGATGGGGCCATGTGGAGGAATCAGACAAACATAACAGGTTGGAAAAAGTCTCGTCGCACCTCAAGTTCAGATGCTTTTCTTACACAAGTTCCCTACCATGCATTGTTCAGTGTCCACCTGTCCCACTCTGACAGGGTAGTGGCTACCTGCTCGACGGATCTCTCTCGATGCGCAGAAGGGGTCACTTGGTTCAGGAGGCGACGGGGGAGCCCCTACAGTTTCTCGAGCAAAGAACCGAAACACTTAATCATCTTATCGTAGAGGCAGTGGTGTGTAAGATACTGTCATGAACAATTATTAAATCTCTATCAAGTACTACATTACATACTTGAGAAGCAGCTCTCCATTTACTCATTCCTACAATCGTACGAGGTTTCCCAGATGAGGAAATGGAGGCATGGAAGGGAAGAAATTTACCTAAGTCTCACGGAAGTATGAGGCCTGGGATTAAAAGCGAGGGTTTTTCCTGCCCTTGCCCATGTAAAGGATGCAGGACCCTCCCGTCAGTAACTGTGGCTGCCAACGGCACTTGGCTAGGGTTTTATGAAAGAAGGGCAGTACGAGCATGTCAGAGAAAGGAAATGGGAAAGGGAGAAAGAGAAACTACTTCTGTGGGGAAATGAGTGATTGTGCTCATGCTCTGAGACACAGAAGGGATAGGCGGACGGAGACGTTCAACAAGAAGCCGGAAAATGAGCAAACTGAAGAGAAAATTCGAGACTGGAGACAGGCATAGGGGAACATCCACGTGGCAGGAGAGGGAGAGGTTGGAAGAAACCAGTGCAGATGCATGAGAACACCCCTGGAAAAGGGAAGAGGTGAGAAAAGAAGCAAAGTATTTATTAAATGTCTTCCGTGTACAACACCACTTTCTACAAGGGGCCTAATCCTGCAATTCCAGAAGCCACAGCTCACACAGCGTCACATTCAGGTCTGGTGGCAAGGCTCTGGTGCTTCCCACTATGCCACCCCACCCTGGGGACGGTGCTGGTGGCAGGGGATGAGGAACCCGGCAACAGGAAGACAGATTCATGGGGAACTGGGAGGCGGTGTGGTAAAGACAGAAGCAGTTCATCCCAGGGATGTAGATCTTGCCAGTATTTCAAGATAGAAAAATAAACCTCTCAAGTCAAAGGCTTCAGATGAAACATCTAGTTTCACAGAACTTTTAATTCACGTGTAATCCCTATTGTTCTTCTTCAGAAAGTACAGGGGTGTCTGGGTGGCTCCGTAGGTTAAGCATCTGACTCTTGATTTCAGCTCAGGTCGTGATCTCACGGTTCGTGGGTTCAAGCCCCACGTTGGGCTCTGCGCTGACTTGTACAGAGGCTGCTTGGGATTCTCTCTCCCTCTCTGCCCCTCCCCCTCAAAACAAATAATAATAAAAAAAAACTTAAAAAATTAAGTACAAAACTTCCCATTAATTTCTCAAAAGTAAATACTCCACAGAAGCAGCCACCTCCGAGGTTTGTAAAGATCTATAGTGAGAAGCTTCTCAGAATCAAAGCAATGGTGTAACTGAAACACTGATAACTGGGTGAAAACCAAGACTGGGGCGACTGTCCCCACACACGTCTCTGAATGGCGGCTGGTGGCACAGCTGCCACATGAAACGCTCTTGCAGCTGGAAAATACCAGATAAGTCCCTAGTAACAAAACTAGTATGAACCACTAGAAACTATTCTCCTTTTCTAAAGGTACTGCAATAGTGGTCCTCATCCACCTTAAGATCTGTATTAGAGTAAGAAAACAATGAGAATTCGATTCATTTTCTGGTTATGCTTCAATAAATGTTCTACACACAATTTGCATCTGTGGTGTGTGCGTACTCAAGCACGGGAAAGATAACATTACTGATGTGCTTTTAAAAAAGAATCAGATGTGGGGCGCCTGGGTGGCTCAGTCGGTTAAGCGGCCGACCTCGGCTCAGGTCACGATCTCGCGGTTCGTGAGTTCGAGCCCCACGTCGGGCTCTGTGCTGACAGCTCGGAGCCTGGAGCTGCTTCGGACTGTGTGTCTCCCTCTCTCTCTGCCCCTCCCCCACTCACACTCTGTCTCTCTCTCAAAAATAAATCAACTTTATAAAAAAAAAATTGTTTAAAAAACAACAGACGTCCACACCTGTACATCTAAACCCACACTCATGCTTCCCACCATGTGGCCGCCCTGGGCTCTGCCTGGCCAGGTCCCTATGGTCAGACGTGTGTGTCCCCATGTCCTCATGTTGGACCTTGCACGGTGAATCTGCAGCCCACGTGGCTGAGTCCCAAGAGGAGCTCTATAAGTAAACTCAGAACTGCTGGGGCACAGAGTAGATGCATTTTAAATATTAATGCATGTTACCAAACCGTCTTCCAAAAGGCTTTGTTAATGTATCCTTCCCCCACCTTTGCAGCAGAATGCCTATCGGCATATTCCTTTCCTCACGTGGGGTATTAAAACATTTTAATTCTCTGCTAATTTAATAGCAGACACTAAAAATGAGTATTTTCCTATATTTATTGGCTGTTTGTACTACTTTTCCAATGAAAAATCTGTTCCCACCCTTTGCTCATTTTTTTTTTCTCCTGAGCTGTTCATCTATTTCTATAGATTTGCAAGAATTCTTTGTATGTTAACAGAATTAGCCAGTTTCTGTGGTATGTGCGAAATATTTTTCTAGTTTAGTATTACTTTTTTACTTAAATGCATCCATTCTTTCCTTAATGGCCGCAAGACACTGTGCTGTCTTTCCATATTCCAAGGTTATGGAAAAAATGTCCTTGATATTCTCTCCAAGTACTTAAAAAATAAACAGCTTTACCGTTTTCCAAGCTAAATTGTCCCAACAGATTTAAAGAACACTGCATCATATTCCTCTGACATTTCCAATCCTAGTCTATACCACAACCAACAACTGGACTATGTTTTACAGGTAAGGGATCCCCCCCCCCATGAACTAGTAAAGGGAGAAAAAGATCACAGTGGGTCATTGTGATAAAAGCACCCTGTTATCTCCTCTACACCAGTGACTGCATGACCTCTGCAGCTGCTCAGTAAGCAGCCAGAACCAGAAGGTACCTCAAGCACCCTGAAATGAGGAGTTTTAAGAAAAGCCCAAGGAAGTGCTTTTTACATATTAAATTACAAATTTATGAACTAATTACTCTGACATGTAGGACAGATTAAGAATACAAAGTCAAGGAAGGGTCAGACAGATTAAAAAATAGCAGGCTCAAAATAAGCTATTCAAGGAGATCTGCAGACGGATAGAACCTTTTAGAGAGATTAAAAAAAAAAAAAGATACACGATTTAGAGGAAAGATACAACAGTCAGAAAGTTGGATAACCAGGAGCTAAATGCAGGGCTTTAATCTGCGTGTGTGGGAAGAAAGCCAAATTTCAAATCATCGGTGCCGAGGACAGCAGACAGATGCTGGTTCGGAAGTGAACGGTGTGCGGAGGGGACAGGGGGTGTGCCCTGCACGGCCTGACCGGGGGACAGAGAGAGCCGGCGCCTCTGACATACTTGTCCTCCAAATCAGACTGACCTCTGGGAGAGAACACAGTGCCAGAGTAATTAGAAAATCCCAAGAGGCACATCCCTGGGACAAAAACGGTATTTTCTCATTGACATCCAGAAAATGAAAGAATGAGTAAACCCGACAGCAAAAGTTTTAAAAGCTACTAATTGGTAATGGCTGCCTGGTTTCTTGGGTCATGACAGTTTTCATGGTATGTATGAACATCATCACCATTTTGGCCTATTTAAGTTATTTTCCTATCCCAGATAACCGAAAGCATAGACGGTTATTAAAAATATTTTTACTTGGGGCGCCTGGGTGGCGCAGTCGGTTAAGCGTCCGACTTCAGCCAGGTCACGATCTCGCGGTCTGTGAGTTCGAGCCCCGCGTCAGGCTCTGGGCTGATGGCTCGGAGCCTGGAGCCTGTTTCTGATTCTGTGTCTCCCTCTCTCTCTGCCCCTCCCCCGTTCATGCTCTGTCTCTCTCTGTCCCAAAAAAAAAAAAAAAATGTTGAAAAAAAAAATATTTTTACTTGATTTAAATTAAATCCAAATGCTCAGTTAATTATGGTCATGCTTGCTTTATTCTGTTACTTCTAGTTTAGTTCACTTTTTCTTTGCTTTCAAAGGATCTGGCTAGATTTAGTATGTCCGAACGGATTAGGAAAATCCGACTTCGAAAAGGGGGTTATATTTTCTTCTAAATAACCTGGAAGAAAAAACATTTACACTTATGCTAATCCGTCTGTATTGCTACATTTAAACACCGAGGAAGCTATTTCACACAGGACAAGACTGGAGCCTGACTGCAACTTTGTGTGCAGAGTGCTGCAGCCTATCCTGAGATAATGATTGATGTAGGTCCTTGAATTAAAATAAGACGAATTGGGACGCCTGGGTGGCTCAGTCCGTGGAGCATCCGACTCTGATTTCGGCTCAGTCATGGTCTTGCGGTTTGTGTGTCGGGGCCCCACGTCCAGCTCTGTGCTGACAGCAAGGAGCCTGCTTGGGATATATTCTCTCTCTCTCTCTCTCTCTCTCTCTCTCAACACTAAAAAAATTAAAACAAAAATAAGATGAATATTTCCATCTTTTGTCTCCTTCATTTATTCTACGATCATCTGAACATCATTCCCTTTCATTAAAATGTTCTCTTTTACTCAGTGCAAACCCATTTCCCTGAGGTTTTTGTCTAACTCAGTGAACTCAGCTGGTTGACTTTGCGCCCAGGGGACGTCTGGCAACATCTGCAGATAATTTTGGTTCTTACAACTGGGGGCAACGGGATGTTACTGGCATGTAGTGAATCAAGGCCAGGGGTGCTGCTGAACATCACAAGCTGAAGCTCAGTCCCCAGAGGTCAACAGGGCTCACGCTGAGAATCCCTGGGGAAACTTCAAGGAAGGTTTAACTACCATGGCTTCACAGTTTAAAAAATATTATTTTATTTTGTTGAGAGAGAGAGAGAGAAAGTGCAAGCAGGAGAGAGGGGCAAAGGGAGGAGGAGGAGGAGAGAGAATCTTAGGCAGGCTTCGCACTCAGCACAGAACCCAACATGGGGCTTGATCCCACGACCCCGGGATCATGACCTGGACTGAAACCAAGTGGGACACTCAACCGAGCCACCCAGGTGCCCCTAACTACTACCGTCTCACATTTTATCTTGCGTAGTCTCTAACTGCCCAGGGTCCTCAGGTATTACAGAGTTACAAAATATAGGCAAACGCTCAACTGTGGTGATCACTCTGCCTCTGAATTTTAAGTATTTGGGTCAGACTAAGTTGTAACTCAGGATGTCCATCAAAAGCTATCTAAAAATGTGTAAAACCTGCAGTTAACATATGGTAATAGCACTTGGAGAAATTCTCTCGGAAGGTTAAAATATAAACATTCTGTACGCAAATAATTCTCAAGCGATACGACTATTAGGCTTCACGTAATTCAAAACCTTTTTTGTAGTTAAAGAGTATCACGAAATAACATCCCCTGAAGCCGAGTTGCTTCTAAAGATTTAGGAAGGGCAACATTTTGATGTCCATCTTCTGACTGTTCGTGCTGACACTCGCCCAAGGTAATCATTTTACAATAACTGGGCAGAGTCACCTGAACTGGTCAAACTTCCCTTAAAATCAATGTAGAATTTCAGTGTATTTTTCCCAAATCATCCCACTATTGTAAGTCTTCTAGAAGCAATACAAGATACCGAGTGCTAAGTGCTGGATTTGCAGCCACTGTTACATGCGTAGTGTCCACAAGACGAGGGGGCTCTGAGAGTGTAACGACCATGTCAAGGTCTGAGAAATCGTCTCCTGTTGCAGCGGAGTTTTGACACAGATCACCTCAGCACAGGACCCTGCTTTTCTTTCCCCACTTGAGAGGATATTTGTACCTTACAAGGTCCGTGTTCATATCATGCCAGACTTTTAAAAGCAACTCTCAATGAACACCCTGCATTCTCTCTTATAATCATCTTTAAAAAGTGTTTAGCCCACCTAACAGGCAAGTTCTTTGTTAATACCCAACAGAAACGCCACACACACATCTAACAGCTATTTTGTTTATGCTTTCCGGGGATGGCAATGGCTCGGAGGCATCACAAGCTCTCACAGATGCGCTGTGCTCAGTCCAGCCAGATGACGGAAGACTCACCTGGTTATTACTGTTGGCAGCTGATGAATTGGCCTGAGTGGCACTCGCTGACAGAGAATCGAGGAAGGCTTGGTCGGCCACTGAATTTCCACAAGAAAATGGGTCTTTTCCATCACTGGGCAAAATCTGAATATTAGAAAGAACCACAGTTACTTTCATAGATTAGGGTTATTTCAGAGTTAGAGTCTGAGGGCAAGCAAGAGTTGTCATCTATTATGGAAAAGGGGTTTATATTTTTAAAAGGTAAGCAAGCCCCAGAACATCTGTATTAACCATCCCTTTCTAGAAGTATGCAGAGTTCTAGAAAATGCAATTAATGCCAGCACTAACTTAAATCCTTAGATTTTTCTCATTCTTGTCTATTTTTAGAGTCCTGAATACACAGTGCACCGAGGTAAAGCACAACATAAGTATAAGACAGGTGGACTGAGTCCAGGGGCCCATGAACCCTGTGGAACTCTACAGAAGAGGTTGGGGTACATGCACGTGCACATATTTCCGAGAGAAGGGCCCCAGATTTCATCAGATTCTCCAGAGGGTTCAAAACTCCCCACCCCAACTCTCGATCAGAACAACAGACAGACAGTCTTCCCATTCTGCAGGCAGTGCCCAGGTAAACATCCTCCCAGGGCATTATTCCTCTCTGCTGGAGAGGAACCATAGGTACCTTGTTCTTGTTCAGTTTTACTCCCAGGGCACCAGGCCACCTTAGTTTCAGTCACCTGAGTGGAAAGGCAAGCTCAGTACCCAGGACTCAATTTTGAGTGACCTACAGACAACCAGCAGGGGGCGCCAGGAGGCTGGCTCAGGGTGGGCTGGGGGGGGGGGGTGTCAGCTGAGTGGGTGTGTCCCAGGCTGGGAGGCTCCTCCCAGATGCTGTAACACTATCCTTGGCATCTATGGGAACACAGCTTAAAACCAGGCAATAGGTCCCAGAAGTTAGTTCATCCAAGGCCCTCGGTCTATGGAAATGGGGAGAAGGAACTGAAGAGATATGTCCGGAACCAGCAAAGAGAAAAGAGAACTACTTCAAAAAAAAAAAAAAAAAAAAAAAATCTTTTTAAACTTTGTGAATGAACTCTGTAATGTAAACAGTATTATAGGCAGCAGCTATTACACAATATAAACACAGGAAAAATAGGGGCATTTATTCAGAGTACTTAAAAGTTGCTCTCCCTAAAAGGAACTTAATCTAAATATGGAGTCACTCTTTGGAGCACAGGTCTATAGGTAATATTTTTTCTTAGTTCTACTTCAATGTATTGTTCACATTTTACATAATTACCAGGTATTACTTTTACAGTGGAAACTTTCTGATTAAAAATAAAGTTGCTACTTTCCATAATTCATAAAAAGACGTTTGACAAAGACCAGGTTTTACTATAGGACAATAAGTTCTTACTTCGACATAGTCTGTGGGAACAAGCCCTCGTTCTCCTTTGCTGTTTCTTCCTTCTAGCCATCCTCCACCAACATCCTAGTAACGTTTAAAAAGAGAAAAGAAAAAAGACCAAGATTACAGTTGGAGTTGCCTGCAAAATTTTGCTTCGGGAGTTGTCATACAGGAAAAAATAATTAACGTAAAGCTCTTTATTCCCACTGATCTAACACTGTTCAAAATTTTAAATTCCTAAGGCTTCTCTTTTACTTTAGAAAATGATATAATCTGAAAACATTAAACAAGTAATGAAGATTGCAGAGTAGCCTATTCAACAGAACAGAATGCCATCATCGTGTAATTCCTTTCTATTTATCGGTTGGTGGCAGACTGGTGGCAGTCGGTTCGCAGCTCCGACTGTCAAGAGGCAGAAGGATACCACCCCCTCTGGAAGCCGTGATGTGCTTGGTGACCTCTATGGCCAACAGAATGAGGTGGAAATAATACGGGGTGAGTTCAGAGTCTGGCCTCAAGGGGCTTTGCACACTTTTTCCAAAAGAGCTGCTGTGGGAATAATCTGGGTTGCCGGATGATGACAAAAAAAAGGCCCAATTTCCTTGTTGCCCCAACCAAAGTCAGCCACCAGGAGGGGAATCGCCAGGCACATGCGTGAGCGCAGGTTAAAGCACTTGGCCCAGAGCTGCCCACCAGGTGACTGAAGACAGGAGAGGCATCTCAGGTCAGTAGAACCATCCAGCCAACCCATAAGTTCTTGAGCAAAGTGGCAAAAGGTTTTTCGATTAAGCCACTAAGCTTTGAGATTGCCTGCTGTTTAGGAAAAGCTAACCGATCCATGGTTCCTTAGCTCTTCTGGATAAACAATATTAAATAATAAAGTCCTCTAGGGGCGCCTGGGTGGCGCAGTCGGTTAAGCGTCCGACTTCAGCCAGGTCACGATCTCACGGTCCGTGAGTTCGAGCCCCGCGTCAGGCTCTGGGCTGATGGCTCAGAGCCTGGAGCCTGTTTCCGATTCTGTGTCTCCCTCTCTCTCTGTCCCTCCCCCGTTCATGCTCTGTCTCTCTCTGTCCCAAAAATAAATAAACATTGAAAAAAAAAATTAAAAAAAAAAATAATAAAGTCCTCTATACCAGAATTCCCACTTTCCAATCTATTATTTCAACAAAGACCTACCTTTTCACCTTATAATAGTAAGAGTTGTCATAAGTTCATAAATCGTGTCTTAGTTAATAACTACCTGAATCTAGATAACACATTCTTCTTCAAAAATCACTTTAAGCCACAACTTTGTCCATTTGTAACCATGACAGCAACTTAAATTCAATACTATTTTACCAAGAAACCAAGATGATTTCTCCATTAAGAAAAATCAGAAGGGTAAAGAATCTTTAATTTCTCCTATGATTAAAAATAGGGCCTAGTTACTTATCTACACCTGGTGTATTATCTAAAGCTCATATACTGTTCCTACCCAGTGATTCTTTTCTGTATCTAAAGCACAGAAGACAAGTTTTGAAAACAGTACCTATATTAAGAAACCATCATTCTCTTGCTCATTCGCTGTCCTCTGTCCCTGGTCTCCGTGCTGCCCTGGATCCCTCCCACCTGGGGGAGCCCCAGCATCTCCCCCTTTCCTTCCCAGTGCCTCTCGGTTGTCCTGGCAACCCTCCTCACAGGCTACTCCCTGAGGTGTCCAGGGAGGTGGCCTATTCCCAGCTCTTACCCCCAGCTCGGCATTTCCATTTTTATGATGCAAAGCTATAGGGAAGGGCTAATTATTCGCTTTTCTTCAAACTCCACACATCCAACAAGAAACTCATTTAACCTTTCCAAAGAAGCTCTTCTTCATGACTCGTATACTTTAATAAATTTACCATTCTCTTAGGTTAAAGGTCAGAGCCAAAAACCTTATGGATCCTTGCCTCTTTTCTCCCACCAGTACCTAACCTGGCACCAAGTCCTCTGGGGCTGACTCCACAAAGCCTGCCGTGTCTAGCTTTTTCCAACTCCTGTTGCTACCGCCGAAAGGCGCATCCCCAGACTCCAGCCACACCAGTTCGTTCAACATACCTCTGCTAGGTTAATTTCCCTGAAGTGCAGGTGTCATCTCGCCACCTGCCTACGACAGCATCAACAATAAAAACCAAGCAAAGCTCTTAAAAGAATCCACTACTTACAGATGAAGCCCAAGGTCTACAGCTTGGCCCACAGGTCCTATCCGATCTGGCTAAGAGCCAGTTTTCTTAGCCTGTCTGCTACTGGCCTACGTGTACCCTGTACCCTTGGGAACCCTTGTTTATGTGTAGTGTTCCCAGCAGAGAGCAAGAGCAGAGGCTCAGAGGCTCAACAGATGTGGCTTTGAATCCTTGCCCCGCCACTAACAGGCAAAATGATCTTGAGCAAGTTGCTTAACCTCTATGTCTCATTACCCTCATTTGTAAAACAGAGATGAGAAGTCCTTAGCTCATGGAGTTCATGGGGAAAACACATTCAAGAACACACGTGTAGTATCAGCCAAACATCTGGCTCGTAGGGCTGTCAACCAACAATAGCTGTGACTTCCAAGAAACACTGAATACGTTCTAATCTCTGTACCGTGATCTGGCTGGGATCTGGCTTGGATGTCTCTTTCCATTTCTGTCTGATGGAACCCCATCCAACTACCTTTAGAGGACTTAACTTTTATCAATGTTTATAAAATAGAGTCTTACCTCATCATCAATACTTCATAAGCACCAGAAAAAAAATTCGTGTCGGTGTGAATGATCAATTTATTAAATCCTTAAGAGACAATCGGGTTTAAACCTAATAGTTGTCTTACCGGATTTGTAATTGTGATGATTTCTCCTTCATTAACCGTCAGTTCGTTATTTCCAGGTTCAGCAGCAAAATCATACATAACCCGAGCCTATTGGGAATAGAGACAAGCAGAGGAAGTTACAAACATAAACTTAACAGTAAAAAAAACAACCTTTATTGTCCACTTTGTAAACATGCTGGTAATGAACAAACACTTCATGGCTGTGGTTATTTTGAAATAAAGGAAGACATATCACCAAAATGATTCATCAGCCCTATTGTGAAGAAAAAGGACACCAAGAATGAGAGCCCCTACTGTTTTGGAAAGAAGAAGGGTGGCCCACGCTGCATTTAGAGATCAGCCCCCAAGGTGTTCTCAAAATACACTTGTTTCATCGGCGGGGGTGGGGGGTGGGGAGGGGTGGGAAGCACACCTTTTCTTTAAAGAGGTGAGAAGTGGAAATAGAGATATCCGTTCATTCTGGGCCCACTCACTCTCAGGGACTGAAAGAACACACACACACACACACACACACACACACACACACACGTAAGATTCATACATGTTTAGATTATTCCCTGGCAGTGAAAATGTTCACTATGCTTTATCTAGAGCCACTGGGATGAATTTTAATAATGCAGTACCCCTGGCCAACTGAACTCAGAATTTCAGATGTGGGTGGCAAGATGTATTTACATACTTCTACTAGAATACTTCCTACTATGCAGTGATCTACACAGGGCTGTGCATACTGGCCAGGTAACCTAACAGCTGTGATTTGCAAACGTTCCCTGCAATAAAATCGTAACTTCGTGGAAAACTGACTAAAGGAAAGCTGTTTTGGTTGACGTGAGCAGCTGTGCAGAATTCCCAGGAATTCTGCCACGCACATATTCCAAGACAATCAGTGTTGTAAAAAACATGTCTTATATATACTTTTGTAGTATTTAGTGAATATATATTTTTAATGCGCTTCAAATTCTAAATATTTGTCTTTCATGGATTATCTCATAAAAGAAGGTCCATCATAAACTGGGGATAACATGTACCTAGGAAGCATAGGGTTTATTTTCAAAGTAACTGTCCCAAGCAGCAAGTTCAAGTATATGCACAGGGCTAGTCAAACAGGACTAATGGAACTGCACTCACTTAACAAATATTTACTGAACACCCACCATATGGTGAGAACTGTTCTTGCCAGTGAACTCTCCCCACACTTGCTTAATGATGCCTGAAATCCTTAGAACAAGGATTAAGGATTCACATCTAATGATAAAAGGTTAAAGAAAAAAAAAATTCCAAATACTAATTTATTTTGAAACCCATTAAGAATAATAAGATGGACTGACGCATGAAAATGCAATAAAGCAGGTATAGCAGAATGTTATTTACAGAATCTAGATGGTAGGTTGATGGTGTTCAAAGGAAAAGGATTCTGATTTTTCTACATGGTTGAGATTTTTTTTTCATTACAAAACGTTAGAAGCAAATGCTAGTTTACTGTCTGTCAGTCACAGAATGGCATCCTCCTGGACTTCTGTCCAGAGAGGCTAGGAAGGGGGCTGAGGGGGCAGGTCGCAACCACTGAGAACTCTGTGAGCATGACAGCTGTCCTGAGGTCATTACAAGGACAACAAAACTGTGATGTCTTTTTTCTCATACAGCTGCAAAAGAAGATAGAATTCTTCTAGTCCCATTGGGGGGTACTTTTTAAAAACCATGTCACCCCAATCTCAATTCCTCATGCAATGAGGGCAGGTGCACATAAATGTGTGAGGGGGGTGAGGAGGGTCCTTGGGGCCAGGACACAACCCCCAGGGCTGCGGGCTTCCTGGGAAGGGCCCTGGTGTGCACACAAGAGCCAGACGTGGAACCTGCTGTTTTGTTATTGCTTTTTTTTAAGAATCTTGGCTAACAATTTTTTAATCCGGCTAAATCTAAGCCCCAATACAGAATACCAAAGCCTCTTCCTGTGTGCCAAAACTTGTGTATCAAACTTGTGACTTGGTGAAACAAGTGAAAACCTAAAAATGGACACCCCCTTACACATTTAAATATGACTGAACGTTAGCCATGGAAAAGATGGCTGGAAACCATCTTTTGGTTTGGCATGGCATGGGAAAATGTATACAAACATTACAGGTTTACATAAACACTGATTTAAGCCTTATTAAAAAACAAACACCTAGAGATGCTTCTTAAAAATTAGAATGGGAAGAAATTTTGGAGAACAAAAGAACACAAAAGAGAACACAAAAAAAAGCACCTCCCCAAATGAGCGTAACATGTCAAGAGAAAACAAATTTCAGCAACTCCTCTGATCTTATCAAGTTCAGGTGGCCTGGAAGTGCTGTCTTCAAAGCCTTGGGGCGCTGTCCCCCATTACCTCCGTTTTTATTCCCATCCTTGTATCTGGCTTCCGTCTGACTTCTCCCTCTCTCCCCCATCACCTCCCATTTCCCCCGTCTCTACCACTGACAGTATTTGAAGAGGCTCACCCCCACCCCCACTGCCCATCAGTCCCACTATGTTTCTTTCATGCCGCCTTTGACAGAAAAAGCCCATTTTTTTAAAAAAAATTTAACGTTTATTTATTTTTCTAGAGAGAGACAGACAAACTGTGAGTGGCGGAGGGGCAGAGAGAGAGGGAGACACAGAGTCCGAAGCAGGCTCCAGGCCCTGAGCTGTCAGCACAGAGCCCGACGCGGGGCTCGAACTCACGGACCGTGAGATCATGACCTGAGCCAAATTCGGACGTCCAACCGACTGAGCCACCCAGGCACTCCGGAAAACTCCAGTCTTTGATACTGCTTTCCCCAGTACTGGCTACACTTTAAGAAATGATTCAAGTATTTTCGGGAGCTAAGTGTCTACACACATCCTGGGCAGATGATGTGATACCGTATGCTGAACACACGCCGTCAACAGTAACTAATCTCTTCAATAGCAATACCAGAAAGTATTTCAGACGAAGGTCAAGAGATAGTAGACAGCAGCCTTAAACACAAGCTCCATTATCTGGCTACAGGCAAATAAACATTAGCAGATCCAAAGCTCTCAACGTTCCAGGCACTGGAATACTAAACGTGCTGCCACACACCTGATATGTGCATAATCCATCATCCTTAACACAGATTTCCTTTTGAGAGAAGAGAGACAGGTATAAAAATATTCAGTCCTCTTGACCAGGTTGTAAACATCTACTATTCTGTCTGCTTCACATCTCTTCTTTCTGGAAACTGTTCCTGCCTTGACTCTAAGTGATTGGTGAGCATATAATCCGAACAGGAAGAATTCGAACTCTTTCCTAGAAATATACAGCTGCTGCAGAGCATGGATGGTTAATTTTCTCTGAAAATGTCGCCAATGGCTAACTAGTTGAGGTATGGAGAAGGTCCATCTTTGGTGGAGTGGAATGGCAGAGAGAGAGTGTCCCAAGGAGATCACTTGAAGGACAAGCCTGAGGCTACTTGTGCTTGTGGACCTCTCAGTCACAAGAGCCAATGGATTTTTTTGTGTGCCTACGCTAATGTGAGTTCAGATTCTGTCGCACAAACAAGAGATCCAAGCTGATACAAACCAATAATCCCAAACCACAGAATTTATTAAAAGGACATTCTAAATAAAGAGCAACACTAGATAGAAATATACTACTGCATTTCCTATTTTGCAAAACAAAAAACAAAACACTAGAACCTAAAATGAACAAGAAAGAATTAAACAGTTCAAGATGACCAAAAAACTGTCAGCAAAAAAGTCCATAAGGCAGTAAGAATGCAGAAGGCAAGCCCCCATTCTTAAGGATCTGATTCTCTGGTTTCACATAAATCACAATTAAATCTTTGGGGGAAAGCAGCCCATCTTCAGCAATGCAGCTACCTCATTTTAAAAACAGAGACACTCAAGTAAAAGCTAAAAAAAAAATTCAAGGGATGGACAGATTTATTAATTTGACACCCTTGAGACCAGAAGTTTTGCATGTAAGTGATATTTCTATATAACTAGTTCACCTTTCCAAATGCCAAACTTGTTTTACTTAAGCACACTCATTTGACTTTTTGTGAAATTGTAGCTTATTCCTATGTCCTGTGGGGTTTTTGGTTTTTTTTTTTTTCCAAATTTTCATTTAAATTCTAGTTAGTTAACACATAGTGTAATATCAGTTTCAGGAGTAGAATTTAGTGGTTTATCACTGACATATAACACCTAGTGCTCATCACAAGTGCCCCCCCTTAATACCCGTCATCCATTTACCCCATCCCCACCCTACCTCCCTTCCACCAACCCTATTTATTCTCTATCATTGAGTCTCTTATGATTTCTTCCCTCTTTTTTCCCCATCCCATATGTTCATCTGTTTTGTTTCCTAAATCCCACATGAGTGAAATCATATGATATTTGTCCTTCTCTGACTTATTTCACTTAACACAATACACTCAAGCTCCACCTACAGTGTTGCAAATGACAAGATTTCGGGGTTTTTTTGATGGCTGAGTAATATTCCATTGTATACATATACCACATCTTTTTTATCCATTCATCAATTGATGGACACTAGGGTTGTTTCCATAGTTTGGCTATTGTTGATGATGCTGTTATAAAATCAGGGTTCACGTATCCCTTTGAATCTATATTTTTGTATCCTTTGGGGAAATACCTAGTGGTGCAATTGCTAGATCATAGGGTAGTTCTTTTTTTTTCTTTTTAACATTTTGAGGAACCTCCAACTGGCTGCATCAGTTTGCATTCCCACCAACAGTGCTAGAGGGTTCCCCTTGCTCCACAACCTCACCAGCATCTGTTGTTTCCTGGAGTTAATTTTAGCCATTCTGACAAGTATGAGGTGGTATCTCATTGTGGTTTTGCTTTGTATTTCCCTGATTATGAGTGATGTTGAGCATCTTTTCATGTGTCTGTTGGTCATCTGGATGTCTTCAGAAAAATGTCTATTCATGTCTTCTGTACATTTCTTAACTAGGTTATTTGTTTTTTGGGTATTGAATTTGGTCAATAAGTTTGTTTGTTTGTTTGTTTGTTTTTTACAGATTTTGGATGCCCTTTATCAGGTTATGTCATTTGTAAATATCTTCTCCTATTCAGTAGGCTGACTTTTAATTTTGTTGACTGTTTCCTTCACAGTGCAGAAGATTTTTAATCTTGATGAAGTCCCAATAGTTCATTTTTGCTTTTCTTTCCCCTACCTCTGGTGATTTGTCTAGTAAGAAGTTGCTACAGCTTATGTCAAAGAGGTTGTTGCCTGTGTTCCCTAGGATTTTGATGGTTTCTAGTCTCAAATTTAGATCTTTCATCCATTTTTAATTTATTTTTGTGTATGGTATAAGAAACTGGTCCAGTTTCATTCTTCCGCATGTTGCTGTCTAGTTTTCCCAGCACCATTTGTTGAAGAAGATTGTCTTTTTTCCATTGGATAGTCGTACCTACTTTGTTGAGGGTTTTTATCAAGAATGAATGCTGTATTTTGTCAAATGCTTTTTCTGCATATATTGAGAGAACTGTATGGTTCTTATCCATTCTTTTATTAATGTGGTGTATCACAATGACTTGTGACTACTGACCCATGCTTGTAGCCCAGGAATAAATCTCACTTGATTGTGGTAAATAATTCTTTAAATGTACTGTTGGATTCAGTTTGCTAGTATCTTGAGAATTTCTGCATCCATATTCATCAGGGATACTAGCCCATAATTCTCTATTTTGGTGGGGGTCTTTATCTGGTTTTGGAATCAAGGTAATGCTGGCCTCAGAGAATGAGTTTGGAAGTTTTCCTTTGACTTCCATTTTTTGTAACAGTTTGTGAAGAATAGGTATTAACTCTTCTTTAAATGTCTGGTAGAATTCCCGAGGGAATCCATCTGGCCCTGGACTTTTGTTTGTTGAGAGATTTTTGATTACTGATTCAATTTCTTGGTTGGTTATGGCTGTTTAAATTTTCTATTTTTTCCTGTTTCAGTTTTGGTAGTTTCTATGTTTCTAGGAATTTGTCCATTTCTTCCAGATTGCCCAGTTAGCATAGAATTTTTCATAATATTCTCTTATAATTGTATTTTTGTGGTGTTGGTTGTGATCTCTTATGTTCATGATTTCACTTATTTGGGTCTTTTTTTGACAAGTCTGGATAAGGGCTTATCAATTTTGTTAATTCTTTCAGAGAATCAGCTCTTAGTTTCATTGATCTGTTCTACTGTTTTTTGTTTGTTTCTAGACTGTTTATTTTTTGAACTAATCTTTATTATTTCCCTTCTTCTCCTGGCTTCAGGCTTTATTTGTTGTTCCTTTTTTTAGCTCCTTAAGGTGTAAAGTTAGGTTGTGTATTTGAGACTTTTCATGCTTTTGTTGTAGGCCTGTATTGCCCTATACTTCCCTCTTAGGACCACCTTTGCTGCATCCCAAAGGTTTTGGACTGTCATATTTTCATCTTCATTTACTTCCATGTATTTTTTTTTCTTTGCATTTCTTCTACAATCTCCTGGTTAACCCATTCATTCTTTAGAAGCATGTTCTTTAATCTGCATGTACTTGTGGTCTTTCCAAATTTTTTCTTGAGGCTTATTCCAAGTTTCATAGTGTTGTGGTCTAAAAATATGCATGGTATGATCTCAGTCTTTTTATACTTGTTGAGGGCTGATCTGAAACCAAGTATGTGATCTATTCTGGAGAATGTTTCACATGCACTCAAAAAGAATATGTATTCTGCTGCTTTAGGATGAAATGTTCTGTATATATCTGTTAAGTCCATCTGGTCCAGTGTGTCATTCAATGCCATTGTTTCCTTGTTGATCTTCTGCTTAGATGATCTATCCATTGTTGTAAGTGGGGTGTTAAAGTCTCCCATTACTCTTGAAACTTACCAATGAATTTCTTTATGTTTGTTATTAATTGATTTATATATTTAAATATTTGGGAACTTTCAAGTTGGGGATATAAAGATTTATAACTGTTAGATCTTCTTGATGGATAGACCCCTTAATTTTGATATAATACCCTTCTTCATCTCTCATTACAATCTTTGGTTTAAAATCTAGTTTGTCTGATATAAGTATGGCTACTCTGGCTTTCTTTTATTGTTTGTTAGCATGATACATAGTTCTCTATCCCCTCACTTTCAATTTGCAGATGTCTATAGGTCCAAAATGCATCTCTTGTAGGCAGCAAAGAGATGGAACTTGTTATTTTATCCATTTATCCTATGTCTTTTGATTGGAGCATTTAGTCCATTTACATTACATTGATTATTGAAAGATATAAATTTAGTGCCATTGTGTTACCTGTAGAGTTGGTGTTTCTGGTGATGTTCTCTGTTCCTTTCTAGTCTTTGTTGCTCTTGGTCTTTTTCCCCCCATTCAAAGAGGTCCTTTAATATTTCTTGCAGGGCTGGTTTAGTGGTCATAAACTCCTTCAGTTTTTGTCTTGGAAACTCTTTATCTCTCCTACTATTCTGAATGACAGCCTTGGTGGATAAAGTATTTTGGCTGCATATTTTTCCCATTCAGCACATTGAACAGATCATGCCACTCCCTGCAGGCTTGCCAAGCTTCCTTGGACAGATCTGCTGTGAACCTGATCTGTTTTCCCTTGTAGGTTAAGGACTTTTTTTCCTTTGCAGCTTTCAGAATTCTTTCCTTGTCTGTGTATTTTGTGAATCTGACTATGTGAACAAGACTATGTCTTGTTGATGGCTGGCTATTGTTGAATTTAATGGGAGTTCTCTGTGCTTCCTGGATTTCGATGTCTGTTTTCTTCCACGGATTAGGGAAGTTGTCAGCTATAGTTACTCAAGTAAACCTTCTGCTCCTTTTTCTTTCTCTTCTTCTTCTAGGACTCCAATGCTATAAATATTATTATGCCTTCAGGAGTCTCGGAGTTCCCTAAGTCTACATTTGTGATCCAATACCTTTCCCTTTCTTTTCAGCCTATTTTCCATAATTTTATTTTCCATATCACGGATTCATTTCTCTGCTTCATCCATCTTCACTGTCATTGCATCCATTCAGCTTTGCATCTCGGTTATAGCATTTTTTATTTCGGCCTGACTAGTTTTTAATTCTTTTATCTCTGCAGTGGGAGTCTTTAGTGTCTCCTATGCTCTTCTCAAGCCCAGCTAGTACCCGTATGATTACTGTTTTAAATTCTGGTTCAGACATCTTCCTTGTATCTGTATTGATTAAACCCCTGACCGTGACTTTCTGTTCTTCCTTTTGGGGTTAAATTCCTCCACCTTGTCATTTTGTCTGGGTCAGTTTTTTGGTGTGATTGTTAGGAAAGCCTGTTATATTCCTGCTCCTGAATGTAATGGCTATGTTACTAAGAGGTCAAAAAAAAAAGGTTGGGGGGTGATGGAAAGCTAGATCCTAGGTGTGTTTTGGTCTGCCTATAAAAGAAGATTCCCCCCCCCCCCAAAAAAAGGGAAGCTAGATCCTATTTCCCCTAGAAGTGAAGCTTTGCAGCACTCTATGATCATCAGACTTGGTACCTGTGAGGCATCTGAACAGGTCTTCTGGGGGTGGGACCTGCTGGACTGATTCTCAGGTGGACTTGCTCTAGTAGAGATGCACCTGCAGGGCATAGGCGGAGGTCGGGGGTGTGGGGGGGTGTTGGTGTAAGCAGCTCCAGCCTCCACTGGATGGCACTGAAGTCAGTCAACGCTGATGGGGAAGGGAAGGAATGGTGTCATCCTGCTCTTTTGTCCCTGGAGCCGGGAGCTCACACCTGCCACTTTTTAGGAAGCCCTCACAGAGAAGCAAACTATCACCTTTCTTGTGTCCCTAGCTTTTGTCAGACCCCTGCCTTCACCCTGCCGGCATCCAGGCTGTCTGCCTGCTGCGTGGCACAGTACTCCTGTGTTGTATCTCAAGCATACGGCTGGGTTTCCAAACTCCAAACTCCCAAATTTTACCTGCGTGACACAGACCCACGCTGATACTCTGGGGGAGAGTCCTGCCACACTTTTTGCTGTTTGCCAGTTTGTCACAGGATCATGCAGCAGTTGGGAGTTTATGGTAAAGCTCTGCACTAAGTTGGCGCCAAGATTTGCTGCCCTCAGCTGGTGTCTCTGTTCCTATGCTAGGAAACTGGGCAGCACACTGGTGCCACTGGTTCTTTCTATCCCCAGAGAGGCTGCCACTCCCAAATGCACTCCAAGCAGAGGAACTGTTTCTCCCCGTGTGACCCAGGGGATCCTCAGGCTACATTGTCCACCCCTGGGTCTCCACCCTCCTTCCCACAGGAGCACCGCCTGCCAGACACTAGCAATGGCGCAGACTTGTAAAGCTTCAGACTCTGCGCTCTGCTGCTCATGACAACGTGTGGCAGAAGCCCCTCTGCTTTTCCCAGTCAATGGTCTTGGGGAAGAGTGTTCCGTGTGCGGTCCACTATGCACGCTTTCACTATTTCTCTCTCTCCTTTCTCTATGGTCAGGGCTCCCTCCCCACTGCAGCATCCACAGTTGTCTTCTCCCCCAAACCAACCTTCTGTAGCCCCTACCCTCCCCAGTGTGGGTTTTTTCACCTCTGGTTGTGTAGTTTTTCTCCCTCAGTCCTCAGATTAATTTCTTGGGTGTTCAAAATGATTTGACATTTATCTAGCTGTGTTTGAGGGATGAGGCAAGCTTAGGACCCCCCACTCCTCCACCACTTAACTCCTCTCTGTATCTAATTTTTACATAACCAACAAGGTCATCAGAAAAAACAGAACTCCCTTTAACAGACTCTGAGAGCATTATGACATCCTTTATATATATATTTGTCCTTATTCTAAATGATTAAGACTTAAATGCTTTTCAGTTTATATCAATCTGTGATTTCATTTAAATCCTGGCCCGTGCTTGTTCAGTTGTTATTTTGAATCAAATAGAGAATCTTAAATCATCCTGTAAAATTGCATCTTGTTAGATTTAGCCATTGTTCCAACCTACTAAGTTTTCTGAATTCTGAAGCTGTCATCCAACTATATCCAACTATCCCTTAGCGCTTCCTGCCAAGAGTCATCAGAAAGCCTGATAAGCATGCTTTTCATAGCTTCACCTGTGTCATTAGTAAAACTGTTAACGTATAGCAGGGTTGAGGTCCAAGACGGCCATGAACATTAAGACACTCTCCCAGAGGACGTGGATCAATTATCACGTTTTAGGTAAGTTGCTCTTGAAATTTCTAAAGAAGGTGTAGGGACAGAAGGCAGGCCACCCCAAGATGGGCCACTCCGGTGTGAAGATTATTCTCAGTTGAAGGCAATGGGGACCCCGAGGGCTCAAGAGAAACTCCTGCCTCTCCCTTAACTGCACAGAAAAATCTAGAGTGGGGGTCTTTCTAAGAGTTATTTCCTGAGATAAAATTTTTTTTCTATCAGAGTTGTCCTCTTATTTATTTTATTTATTTGGGGGGGGGGCGTGTGTGTGTGTGTGTGTGTGTGTGTGTGCGCGCGTGCGTGCGCATGCAAGCTGGGGAGGGGAGAGAAGGAGAGAGAATCCCAAGCAGGCTCCACATTCAGCATGGAGGCCGATATCAGGTCTCAATCTCACAACCCTGGGATCATGACCCAAGCTGAAATCAAGAGTCAGATGCTCAAATGACTGAGCCACCCAGGCACCCCTCACTGAGATAAATGTTATCTGAGTGACCCATCTGTAAGGCAGGCCAAACATCTAACGACTAGGTAAATAGTCCTCTCATTGCCCTGTGAAGTGCATTCCTTCCCTCAGAAGTCCCAGACCCCTGCCCCCTTCTCCTTAGTTCAGAACGACATATTTGAGGAGAACTTCAACGACCTCCACTTTGACCTCAAACTTTCTAAGCGATTCAGTTCTTCTGTCCAGTTTATCTCTTAACTCATGGGAACCAAAACCACCCCCTCAAGCAAAAAGGTCTGCCCTCAGTCAGCAAGACCCCACATGACTGACCCCAACATGTGGGGTCTTGACTGATGACTGACTTGACCTTCACAGCCCACCTTTGCCTCACATTTTTCTTATATAAACCTGGAAGTACTTTGGGCACTCTGGACACAGTCTGAGATGCTCGTCTACTGGCCTCCCAGTGGTGGTCTCAGTGAAATCAATTCCTTTCTTGTTTCACCACATCTCGTTTCTCTGCCTTTGGATTTTGTCAGGGGTGAGCAGCTAAACCTCATCTGTTTGGGGACCCCGGAGCCAGGTGCTCTTATACCCCTGGGCCCCAGCTACATATATATTTCATTTTGCCGGTCTCTGGAATTTCCGTATCTGTGTGGATTCCCCATACATATGCTATTAAATTGGGTTTTTCTCCTGTTAATCGGTCTCATGTTAATTAGATTCTCAGTCCGGCTAGAAGGGCAGGAAGAATTCCTATCTGACTGTCGGTGTAGGTGGCAAGATGCTTTAACTCGCTAGCCACCATTCCCCAGCACACTGCTGAGGCTGACAGATCCCAGGACAACTGACAAGCAGCCACAGAAAGTGAGATTTCCCACATCAGCTTCCCGGAATCTCCCCCTCTAGAGTGGATGGGGCAACACTGGTGAGAATCCTTTACACGCTTTCTAAATTGAGCTTAGCAGGAGAAAAGGTTTGCAGAACTAGTTCCTTGGGCTTAGCGACTCTTTGGTTAAATTTGGTAGAGTACACATTGGTTACTCATCCATTTCCTCCCAGAGATGGTCTTTGTTTTCCTTCATCTGTGCCTTTTGTCTGTCATCTGTTGCTAAAGGCCATCTCGGAAGCCAAAGCCACAAAATTGGTGGGCATGGGCGAGCACTTAAAAGCTGCTAGACCCTCAGGAAGACTCCTATGATAGGACCAACTGGTCACATAACAGGGTAGACAGACACTAGGTCACCTGCCACCTGCAATGAGGTACACTCTAAAACAACAGTCTCCAAACCAATAGCACATCCCTCTTAGTTATTAGTGTGGCTTAAGGAAACCTAAGGCTTAGATAAAGCTGTTAGATTTTTCCTTTTATCTTGTTCTATGTCCTAGGAGCTTGGCTTTATGACCAATGGGAATATTCTCTTTGGTCTCCACCATCCAGAGGGTGCACTTGGTGGCCAGTTGAATAGGCTGGGGATCCAAGCCTCCTTCTCTCTGTCCAGCTGTGCCAGCTCTCAGGGGTATCTGTCATGAGAGGTTCCAGTCCAGAGGAACCTGTGTCATCTCAGCCTTCATTGCTTGATTAGCGCTGGGAAGTCCCATTCCAGGAGCATCTGCTTGGTGTTGGATTAGCGGATCTGGGACTGGAGGCATCTCGTATTCTTGCGGGAGGCTCAACACGGCATTGTCACCACACCACCCTTACTGCCGCCTGTGCCTTTGCTTTCCTAGGCTAATTTTAGGAGTAAACTTTTGGACCATGGGAGCTACATCATTTATGCCCTCTGGATGCCTCTTGCATCTTTGGTTAAACCACTAAAAGGCGTATTGGTTTGAGTGGCTATTAATAGATCCAACTCACCAATGGCCAGACAATGGATCCTTTAAATAGGCTATATTTAGATTTAAAAAAAAAAAAAAAAAAAGCTCTCAATTGTCTTATTAATGTAATGGCTAGCCTCAGGGACTCCCTTGACCAGATAAAAGAACAGAAATTAGCCTTAAGATTTAAAAATAAATATCCACATCCAAAGTAAATTCCAGGCTCATCTGCCTGTTTTAACTTCCCTTTCCCTACAAGATTTACAGAGATCACTCTGGCCTAATCTCTAGGCTCTAAGGTTGCTCATGTAAAAGCTGAAAGTCAGAAAATCTCAACAAAAGCACATGAGACTGGCAATAAGGATTGCTTTGCTCCTACTTTCCAGGGCTCTGTGATCAGGGTTTACTGAAGAGTAGGCATTCCTGTACTATGTCCTTTGCAGGTATATCCTAGACAATCAGATCTTTTAAATTATGAAGTACCTTTTACCTCTACTTTCAAATGACCCCACTGAATTCAGAAAGTAATCAGAAAGGCTATTTGACTATATTCACAACTTTCCCTTCACTGAGGAAATAGATGACCAAAATTTCTCCTAGGCCCTTATACAAATGACACTGCAAAAGGCCAATGTTTAGGGACTAACAGAAGCCAAGGGTAAATTTTGTATCCAGAAAAATGCTTACTGAAATGCTTCATACATACTTTACAAAGGCAGAAACCTCTTGGTTCCCATTTTAGTTAAAGTTCTCCCTGATAGTTAAAAATGTGAGTCAATCTCTTGATACTCAGGCTCTAATCCAGGTGTTTGGGGAATTAGGAATAACTGCCTTTATTTTACAAATCTCTCTAAAACCAGAACTACAACTCTAGAAACAGGTGAAAGTTCACCTATCTTTACCAATCTCCAAACCTTACCTATTCCTCTCAAAATGTGTTTATGTATTATAAAAGATCAGGATATTGGAACAAATTCTGTACCTTAAAAAGGTAAATTTTACTTAAAAATTTTTTTTTTCTCTTTTATTCAAGGGGCAGTCGGGGAGAGGGGCAGAGGGACAGAAAGAGAATCTCAAGCACGCTCTGTGCTCAGAGTGGACCCAACACGGGGCTTGATCCCACAACCCTGGGATCATGACCTGAGCCAAAATCAAGAGTTGGACACTCAACTGACTGAGCCACCCAGGCCCCCCCAAAAAGTAAATTTTAAATGACAATCACCTTGAAACTCTTTAAAAAAAAACTTTTTTGAAATTCTTTCTCTGTCCCTTGAAATTAATAATCTTATGTCTTTGAAATGTAAACACAGCCCACAATCTCCTGAAACTGAAGAAAAAAAGAGAGAAGTATCTTAAATTTGGCCTGTAATGTCCTCTCCACAAATATTAGTAGAAACAAAATTAAGGGGCGCCTGGGTGGCTCAGTCGGTTGGGCGTCCGACTTCGGCCCAGGTCATGATCTCACGGTTTGTGGGTTCAAGCCCCGCGTCGGGCTCTGTGCTGACAGTTCAGAGCCTGGAGCCTGCTTTGAATTCTGTGTCTCCCTCTCTCTCTGCCCCTTCCCTATTCACACTCTGTCTCTCTGTCTCTCAAAAATAAACATTAGGAAAAAAAAAAAAGAAAATTAAGATTTTGTTTACATCTTGCCTGTGTATTTTTGTGTGTGTCCGTGTTTTCTCTACCTCTGGATGATATTGCTAAAATTAATTTGTAAAAGACCTTTATTTAGTTGATCTGAAGGCAAGCACTTATAAGGATTGGCCATCCTAAAACTCAGAAAGATAGAAACTAACTCAAATGTTTTTCAAGTTCATGTGACCTGGGACAGTATGTGGTATGAAAGCCAATTTAAGGTTGCTGGTTTAATTAAAGCAGACATGTATTTACAGTTATCAGCATTAAATATAAACTTTCATTCTGCTTGTGTTTACTAAAAGTCAAATAAACTTATGGTATCTCTGTTGTAAAATATGTCAGAGGAAAAAAACTCAGAATAACAACTGACTTTGTCTAATGCCTCATGAAGTTTTACGGGTAGGCTAAGCATAACTGTTAAGAACAAGTAAATTAAATAGATGTAAATAAAATAAGAAGGTTTGTAGCTTTTAAATAGCTTCCAAAATCTTTGGTAACCTAAAAACTTAAAATTTCACGAAGTTAAATGATGAGTAAAATTCATTGATTGTCTAGATCATTTACAATTAAGATAAAATAAAGAAGCATTAAGTAATCTACTTCTGTCTTACTCCAGAGAAACTAAGGATACGTTTGGGTCTGTTAATAAATATACTTTGTGCTTTATTGTACTATGAAAAAAATTCATATAAAGTATGAAACTGCCAATCTAAAGAGTTCTGGTGTAACAATTCACAGTTGCTTACTACTCAGTTTTCACTAGAAATTAAGGTTTCTAAGCACTAAGAATTCTAACAAATGTAATTAAGAGCACTGGAAATAATAAGGGAAACTTGGTATGTGAGGAAAATGGGATGTGCTTTTGATAACAATAAGTATGAGGAATAAAATACATGTTTGTTAAGGAAAAAGAAAAGAATTTTGTCCTCAAGTGAGACTAGTTATTTAAAAGGGTAAAGTTTAGGACAAAATCCGAACGTGAAAAAGAAACCTGTGTAAGGTTTACAGAGAAACACTCTTCAGAAAGAAACTTTACGTGTGGCCTGTACTGGCTAAGATTAGGATAATTTCAAATAAGTAAATGAGTTTTAATATCAAAAGTACCCTGGTGCAATGTTTTAGTTTTTTTCTTTGTTAACGGTACAAAGTTCTTTTGAACTATTATTGGTCTACAATTTCGTAAGAAATTGTAAACAAAGGTTTTTCTTTACCTTTTAAGTTCTCTAACAATTATTCCATGTTTGCCAAAATAATTTCTTATGTTTATCAGCTCTTTGATTACTTAAGAAAACTGAGTCTTAATATGAAAAGAGTTCAATTTTGCTCACAACTATGTAATCTTCTATATTGGTTTTTGAAATCTTGTACTGTCATTGTGGTTAAATGAATAATTAAATATTTTTTCAAAATGACTTGTGATTCTATTTAATCAACTATCCAAATCTTTTGATATTTTCTGACATACTTCCCAAAACCAAATTCTAAAATAAAGTCTTTGACCACAATCTGAGGTGTTACAAAGGGCCCATGGAACGTTTCAAAGATTTGAGAAATTAAACTAATCAGGCTTATTTGGTATGTTAAATTACATGGGGAGCACTGTCAAAAAAGTGATATTAAACTCTCCTACATTATACTTATGTAGATATGTTATTAAAGTTAAGTGTTGTAAAAATTACATGAAACTCCTAGAAATCTGATGTCCTGGTGTGTTATAATCCTGAAGCGTATGTCACAAAAATAACCCAATCTCCTTACCAATTGCTTGTAGTGAACTCTAATCAAATCTTCAACCACGGCCATTTTTATGTAAGTTTATCGTTTACAGACAGTAATACTTTTTACTCAGATGCCTCTACAAAAGCTTCCTGCAAATGTGTTTCATCTTCAATGAGACACATGGAAAAAAACTCTGAGTACAGGTTTCTGATAACCTGCAGATCGTAAAACTGAACTGGGTAAAAATTTCTGGAACTAGCGGAAGAACCGGATTCGAGCAGAAGAATTAATAACGTGGGACCGAAATTGAGGAAGACAATTACACTTTTTATGATTTTTTGCTTGGAACATTGCTGACTTTTTAAAAATGTTTTGGTTTTTTTCCAGATTTAAGAAGACGTTTTCTCTTAAGCTAATCGACTTACTGCGATTTGATAAAATACACCTTTTTGAACAAACTGAAACTTTTCTTTTCTCCCTATCTGAACCCTCCGGAACTCAGAAACTCTCAGTGAGTATTCTTATATGCTTATGGCAATCTATTTCTTTGCATAAGTTCAATACGAATCTGTTCTCCTTATGACAGGACACCAATGGAAAAAATGGTATTATCACATGGTATTACCACATGGTATTACCAAATACCAAAGGGTATTACCAAAGCTTCAACTGGAATGTCGTATTTGAGAGACACGCGCAGACTCAGATGTGACCGGACAGCTTTAGGGAACTAACGTTGACTTCATGGAGCCAATAACGCTCCCCTGGACATTATCAGCCTGGTACCTAGCTTCCAGAGTTCCCAGCAGCCTGACTACCACAGGGGTAACTTGGAGAACACACCTGCGTCACCAGCTCAGGAAATGAACAACATTATACTGACCTGTTGTCAAGAGTAAGAGACTGGTTCAATGGGATAAAACAACCTATCAGCTCAACTTTTTAATGTGTGAAACTTCAGGGAAGTTTCAGGAGGAAGCCGTAGGGGCTAAGAGCAGGCCACCCCAAGCTGGGCCACTCTGGCATGGGGATTATTCTGAGCTGAAGGCAAGTGACCCCGAAGGTTGAAGAGAAGCTTTTGCTCCTCCCTTAACTACACAGGAAAATCTACATTGGGGGTCCTTCCCAGAATAAGGGTATTCACGGAGATAAGTTTTATCTGAGTGACCCATGTGTGAGGGCTGGGCAAACATCTAATTACTAAACATCTGGTCTTCTTATCACCCCGTGAAGCACATTCCTTTCTTCTGAAATCCCAGACCCCCGCCCCCTTCTCCTTAGTTCACAATGACACATACACCTCACTTTGCCGGTCTTTGGAATTTCCACGTCTGTGTGGATTCCCCGTACATATGCCATTAAATTTGATTTTCTCCTGTTAATCTGTCTGACAATTTCTCCTGTTAATTGTCTGACAATTTGATTCTTGGTCCAGCTAGAATGACCCTTAAAAGACAGGAATTCTTGCTCCCTAACAAAGAAAATAGTCTGTTTCCTTAAATGTTCACAAGCAATGTGTTTATTATCTATTCAAGAATATAGTCAAGGGGCACCTGGGTGGCTCAGGTGGTTAAGCATCCGACTCTTGATTTCGGCTCAGGTCATGATCTCACATTCATGAGATCAAGCCCCGCATCAGGCTCCGAGTGCTGGGCGTGGAGCCTGCTTAAAAGAGTCTCTCCCCTCCCTCTCCCCATCTCCGTGTCCTTACCTCTAAAATAAGAGAAGAATATAGTTAAGATGTTAAAGTTTTGTTAAGGTTTTATTTTAATAGTTGTTCTATAAAAGATCTTTTTCCAAAAGAAATTTCTACAAAGAACCAGAGTAGCCATTAAGAATAGCTGAAAACTTTTCTTACGCAAAAATGTCAGGAATGAACTACCACAGTGAAATTAACATGCTCTGTAAACGTTTTTCCTAAAGTGGGCTTTCATCTGTTTTCCTGAAATATGATGCACTTAGAGGAATTTTTTAACTAGTGGTCAATTAGATGAACAATTTGGGAAATTTCCACAAAAAGAAATGTAAACAGAAACAGTTCACAGAGTACAGGAATACGAATTTCCAAGACATATTTAGAATAATCTTAAATCTGAGTGTAGCAAAGGGCAAATCAATTACATAATCACAAGAGGAACAGAAAAGTTTTAAATAGCGATCATAAATAAATCACATTGTACCATCCGCTTCCACCTCACTTTCCCCTCCCTGTAGTCCACGTATGGATAATAGTTCTGGAAAAGCACTTGAGCCAAGGAAATTCTCTGAACGGAACCAAACCAAACTGCTAGAGACTGAGATGACTTTAAGCGACTTTCTCCCCAAACTCACCCAGATCCAAGCTTCTTTGGTACCGTACATGAGACCAATCAGACAAAGGTGTTTTAATAGTTATCTGATTAGGTGGCATCAAACTGGCCATACCACACATAACATCACTATGACCGAGTAATACGCCAAAACAGACACTTAGGACACCCGCACGTGACTGCCTGTTCTGCCCACTGCTTCGTAACTGCACATACACATTTAAAGTTACCTGGATTTTTTTATTTTTAAGGCCATATCAAAATGGCTTCATCATACTAAACACTTTGATGTGGTTGCTTGAAATTGGGGTCGGTTTTCCTTTTTCCATAAAGGGTGAGGTACTAAACATTTGAACTTTTGCAGGCCATGCGGTCTCTCTGCTGCCGTAGTGCAAAAGCTACCATACGCAATAGTGCAATAAATGAGTGTGGCTGCATTCAAATCAAACTTTATTTACAAAAAACACATGGCAGGCCAGATCTCGCTCAGGGGGCCATAATCTGATCTCTATATCATGGCTGGGAACACAATTATTATAAAAAAGTCATTAATATATATTGCATCAGTCATAGAAGAATCTTTGTAATTCATGTCACAAAGGGTTACTCTAATATACAGAGCTTCTAGAACTTAAGAAAAAGACCAGGAACCCATAAAAATAGGCAGAGGAGCAAACAGTTCATAGGAAAATATAAATGGTACTTACACATATAAAAAAAAGAATGCTCAATTTCACACATAAGGAAAGGCAAATTCATTTGGAAGATGTTGCCAGATCTCCACTAGGGACTGTACCATTTAAACTATTACCAGCAACATATATATGAAGGTGATTGGCTGTCTACAGTTTCACAGACAGAATAAATTACCCAACTTCTGGATTTTTGCCAATCCAGTAAGGGAGAAATGCTGTCTCAGCATAGTTGTTTTTTCTTTTCAAAGGAATAATAGCTTTTATTTTATTTAAATTTTAGTTAGTTAGCAGTGTAATATTAGTTTCAGTTGTACAATATAGTGACTCAACAATTCCATTATGTCACCCAGTGCTCATCACACCAAGTGGCCTCCTTAATCCCCATCACCTATTTAACCCATCCCCCCCCAACCATCAGTTTGTTCTCTATGGTTCAGAGTCTGTTTCTTTTTTTTTAATATATACTTAATGTTTTATTTTTTGAGAGAGACAGCACACACGAGTCGGGGAGGGGTAAAGGGGGGGGGCGGACAGAGGATCCGAAGCAGGCTCTATACTGACAGGCTGATGGCAGTGAGCCTGATGTGGGGCTCGAACTCATGAACCATGAGATCATAACCTGAGCCCAAGTCAAACACTCAAATAAATGACTGAGCCACCCAGGCGTCCCTAGAGTTTGTTTCTTGGTTTGCCTCTCTTTTTCCCCCTTTACTCATTTGTTTCTTAAAAATCCACACGAGCGAAATTATATGGTATTTTTCTCACTCTTATTTCAGTTAGCATAATACCCTCTAGCTCCATCCACATTGTTGCAAATGGAAAGATTTCTTTCTTTTTTATGGCTGAATAATACCCCATTTTCTGTGTGTGTGTGTGTGTGTGTGTGTGTGTGTGTGTGTGTGTGTACACCACACCTTTATCCATTTATCAGTCGATGAACATCTGGTCTCTTTCCATAATTTGGCTATTGTTGATAATGCTGCTATAAATGATGGGGTCCAAGTATCCCTTTGAATCTGTATTTTTGTAGCCTTTGTGTAGATACTTAGTAGTGCAATTCTGGATTGTACGGTAGTTCTATTTTCAAATTTTGAGGAACCTCCATACTGCTTTCCAGAGTGGCTGCACCAGTCTGCATTCCCACCAACAGGGCAGGAGGGTTCCTCTTTCTCCACATCCTCACCAACACCTGTTGTTTCTTGTGTTGTTGATTTTAGGCATTCTGACAGGCGTGAGGTTTATCTCACTGGAGTTTTGATTTGTATTTCCCTGATGATCAGTGATGTTGGGCATCTTTTCATGTGCCTGTGGGCCATTTGGATGTCTTCTATGGAAAAATGTTTATTCATGTCTTCTGCCCATTTGTAAAACAGATTATGTGTCTTTGGGGTGTTGAGTTTTAGAAGTTCTTTACAGATTTTGGATACTAACCCTTTATCAGATATGTCATTTGCATATATCTTCTTCCATTCTGTAGGTTGCCTTTTAGTTCTGTTGTTTCCTTCACTGTGCAGAAGCTTTTTTTTTTTTTTTAATTTAAATTTTAGTTAGTTAACAGTGCAATATTGGTTTTGGGAATAGAACCCAGTGATTCATCACTTACATACAACACCCAGTGCTCATCACAAGTGCCATACTTAACACCCATCACCCATCTAGCGCATCTCCCCCCCATCACCCTCTATCAACCCTCTGCTCTCTGTCATTAAGAGTCTCTCTTGTGGCTTCTTTCCCGCTCTTCTTTTTCCCTCAATAAAGTTTTAAAGATAAATTTACCCTTTGACTCAGAAATTTCTTTTGGTCGGTGTCTGGGTGGCTCAGTCAGGTTAAGTGTCTGACTCTTGATTTCAGCTCAGGTCATGATCCCAGGGTCATGGGATTGAGCCCTGCATCAGGCTTCACACGAGCATGGAGCCTACTTAGAATTTTCTCCCTCTCTCTACCTCTGCCCCCTCTCCCCCACTCGCGCACTTTCTCTCTAAACTAAAAAAGAAATCTCATTTTGGACTCCATTCTCTAGATGCAGAATGTGTACCAGTGAAAACATAGCACTGTTTTTCATATAAAGAGACTGTAGACAACCCTAGTGTCTCGCAATAGGGAACTGTTATATCACGAGAGAATATTACGCAGCAATAAAAGAATAAGAACAATCTCTATGTGCTGACATGGAAGGAAAACATCACTAAGTGAGGAAAGCAAGCCGCAGAATAGGGCATAGAGAATACTACTTTTTTTTCATACGTAGATTGATATTTATATTTGCCAATATTTCCACCAAAAAGCACTAGATAAATTATTTTTAAACTGGTTACCTATAGAGATGGGAGAGGAAAAGAGTGGATTCCTCTCAGTGGATTCCTTTTCACATCATTTCCATTTTTGCTGTATACACGTACCACCCGCCCAAGAATTCTAAATTAAAACGGGAGGAGGGAGACACCATTTATAGTAGTAACAAAAAATAGAAACCTATCTGGAAAAAGCCTTAAAACATTCCTGAAAGACACAGAAAGCTGGAAAAACTGGGGAGTGTGGCAGATTGCTTGCAAAAAGGGCCACAATAAATCTTTGTATCCCTATATCCTTTTGCAGGGTGACTCTGCCAGTCCTCCCATTGAGAAGGGAAGGCCATTTTTCCACCTCTGGACTCTGGTCTTGTTCATGTGCTTGCTGCCTTGGCCAAGAGAGTAACAGCAAATGTGACAGAAGAAAGGCATGAAAACACTTGCACACCCAGGGTGGCCCTCTTCTGTTACCAGGATCACCTCTGCGACCACTGAATCAGCCCGGGTTAGCTTCTACAGGGGACGCCATCCCACCCCAGGCATCCGAGCTGTACAAGGTGAGACCCCAACATGGGGGGAAGGCCACTGGAAGCTTCTCCAGCCTCAGCTGGGCTTTCCAGACCACAGGAGCCACCCACGGCCAACCCATAGAGCTAAAGAAAAGGTAGGTCTTTGTTGTTTTAAGTTACGAGGTCTGCAGGTATTTTGTTAGACCAGAAAAACTAATTCATGCAAAGAACCTTCCCACGTTTTAAGATGGGAGGCTCCACTGAGACAGCAACTCTGTCACAGATTTTAATAAAAAGATGAACAGATTTTTTTTTTTTTCTGAAACAGAACTGATCCTAAAATATGTTTGGCCATATAAATACATAAAAATAAAAAAAAATCATCAAAAAAACAAGGAGAGAAGAGAAAAACTAGAAAGTCCACAACTAGTCCCAATGTATAGTAGTAAGTACCAGTATAATAAGTAGTATGAGGGCATTATATTGCTTTACTGTAAGTGAGTTGATCGGGGGGGGGGGGGTGGGGGGGGGGGGGGGAGTGAATCCCTACCTCATGCCCTATACCAATATAAATTCTAAGATGGACCAAATATTTACAAGAAGAAAGAGAAAAAGAGAGAGAGAAAAGGGAGAGAGAAAAAGTGAGAAAGAAAAAAAATCACATAGCTAGTGCCCAGATTAGAATCTTCAAATAGCACCTTTCACTAAAAGGAATCAGATTTACTTAGAGAATTGGCTGATTTCAGGTCAATTTCAGGTCTCTCTCTGCCCCTCTCCCACTTGTGCTCTCCCTTTCTTTCTCTCAAAAATAAATAAACTTAAAAAAAAGAAAAAAGAAAACAAGAACACATGCACAACATACATAGATGGGCCCAGAACATCTTTTCCTATCAGATATCAAAGATACTCGCCAAACCTGCTAAGACAGTGTTGAAAGGACACAGGCTCCAACTTGCAGGGGAGCTCGCTACCCAAACAAGAGGCAATACAAGCAACAATAAGGATAAAGGGTGCAGTGGACTGAGCATCAAGTTTACTTAAACCTGAGAGTTCAAAATGATAAAAATAATGGGTCACAATTATATGATATGAGGGAACCAATGCATTCTGAAAGCTGGTAAATAAAGGTGGGAAAAATCTGGCATTTATCTTGCCCCTTTTTTACAAACTGTACCACTAAGGAATCAAGTAACAGATAAGTTTCCCTTTATAAAAATATTCTAGCTAACGCAAAATGGTAGAGCCACTATGGAAAACGGTATGGAGATTTCTTAAAATATTAAAACGAGAACTACCATATGATCCAATAATTCTACTCTTGGGTATTTATCCAGAAGAACTGAAATCTGGATCTCAAAGAGATATTAGCACACCCATATTTACTGCAGCATTATTCATAATAGACAAGATATGGAAACAAACTAAATGCCTTTTGACAGATGAATGGATAAGGAAAATGTGGTATTTTAAACTAGGCTTTTAAAAAGAAGGAAATTCTGCAAAATGCATAAACATGGATGAACCTTGAAGATAGCTCATAAATGAAATAAATGAAAAGGGAGTAATAGAATTAGAACATCATTTTCAATCCCTAATACTTTAATGCATCTAAGCATAGTGCCTCCAAAAGACAGCCAGAAATTATTTGCCTTCTGATGGAATACAATGCCAATTACGAAATCGACTTGAAAAAAGAATTTGCATCTTATGGACACTCTAAATCCTAGTACCAATTTATAGGAAGTATAAAGAAATATATTTAACTAAGCAATGAGGATGTGATAGGAAAATCCATATGTAGGAAGTTACAGAATCCATTTTCTCTAACTAACAAATCTCAAAGACAAAAACAAGCCTGCTGGGGGTGGGAGAACAGGGGAACCCATAAATAAAGAGATTTCAGAGACTGATCCCAGCTGCAATATACATAGACTTTATTTGGATTCTGAGTTCAACAAAATGCAAAAAAAGGTTATGATAATAAAAAAACCTGAATACTTAAGAGCTATGGGATATTTAAAAAGCATTCAATTTTCAGGTATCAAAATGGTATTGTGGTTATATATTTTTTTTAATTTTTAAAACTTCTTTTAATCTTTATTCACTTTTGAGAGAGAGACAGAGCACGAGCAGGGGACGAACAGAGAGAGAGGGACACACAGAATCCGAAGCAGGCTCCAGGCTCCGAGCTGTCAGCACAGAGCCCGACGCGGGGCTCAAACTCACGAACCATGAGATCGTGACCTGAGCCGAAGTCGGACGCTCAACCGACTGAGCCACCCAGGCGCCCCTTGTGGTTATATTTTTAAAGTACCGCCCATCTTTAGAGAAATCCACTGAAATATTTACAGATGCAGTGACAAGAGATCTGGCATTCCTTCAGAAAATGCAAGAGCAGGGGAAGTTGAGGGGTCTGGACCAAACAAGAGGAGTCAATAGTGGTTGAAGCTGGGTGATGGGTGTGTTGGCTTCATTATACTATTCTGCTTTTGAATATGTTTGACATTCTCCACGGGAAAAAAACTTTTTAAGAAACTACAAGAAGTACCAAGGGAAATCTTAGAGGAGAATTTAAAAAATAACCTTGCAGTAGAGGAAGGTTTCACATGTGAAACAGACTCTTCAAGTCCTTAAGAGGGAGGGAGAGAGAGATTTCTCTTCACTCAAGTAAAAGATACCTGCCTTGCCTGGCGAAAGCCAATATAAATAAGATAAAAAATAATGACAATAAAGAAAAAAAAAAGACAAATGACAAACAAATATTTGTAATTCATATCAGAGACTAAAGGTTAGTTCCCCTACTCTACAGAGGGTACCTACAAATCAGTAAAGAAAAGGAAAGAAAGAAAGAAAGAAAGAAAGAAAGAAAGAAAGAGAAAGAAAGAAAAAGAAAAAAAAAAGAGGGTGGAGTACCTGGATGGCTCAGTCAGTTAAGCGTCCGACTCTTGATTTCGGCTCAGGTTGTGATCTCATAGTTCATGGGTTCGAACCCCACGTCAGGCTCTGTGCCGACAGTGTTGAGCCTGCTTGGAATTCTTTCTTTTTCTCTTAAAATAAATTAATTAAAAAAAAAAAAAAAGTAAAGATGGCTCTTAAAAATATAAACCAAACATTATTTTTCGCCTACCAGCATGGCAGAGAAACAAAAATGAAACTCGTAACATCATTGTTTGAGTTGCTCTGCACTGCCAGCCCAGAGCCTAGAGCCTGCTTTGGACTCTATTTCTCCCTCTCTCTCTCTCTCTCTCTCTGCCCCTCCCCCGCTTGCACTGTGTCTTTCTCTCAAAAATAAATAAACGTTGAAAAAATTTAGAAACTCATAGCAACATCATTGTTGATGAAGCCGTAGGTTCAGGAAGTAGATTATTCTTAGGTGGGAGTGGGAGCGAGGATTCTTACGGTGTGGATGGCAATGTCTATGAAAATTACAAACAGAGACTCTCTTACTTGGAAATTCCACTTCTAGGAACGTATCTTCTACAAATATTCACATGTCTGCAAAGCGATGTGCATAAAAGGGTACTCACTGCAGCCCTGTTTACAACAGTGAGCGAGCAGGCGCAGCCCAGCGCTAGGGATTGCTAAGGAGAGTAGGGCGCTGCACAAAGTGGAACAGCACGCTCCAGCAAAACACAACTAAGGTTTGCTTATTTTTCAGAGGTGCGATCGTCTCTAATGGATGTGTTAAATAAGAAAATGAAGCCTGGTATGTCATTTGTGTGAAAAGAGGGGCAAAATGCCCCTGCTTGTGTGTGCACAGACTATCTCTGTAAGGAGGGAAAAGAAACCGGTAACACAGCCCCCAAGGAGAGAAGCCAGCTGGCCGGGGGCGGGGACAGATAGGAATTTCCTGTGTCATTCTCTCTGCACCAGTTTCGTGTTTGTTTTTTTTTTAATTAACATAAGTCTATTGCCTGTTGAAAAAAAATTAAAAATTGGAAGTACTGTTTAATGCCTCTACCTAGGAAGCTCAGAATTCTGCTGAAAATACCACAATCTACAGGAGAATGCTTCCTTGGTTGTAACAAAGCACAAAATGCTCCCAAGCATAACTTAAAAGAGGGGGGTGGGGTGGGAAGGGGGCAGACAGAATTTGTACCGTCTTCCAGGAGTTCCCATTCTGAGTACGGTTACCTTCGCTCCACATAAATATACACATAATTACATTTTACAACGACATGAAAAGCAATACAATGAAGTTTACAAATGGAAAAGTTAAAAAATGTTCCTCTCCTCCTGTCAAAGGTCACAAGGGCTAACAGATTTGAAACTGGTCTTCCAAACATCATGCATTTGACACACGTGTGCACACACACAGCCAATTAGAACCACAGCACCTATGCTCGTCTACATTTCATGTTTTATGTCATCATAGGAGTGTTCATATCAGCACATCTAGCTTGTTCTCTATCACAGCTGCAAGGTGTCTAACCCACCCTGCAACCTCCAGGGCAAAGTACATGAAAACTTACTTAGCTGTGGTTAAGAAGATAACCTGACTCCCAGCCTAAACTGAAATAGTGTGATTGCAAAAGGACAATCGCCTTGGAGCAAAAAAGGGGAAGAAGAGTCTAAAAGCAAACAGTGCCCCAAATCCCAAAGACAACTGGTCGAAAACATACACACTCCCAGTAACAGCGTCTGACTGGTCCCCCCACCACCCCCCCCCCAACAGTCAACGCTGTGTGTTGACAATGATTTTCATTCCCCCACAAACGGGAGAGGAAATGTCATCGCTGGCAACATGGCAATTATGAGCTGACTTTGGAGCCAGACCACGAGGGGTCAACTCCCTACTCTACCATTTCAATGGCTTTCTGAACTTGGCCAAATTCCTTAAGTCTGTCTCAAATTCCTCCAGAATAAGATAAGGATAACAGCATGTGCCTCGTGACACCAATGATAAGTGAAGTCATAAATATGAAGTGGTTATAACAGTGACTGGCACAAAGGGCCCGGTAAATGCCAGTTATTGTGACCTTTGGGTTTTATTTATACACACACACACACACACACATACATATACACACACGTGTATATATACACACACACACATACATACATATAATACATACACACATATACACACATACACACACTCCGTATTAGGCTAAAAGTTGTTACTTAACTGTGTCGTCCTTCTAGCCTGCCAAGCATTCTGGAACTAGCCTTGGGGTTCAAGACAAAGTGCTGAGTACTGGTTACTTATCCCCCCCCCCCCCCCCCCCCCCCCCACAGGGTCAACTACCCGCTTCACACCCCCCTCGCCCCTGTGTGTGGGGAGTATTGCATGCAGGTAGAGATATTACAGCAATGTTGAGGATGGTCCCAGGGGTCCCTCGACCCCATTCACTTGCAAAAATATTGGAACAATAAACATGTGATAAGAAAACCGATTTAAAGATAAACTGGCAAAAATCAAGTTTCTCCATAAATACTGACTTGATGAAAAAAAAATACAACTGGGAGGATATTCCCAATAAGCAACAAAAGCCAAAATACAAAGCAGAAGAGATCACCACAAACATGAAGAACCTCATGAGGAAAGTCCCACCAGCAAATCACACCATGTTCCTGAGAACAAAGGGGTAACTGCACAGAGATGTCAGTCTATAAATGCACTGAAAGTTCATTCAAAATCCCAAGGGGATATTTTGGGAGAAATTACAAATAAACTCCATCGCAAACAAACTGTGATCTCTTAAAGGGCACCTGAAACATACTACGACCTCAGGAATACAGTAGGATGACGCCTTATTTTTAGCACTATACAGCCACAAAAATCAATAGCCAAGGACCATGTTAAAATCTTTCAATATTTCATCCCACTCTTTAATACAAACTCAGCATAGTTTCCAAAATGGCACAAACTACCTTGAAATATTTCTTTTCCCCCATGAGACTGAAAACTTTGATCAGATTAAACTGTCCTATAAAATAAATTCCTGTTTCAGCCATTAGCCCCTGGTTACCAGCCTATGCTAATTATCATGGTCAAGTACTCCTTAGTCCTTTACTACACTGATTACTTTGTACCCAGTACTCCAACAATTTCGTTTAGGAAAAAATACATTATCTCATGACAGAAGAAACAGTCATCACAAAGGAATCTATCAAAATGTTGTATTATATTCAGTGCCTTAAGTTCCTCACAAGAACTGAAATTTCCTGGAAGCCCATGTTTCTTAAACAATACGAAGATTTTCAGAGGGCTCACTTGTGTGCTGGGCTCACTGTTATCTGGAGACCCTGAGACGCTGAATATACATGCAAAACGGCAAAAATAAACGTGTGCCCTAGAACTTCAGTATTTTCCTAGAATAACCTGAATCAACTCAGGGCCTTATAAGGATAAAACTATTGAAGGCCGAATTCAAGAGGCTCTAGTTCAGACCAAATAAAACAGAGAAGAGAAGGACTAGTAATTAATGAATGAACGATACATCAAAATTCAATAAACATAACAAAATTAATCAAAATCAAATAGCAGAAAGCCACAGTGGAGTAACTATCCCTCTTACTACCATTTGCAGCTAGAAAACTGGACAAAATGCATGAAATGACAGTTTCCAGATATTGAACAACAGGGCAGCATAGGATGGCGAACCCCAAGAGAAGGGAAACAGAGGAGGTGAACCCTATGAAGGCTCTAGCTTTCTGCCTGGAGGCAGCTTCTGACTCAAAAGCTAAGAGAAGAACCCAAGCGGGGAGCCACAAGTGGAAAGCACAGGTCCTGCTGAGGTGAAGTGAGCGGGACCAGAACTCCAGGAGGCTCAGGAAACTGGGAATTGAGGAACAGACTATCAGAAAGCAGCTACTCAGAGAAAATTCTCCAGACACCTGCGGGGAGGTCTCCTTGAGCCTGTTGCTGAATACCAGGCTGCACACGACAGGGTAAAACTCTTTAAGGCTAAGCAAACTACAACTACAGGGGGGATGTGGGCTGGAAAAATGCTCAGAGGTCAGGCAGTTCGGACTAGCCAGAGTGGAGAAGCCTCACTGAACACATCCACAGCATTCTCGGTAGAGAGCCCAATGGGGCTGGGGTAGAGGCGCCTTAGGATAAGATTACTCTGGACACCCCCTCCCCATACAAAACAGAAACAAGTCTTGAATTAGACTGGTTCACAAGTAACTCAACTGCCTACCAAAACACCTTAACACCCTTTAAAGGCAGAACGCAAAATCCAGACACTCGGCAACATGCCAACACAATGTCCACCATCCAATAAGAAATTAACAGACAAGCCAAGAAAGAAAAATGTGACCTAGGACAAAAACATCAGTCGATAGAAACACACCAGGAAATGTCAGACATAATAACACTGGCAGACACATTAGAATAGCTACTATAAATATGTTCAAGGACTTAAAGGAACATCTGATTGTAAGGAGAAAAAAAATAGATGTTATAAAAAAAAAAGATCCTAATGGAATAACCAGAGCTGTAAAATGCAATTTCTGAAATTAAAAAATTTACTGGATGGGCTCAACAGATAATTAGACACTCCAGGAGAAATGGTCAGTGAACTTGAAGAAATAGGAATAGAAACTATGAACAGAAAGAGGTCACGAAATGGGCAGAGCCTTCGTGGACTGTGAGACAGTACCGCGCAGTCTCACGCGCATGCAACTGGAATCCCAGAAGGGCAGGGAGGCAGAGCAGAAATTTTTGAAGAAATAATGGCAGAAACTTTCCAATTTGATGAAAACTAAAATCCCCAAATTCTAGAACCTGAGTAAGTCCCACAAATGAAAAAAGCGCGCACACACACACACACACACACACACACCACACAAAGAGACATCATAATCAAATGCAGGACATCAGCAATAAAGAGAAAAATCTTAAAAGCAGCCGAAGGTGGTGGGGAAGGGGGAGGCGGGGGGGGGGGGGAGACACATGACATACAAAGGAACAAAGAACAACTCAAGACTTCCTATCAGAAGCAAGTCAAAATCTATCTTTCAAGTGGTAAAAAATAACAAAGACGATAAAGCTAAAATTCCTTATATGGCAAAAACATCTTGCAAAAATAATATTGAAATAAAGACATTTTCAGACAAAAGCTAAGAGAATTTATCACCAACAATTTGACACTGCAGGAAATGCTAAAGGGAGCTCATTTACCGAAAGAAAACGACGCTGTATAGAAACCTGAATACACACCCACCCACCCACCCACCCACACAGACCATGAGAAAGAGTAAACATGTGGGTCATCTACAAAAAATTCTCATTGTTTCTTTTCCCTAAAAGATTAGGGACTTTTAAAACAAGGACAACAGTGTACTGTGGGGGTTATACCATTGAGAAATAAAATGTACCAGACAAACAGCACACAGGACGGGAGGCAGATGTGGAAGTGCATTGTTACAGAGTTGGTATACGTGACACCAGAAGGTGGAGTCAGAGTGTGCAGTGACAGGTGCATACTGTGAACCTGAGAGAAGACAGAAGGAAAAAAGAGAGAGAGAGAGAGAGAGAGAGAAACATATGTGAATAAATAGCTAATAAGCAAATGATAAAGATAAAAATACCATTAAATAACCTAAAAATGAAAAGAAAAACATGAAACAATAGATGCAGCAAATAAAGAAATAGCAAGACGGTACTTAAACCGAATCAAATTATATTTAATGGATAATTACATTAAATGTAAGTAGTCTAAACACTTCAATGAAAAGAGAGATTGTTGACCTGAGAACAAAGCCAGACCCTCACTATGTGCTGTCTGTAAGAAATGCACTTTAAGTATAAGGAGACAGAAGCCTGCAGAGTAAGGAGAATAAAAGCAGAGGGCAACAGCACTGGGGCGCCAGCTCACATCAGGACGCAGGCGAGGGTAGCAGAAGGAGTGTGTGCAGACTCCCCCCCAGGACGAATCCCTCTGCCAGCCGGCAGGGAGCCTGCACCAGATACATGCCCAATGCAACGGGGGGTTCGGGGTCCCCGCGTGCCTGGGTGACCCGATGCGGGATGTGCGTGGAAGCAGCAGGCGGGTAGAGGTCACCACGAAACTGCTACACTAGAGACCGGAAAGGTGAGCGCTGGGGAGGGAAGGACGACACCGGCCCCCTTTTTCTTCTGAAGATGATCTGTCCTGGGAAAAGGCCAATTTAACAAAACCTACTTTAGAAGACGGACAAAAATGTCCTGATAAATAGCAGGCAAACTTCAGCTTCAGAGAAGATGGGGTATCAGGTACTGGATTTACTCTCCCACCTTAAACATCTTGAACACTGAACAAAATATGTGAAACCACAGTTTTCAGGCCATGGACACGGGACAGCCCAGGACTGTGATCTTGAGAGAGGGGGGCAAGGAGGTAAGCCTGAGAACTGCCACAGTGACTGTGGGCCACAGGGAGGGAAGGAAACCCAGGCGAAGCCTCCGGATGTCTCTGCAGTGAGGACTCCAAGATGGGACTGGGGGAGGGGGTGGCAAAGAGGGAGCAGAAACGGCTGCACAGAGCCCGCGTTCTGGGGATGTGCGATCGGCACACGCATGCGAGAAAACTGCCCAACAGTGGAAGTAAAACCACAGAAGCGGCGGGCAGAACAATCTCCTCCCAAGTTCACCCAAGGCTGGAGAAAGCTGGGTTTCCCACCAGCCATGGTGAAAAACCTCTGTGATACAGGGCACTGGGTAATTATTCAGACAGGTATCCCTTCAGTGGTGGGGAGAAAACAGTCCCCAAGGCTGACCTACCTCATCGCATCCTACAAAACTTCAAGCAAGGATCAAAAGGATCTAACGGTTTCCGAGTAACTTAACTGCATTCCAGTACAAGCTCAAGAAGGTTTTGAAACATACACAATTACCTAACACCCTTAAAATTCACTAAGTCTGACATCCAATCAAAAAATACCAGGCAGGAAATTAGACCCCAATGAGGAGGGGAAATCAATGGAAACTAACCCAGAAATGTCAACTGATTCCATTATCTGAGACAAGATTAACACTAAACACGAAATTAGTTATTGTACCTAGTGAACACTAAAAATTAAATATTGATTTTAAATTAAACATTGATATAGAAGCACCTGGGTGGCTCGGTCGGTTAAGCATCTGACTTCAGCCCAGGTCACGATCTCATGGTTCATGGGTTCGAGCCCCATATTGGGCTCTATGCTGACAGCTCAGAGTCTGGATCCTGCTTTGGATTCTGTCTCCCTGTTTCTCTTCCCCTTCCCCACTCAGGAGTGTGCTCTCTCACGCTCTCTCATAAATAAACAAACATTAAAAAAATTTTAAATGGGGGCGCCTGGGTGGCTCAGTTGGTTAAGTGTCCGACTTGGGCTCAGGTCATGACCTCATGGTTCATGAGATTGAGCCCCGCGTGGGGCTCTGTGCTCTCAGCTCAGAGCCTGGAGCCTGCTTCCCATTCCGTGTCTCCCTCTTTCTCTCTGCCCCTCCCCCGCTCATGCTCTCTGTCTCTCAAAAGTACTAAATAAACGTTAAAATTTTTTTTTTTTAATTTAAACGTATAAGCACTGTTAGAGCAATTATTCACAATAGCCAAAAGGTAGAGGCAACACAAGTGTCCATCAGGAGATGGCTAAACAAATGACAGTGGAGTATTATTCAGCCATAAAAAGGAATGACAGTCTAAGACATGCAAAGACACGGATGAACTTAGAAAAACGTCATGCCAAGTGAAGCAAGTGGATATAAAAGGACAAATACTGCACGACTCTGCTGACATGAGGCACCTCCAAGAGACAAATTCTTAGAAGACAGAAAAGAGGGTACCATAGGCTGGTAGGGGGGAGGCTGAGTTATTGTTGAATAACAACACCAAGTTCCCATTTGGGATGATGAAAAAGCTCTTTAAATAAGTGATGGTTATACAACATTGTGAACGTACTGATGCCACTGAATCCTATACACTTAAAAAACGGTTAAAATGGTAAACTTTATGTATATTTTACCACGATTTTGAAGATTATACAAATAAATAATGGTGTACAATTGTGGGGGAAAAAATGAATGGTGCCCTGGTTGTACTTTTTCTTCCTCTTACGTAATTAGCCTTCTGTAGCTGACAATTGGTACTAAGCCACCTTCACAGGGACCAGCAGCCAGCGGTGCTGGGGCTTGAAAAGTCAAACAAAGATATGCTGTCAAAGAGATCACCAGAAGTCTTCAAGAATGGTCAAATACTTTAAACACAGTCACCCAACATTATAAAGCAGATGTGATACGTTTCACCACCAAATGTTTGCTTTAGGGCATTCCTGGGGGTTACATGTAAGTACTTGGCCTTGGCTCCAACTTCAAAAAGATAAAAAACAAAGAAAGAAAGGAAGAAGGAGGGAGAGGCCAAGAGAAAACTCCTTGGGTAAAGTACAGAGATAATCTGCCCCTGACCACCCCTAGTCACAATGGGACAACGCTCAGCAAGTTACACTTTCTAGCTACTCCAGGATTTTCAACCTCTCCTGTCTCTTTCCCGTTGGCATCCAAACACTCATGTCTGTTACATCTTTAAAAAGGAACAGAATCCTCCCTCAACTCCAAGGACTCCTTTGACCAATGCTTTCTCTCAATCTAAGAAATGTCAAGACAGGCGGTCCACGTTTCCTGTGTCTATTTCACCTGCTCCTCACTCTTTAACCCTCTGTAGTCCAGCTTTGCCACCTGGCGCCCCTGGAACAGCTCTGGCCAAGGCCACCTGCAACCTTCCCACCCGCAACCTGCTGGACCCTCCTTTCTCCTGGCCGCATCTGACACCGCGGTCTACTCCTTCCTGAAACATTTCCTCCCTCTGGCTTTGCACACGTGCCCACAACTTCCGCCTTGTCTGTTGTCTCTCCTCTCTCAGTCTTCTCGTGGAGGCAGGCCCCCTTAAAGGCTCGTGTTCCCCAGGCCCCATGCTCTCCTTACCGTATACACTCGGCCTGGATGACAACCACCCTGACGACTTCATCCATACACTGATGAACCCCAAATCTATACACACCTTCCCCCTTTCTTTACCTAAGTCCCATTCACCTTTCAAGTCCCAGCTTAGATTCCACTTATGGGAAGCACCCTAAAAACCTCTGAAATTGGTCATGCACCCCTCCTGTGAACTGCCGGGGGTGGGGGGGGGGCAGGGGGCTGCACTCCTCCGTCACTGTATCCGTCACGACACTAGCTTGGCTGGTTTACTTCTCTGTGTTCTCTACTACACTGTAGGTTCCTTCTCGGTCTTGTTCAGCACAGTACCTGACAGCAGTCACTCAAATATGTTTGATGGATGAATTATTAACCCAGTCATCACAGCACAGCGGCTACCTCCTAACAGGTGTTTAGAATGTTTGAGCTAACGAATTATCTGCCATTTCCAAATCTACCCAACCTCCCAGTTTGGTGATGAAATTACAGAAAATACACTGTTCTGGAGATGAAAAACTTCACTAGTCCAGGTTTGCTGTCCCAGCTAAAAGAACCAAAAGCCAATATTTTAACAGGCAATCATAAATCTCTTGCGTTTATAAGCTAAACATGTCTTTGCAAAATGTCAACATTTATCCCAAACGTTTCTTAATTGTACTTTCTTAAACTCTACCGTAATTTTGGGAGAGAATTGCCTGCCCCCCCCCCCCCCCCCCCCCCCTCCTACTTTTTTCTGCTCAACGCCATCAGAGGCAATTCTCCTGGGATGCAATGGAGTCACTAAAGCTGATGGCTAGAAACCAGGCTGAAGCTAGATGGCGGATATGCATTCGTTTTGTCATCAAATGTAACAGGCAGTCCCTACTGCCACGCCCTGTTCCAGGCCCACACAGTGGTGAAAAGCTAACAACACGTCTACCCTCCCTCAGAGTGTGTTAGCAGAAAGAGATGCCACTCAACACAGGGTAATTCCAGCTGGTGCTAAGGACAATGAGAGAAATTAGGTGATGTGATAGAGTAACAGGCTGGTGCAGGCTACTTTAAGGTGTTTGGGGAAAGGCACTTTGAGAAGGGGTCATTTGGGACCTAAAGAATGAGGGAGCTAGTTGGTGACGAACAGGGCTGGAGGACTACGCCCAGGTATGGCAGGAAGGACAGCAAGTGCAAAGGCCCTGGGGAAGTGCTAGGTCATAAGTGCTAAGTGTAAATAAACAAGAGGTCAAATGATACAAAGGAACATTTACAAAAGAGTTTTAAAAATGAACACCTTATTTTTAGCATGACTTCCCTGACGCTTCGATTAAAAAACAAAACAAAACAAAACAAAACAAGCATTCAGGAGACAAAAGGAAATATCATTTATACAACCTATGAATAAAATATACTGAAAACTAAATTACAGGAATCAAGCCCTATTAAAAACCAGAACAGAAGATGTTAGGTATATTACATCAGCTCCCCTGCTCCTTCCTGGGCCCAGGGAAGAAATTACTAATCTCGGCATGGTTTGTACGTGGCCTCAGCAATGCTTTTCAGCAATGCCCTCCGGGCAGCTCCTGCTCGCCTTCTCTGTCCTGAAAGCTCCATAACCAAAAGAGATGAAGTTTTTTAATAATTCATCTCTCATGATCCTTCTTCTGTATTACATATTTTCCTGGTTTCAAAAAGACTGCCCTGAAAGTAGGACTCATTTAAAAAAAGCCTGTTCCTAATGACTCAGGGTCCTTATCATAACCATGATTACTGTATAAAGTAAAAGACACTGAATATTTATTTTCTAGGCCTTAGCTTTCAAACGCGAAAAATGACAGGGTTAGACTAGATGACCTGCAAGTCCTTTTGGGCCTATTTAAAGAATTCAAGTTAAATATTTTACACCGGCAGCTTCTCTTACACCGACCGCCTAAGAGTCGTGCTCTGAGACGCGACAACCCGTCCTCTTCCTGTCCGCCATCTGCTCGGCAGCCGTGCGTGGATGCACCTCCATCCTCGCTGGCCAGGCTGGTGTCCGGATCGGCAACGCCTGCTGGGAGCTCTGCTGCCTGAAACACGGCAGCCGGCCTGACGGCCAGATGCCCAGTGACAAGACCACTGGGGGAGGAGCTGACTCCTTCGATGCCTTCTTCAGCGAGACAGGTGCTGGCGAGCATGTGCCCAGGCCGGTGTTCGCAGACCTGGGACCCATGGGCACTGATGAGGCTCACGCTGGCACCCGCCGCCAGCCCTTCACCATCGAGCAGCCCCTCGCGGGCAAGGGAGATGTTGCCAATAACCACGCCTGAGGGCGCTACACCGTTGGCAAGATCATCATTGACCTTGTCTTGGGCCGAGTCTGGAAACTGGCCAACCAGTGCACAGGTCTTCAGGGTCTCTTGGTTTTCCACTTGGGAGCGGAAGTTGCTGCCGGGTTCACCTCCCTGCTCCCTCCAACATCGATTGATTATGGCAAGCAGTCCAAGCTGGAGCTCTCCATTTACCCAGGCCCCAGGTTTCCAGGGCTGTAGCTGAGCCTTCCAACCCCATCCTCACTACCACATCACCCTGGAACACTCTGTGCCTTCACGGTTGACAATGAGGCCATCTATGACATGTCACAGAAACCTCGGAACTGAACACCCAACCTACACTAACTGATATGGAGGACACGATTTGACCTCACCGCCTCCCTCACATTCGATGCAGCCCCGAATGTTGATCTGACAGAATTCCAGGCCGACCTCGTACCCTACTGCCACGCCCCTCTCGCTCTGGCCACTTATGCTCCTGTCACCTCTGCTGAGAAAGCCTGCCTTGAACAGCTTTCTGTAGGAGAGATCACCGACGCATGCTCTGAGCCAGCCAACCAGATGGTGAAATGTGACCCTCGCCATGGCTTCCTGCCCGGGGTACCATGGCAACACGGTTCCCAAAGATGTCAATGCCGCCACTGCCACCGTCAGGAGGAAGCATACCATCCTGTTTGTGGACTGGTGCCCCGCTGGCTTCAAAGTCGGCATTAATTACCCGCCTCCCCCTGCGGTACCTGGTGGAGACCTGGCCAAAGCAGAGTGAGCTGCGTGCACGTTGAGCAACACCCCAGCCATTGCTGGGGTGCCTGGGCTCGCCCGGACCACAAGGTTGACCTGACGTATGACAAGCGTGCCTTTGTTCACCGGTATGTGGGTGAGGGCATGGCTCCCCTTGACAGAGACTGTAAGGAGGTCGGTGCGGATTCTGTTGAAGGAGAGGATGAGGAACGAGAGGAACAGTAAACTCTGATCTGTGCCCTGAAGTCAACGTGCATGTAGCAGCATATCCTCATACAATTACTGATCTTTGCTTTAAAACACAGCACTTTGTTACAGACCCAAGCTGTCCATTTCTCTGACAGGTCTGAACAAAGAGTATCCCCTGTCTTAAATGAAAAAAACAAAAAAAAAAAACTTTTTAAGTATTTCAAGAACACTATTTAAAGTGAAATACAGAGATCTTTAAAATTAAACTACTCAAAATGATGCTTTTCCCTTCAACATGAATACACATACAACTGGGTTACGTGAGGAATGTGGGTGTCTGCTTTAAACTGCTACGTGGATGAAGGGCAGAACTCCTAACCAGGATTTATTTTTATCAGTGGTTCCTCTTTAGGATAATGTGTCTTCTAGATTCACACAGCTGACATAAAACCACAAAACTAGACCTGGTTTTTATTGTAGCACAAGTGTAAGGCAGTAAAATAAGACTGCCAAAGTTAGCAAAATAAAACACAATTCGAAGGGCCAACTTGAAGTTTCGTATGCCAAAAACAGAAGAATGAATCATGCATGGCCAAATGAAGACAGTTAGACTAAATAGCAACCAACAGACAGAAAAAGTTTACAAATACGGGATTCATAACATCTGAGATGGAGAAGACAGGAAAGCTTCTTGGCCAGGTCCCAACGAGGCGCCGTCTATGGGGCACGAAAGGTGCCTCTGACCAGATCTCTGCCAGCTTCCTCTCTTTCCCCTCCCAACTGGTCCTTCCTGCAAATTAATAGCGCAACAAAGAGGGAAAGCCAAGTGGGGATGGACTAAGCCTCTCCAGCAGTGAGGCACTTTACATATGCCCGGATTTAACTTTCAAAATAGCCCCATGGTGGCGGTTGACTTAGCTTCGCAGGAGAAACAGCAGCTCACAAGATCACATATGCTAAGGTCCTGAGGTCGAATGACCAGCGAGTGGAAAAAGTGGCATTTTACCCAGTTCTTTGCCGCGTTGGAGCCCCTGGGCTGATCTTCCTGCCATGACCTTCCCTCTCACCCAGCTGCCTGTACACACTACTGCAAAGTTCCCCTCATAACACAGGCACCATTCACAGCAAAAAGTTCGAACGGTACCCCATCACCTAAGATCAACTTCAAATTCATTCCCTGGCATTCAAGATCCTCCACGATCTAAAAATCTAGGCCTCTCCCCCACTCCACAATACCAACCGCTCCCCCGCCCTGTGACTCTATTTCTCATCTGTGCCCTCTTCTTCCCCCCATACTGGATGCAGCCCCCCACCCCCCGCTTCTGGTTAAGGTTTCACCCTCCCTCTTGTGAGTCAGGTAAGGTAACTCCGTGTCTACCCTAGCGAGTGATCTAGGCCTGAGGAGCCTAGGCCAAGGTCTCCCAGGGGTGGTACAATTCATATTTGGGCCAAGGGGAGGATGATTTTTTATGTTCTTTGAGACTTTCCTGCACATCAGAAGTTTAACACGCCTGCATCATTACAGATGAGGAATCACAGCCCAGAGTGATTCATCTGCCTGCGGTCAAAGATCAAGAAAGTGAGCGCTGAAGCCAGGACTGTACCCCAGGGCTTTCTGATGGCAAAGCCTGGCCTTTCTAGCACCCCCAGGTGGCTCCTGGTTCTTGCTCAAAAATTCATCTACTGAATATCCAGTACAAATCACTCTACAAGGAGACGAACACCAGCAAGGAAGAGTCACTGTCCTCCAAGGCTAATGGGAAAAAGATACGGTGTGATCAAGAGAATGCACTAGTAAAACAGAAGCAGCACAGTGGGCCGGTAGGCAGGTGCCGGCAGGGAGGGCACAAGACAGAGGCGGCCGGGCATAGGGCGTTTCGAGCTTCAGTGAGTGGTCTGTAGCTTTCGTTTTCCTCTTGAATATGCTCTCGTGCAGCTGGTTTTTATTTTTGTGTTTGATAACACTATGGAGGGCCTCAAGGACAGAGAGAATGCTTGACTTTCCTTTTTTTAATACCCTAGTCACTTCGGTTGTGGATTCCAGTAAACACAGAACACAGGCTAAGCTGAAATGCTAAGAAAGCTTACCATGTCCATCACCACTGGCAGAGGAGGTTTTTTTCATAGGATTAAGTCTACCCCTACTTCCAGGATGGAAGGAAAGGCTACTGCAGAAACTGTAAACTCTCGAGTTCCCCACACTTGTAAAATCTCTACGTTTCAAGAGCTATACCATTCTCGTCTGTAAAATAGAAAAAAAATGACACCACATTACTTTTTAGTAAACTACATTTCGTTATTTTTTAGGTCACCGTCTAAAATCCATCTTCACTGAAAATGTCACAAAAGCTCTTCTCATCACTCACATCATGATAATGGCCCTACCGGACGCAGCTGGTCAAGGTACTAGACTAAGGAACAAACACTGAATTCATCATCTCCTGTCAATTCTCCTCTGAGCCCACGGGAACCACAGTCCAAGCCAAGCAATCCCAGGTAACCAGCCACAAATTTCAACAGTGTGACTCATTAACAGGAGAGTGTCACGTAGCCTGTACCCTCTATGTCAACTTTCCTAATTTACGGGCGCTGTCTGGGCTCTGGGTGAAACGCGTGGCATCCTGAACTCTTGCATTTAGCAGGCTACCCCTCATATACATACCAAGATGGTTCCAAAACCCGTTTATGTAGTTGTACTTATGGCTGTAGCCATGCAACTGAACTATTATTGCCTTTCACACAAGACTGTGACAAAGGAGTAATTGTTTCTAGGAAAATCAGTTGAATGTTTGGAGGAACAGTGACAAAAAGTTAAGTTGCTAAAAACTTTACTGTCAAACTAATGCAGCTGAGGCAACAGGACAAATGGGAAATAATTTTTAAAAATCTAGAATTCTGTATCCACAATGCTTTGAAATTGTTTTTAAATTCTTTAAAAGCTCTTTAAAAGAAACTAAAAATGGAAATCCTAGGCAATGCATTCTGAGATTACACAAGATGGATCACTTAGAACTCCAATCAGACCTTGGTTTTCTATCAAAGGATTGGTAAGGAAATGTAGATTTATGTATTCCTACATTAAAACATGATGGTATTTCTTTTCATTCTTCATCAACTTTTTAACCATCACTTGGAGGTCAGTCTGATGTAATAAATGCCTCTATAACCCCATTCTTCCCTAATCCAAAGCATCTTCCCATTGCTGGCACCACCCGAACTGGGCAGAAAGGCTTCGGAAAGGCCTTGTCTGCCGAGGATTCTGTTAAGGGCAGTGAGTCAACACGAGAAGAGCAACACACATATATATTCTAAAGCCTGTGGTGTGCTAGCTATGCACACACTACTTATGACAAAATTTGTCTTAACACTGGCAGATTCATACAAATGCCAATCAATAATCATTTTAACTATCACCTAAGCATCTAGCTAAGCTAGATGGCATGGTCTTTATCTGAATGCGTATCAAGCCATGTAAATAGAGCAAATTATTAATTTATGAATGTTTACAACACTGTATACCATCAGACTGGATATTTCAAGATATTAAGGATTTATTCTCGAATTTTAAATGATAGGAATAATTGTTATGTTTTTATTTATTTATTTATTTATTATTTATTTATTTATTATGTTTTAGATACAGAGAGAGAGCGCTCATGAGTGGGGGAGCGGGACAGAGGGGGAAAGAATCTCAAGCAGCCTCCACATTAAGCGTGCAGCCCGATCCCATGACCCAGGGATCACGACCTGAGCCGATATCGAGAGTCAGATGCTCAACCAACTGAGCTACCCAGGCACCCCTGTTATGGGTTTTTAAAAAGTCTTACTTTGGGAGGGATATACTAAAATATTTACCATGAAAGAATAGGTCTGGAATTTGCTTCAAAATAATGAAGGAAGGGGGAAATGGGTGAGGAAGGTTTGAGGGAAGAAAATGGGCCAGGAGCTGGTAGCCGGTGAGGCTGATAATGGGCATGGGGGGCGGGGGAGGGTTCACTGTACTATTCTTTCGTCTGTGTTTGTTTGGAATTTTTATAAATAAAAAGTTAAAAAAATACTGAGTCATGCCAAGGTATTATCTTTAAAACTCACAGACATGGAGTTTTAAAGGACAAATAATATAAAATTTCAGTAACCTATTGCACACCGCTCCTCCCTTCCCCCCCAAAATCACTAATGGAACCGGGAAAAGAATAAAGATTCATTGAATCTCAAAATCCTAAGCCAGGATGATGCCACTTGTTCTACGCTTGTGAGAACATTCTGACCCAATTCTCGGAGTTCCTGTTGCCTTCTTACACTACTGTTCTCAAAACTGCTGAGGCCTCAGAAAGTCTGCTGCTTTAGCAAGTAGTGACTCCAGTCAGAGGAGGAATGTAGTTGGTTGTCATTAGTTATAAATATTTTTTGTATCTAAAACCTGCCGGTCTGGCAATATTTCACTACTGTCTGGGTGAACACCAGTGAGGTCAATAGGATGAGGACAGAAGACGGCCAAACGAACCATCTTTTAGTCCAACTAAGCAAGTGGCCAGATAGGTGTATGTATTTACTTTCAGTACCACCAGGAGACAGCTGAAAAGTCCTATCAGATAAAATCTAAAATCCAGTGTGCTTAAGATTTTTTAAATTTCATTTAAAAACTATTTTCAACTATGGGGCGCCTGAGTGGCTCAGTCGGTTGAGCGTCCAACTTCGGCTCAGGTCATGATCTCACAGCTCGTGGGTTCGAGCACCACTTTGGGCTCTGTGCTGACAGTTCGGAGCCTGGAGCCTGCTTAGGATTGTGTCTCCTTCTCTCTCTGTCCCTAACCTACTTGCATTCTGTCTCTGTCTCTCTCAAAAGTAAATAAAAACATTAAAAAAAAAAAAAAAAAACTATTTTCAACTGACTTGGCTGAGACAGTCTTTGTATATAAAAGGCTAATTTATTTATTTTTAATGCCAGTATAGCTCATGTACAGTGTTATATTAGTGTCACGTATACAATAAAGGGATTCAACAATTCCATACACTACTCAGTGCTGACCATGAGAAGTGTCCTCTTAAAAATATAGTTTTTTGGGGGGCGCCTGGGTGGCTCAGTCGGTTGAGCGACCGACTTCAGCTCAGGCCATGATCTCACGGTTTGTGAGTTTGAGCCCTGTGTCGGGCTCTGGGCAGACAGCTCAGAGCTTGGAGCCTGCTTCTGATTCTGTCCCTGCCCCTCCCCCACTCATGCTCTGCCTCTCTCTCAGAAACATTAAAAAAAATTTTAAATAAAAATACACATATAGTTTTTTTTCAAAAAAGGATAATCTATCAGTCCTTTTGGAGCTCTTTCCTTTTTTGGCTTAAAGGTCACACAGAATTTTCCTAGTGGTACTCTAATTAGATACAATCAAGTTTCAAGAAGAGAGAAAGTGAACAGAGCATTAACTCCCCAGTTAGCTTTGGCCAATAGAGGCCAGCTGGATTCCAAAAAGAAAAAGAAAAAAAAAAAAAAAGCCAGCGGTTTTAGGTCTGTTGAAAACGTGCCAGGGATTCACCTCGCACTGGGAATGAATGCCACCGGCCTCATCATCACCCATGAGGCCCCAGACCCGACCAGGCCCCCACGGCTCTTCCCGGCTCCGGCTGCCAGGCTGACCCCCGGGGTGCTACTCCGGGGGGGGAAACAGAGCTGGGGCCCCAAGGATCCCAGTGGCCTGCTCCCCGCCTTCCTTCAGTTCTTTGCTGGAGGGTCTCCTTCCCCGGCCATGTCTAACGCTGTGTGTGCACGCGCTCACGGGCAGGTTCTCCTCTTCACGGCCGGAGCTTCCTCCTTCCCTTATCCCTTCTCCTCGCTGACCTTGTTTGTTGTCATCTCCTCCCCTAGACAGCAAGGTTCACGACAGCAGGGATTTTGAATTATTTCAAGGTTGTATTCCTACTGTTTCCCAACAGTTTCTGGCCCATGGTAGGTGCTCAACAATATACTGAAGGAACAGGGGGACATGGAGAACCACTACCGCGAGGATCCAATGAGATGTGCCATCTAAGAACTTAGCAAGCAGAGCTGCTCCACGCACGTGGTGCCGTTCCACCATAGGGTTTCCAGCAATGTCAACGCACTTCTTGGTTTTTTTTTTTCATTATTTTTAGTGTTTATTTTTGAGAGAGACAGAGGGTCAGTGGGGGAAGGGCAGAGAGAGAGGGAGACACAGAAGCCGAAACAGGCTCCAGGCTCCGAGCTGTCAGCACAGAACTCGACGCGGGGCTTGAACTCATGAACTGCGAGATCACGACCCGAGCCGAAGTCGGAGTTGACTGACTGGGCCACCCAGGTGCCCCGCCAATGTACTCTGTGATTTTATTCATACTTCTTTCTGCCTCCAACATTTGGTCTTGTTTTTGATGACAGGTAATTTACCAGAATTATCTTGTTTTGATGTATGAAAGGTAATTTACCGGAATTAACAAGGCTCACCAAGGCAACGGGCAAAAAGAATCAAACTCAAATTGTCAGGCACCCCAATCTGGGAAGTTTATCCAAAGTTTTAGATAAATATGAAGGAGATGGAAAAGCTGATCACATCCACAAAAGTAACTGGAAATTAGAAAAGCTTATTTCAGCTCCCTGAATACAGTTAAGGTAGACTCTAGATCCTGGGGTCTAACAGATCTTAGTTTATACTCTACTTTCACAATAATATGAATAACACCATTCAACCATAACAACTATCCTTTGCAATAAGCCAGACACTTGGTAAGTCCTTGATAAGAATTTTCACTTAATTCTTAAGATAGTTTGGTAGAGATAATAGCTTTAAAATATAATTTTTTTCATCCTTAGGGATTTTTGTTTTCCTTGTCTTTACTCCCACCTCCCCACCCCCAAGTCAGCAGTGTCACTGCCTCAGCAGAGGGACAGGACACAGTGGAACACAACAGTCTTTCCAGATGCGGGTTCCAAAGGCCCTAAGAACAGAGGGAACTCTAGGTCTACACCTGTGAGAAACACTGCACAGGAGAGACAAGGCAAGACCCGTTTCTCCCCTTGCCACTTCTGCCTCCAAAGCCTGGGGAAGATGGTCTGGGGTGGAGAAGTACAGGACAGAGTGTAGACGCAATGGAGAGTTCTGGAGACCGCATCATAGTGCCAGAGCCCCGGGGAAACGGCAAATGGACCGGAGGGGTACGAACAGCTGTATGTTGCATTAGGACAGAAAGTGTCTGAGCTTTGCAGAGATGCGTGTCCCATGAGAGTGTGGCAATAGCAGAATGGTTCCAGTGTGGGGAGAGGTGGCCGGAGGGCAGGATGGGGTCCCCCCCCAGGCAATGACATTACAAAGGTATCTCCACCCTCAATTCAGCCGTGAGGCAAGAGAAGGAGGTCTGCGAACTCACAGATGATAGTTTCACTTACCCAGTAGAATCGACACGATTGTGGTAAATTATTAATGAAAAATAAAGTTCTATTTTTTTCCACACCTGGACTGTGCAATGGAATTCACATTTGAGTTCATATGATTACTTGTATTTTACAGATGAGGGATCTGAAACATTAAGTAACTTTCCAAAGTTATGTAGCTGGATTTGATTGGGATTTGAGCCCAGACTCCCAATCTCTGGGCTATACCACTATTGCACTGAAACACATAAACTTCATAATCACATAAAACTGACTTTATTTGTTCACTGCATCTCTAATAGAAAACCCAACAAAATCTCTCTTCTAAAGATGAAACTTAAGGTAAAGCAAATACTGATTAAGGGAAATGGGCTTTTATACAAAAGTCACCTTGAATCCTAGAGGGATCCCAACAACCCCAAAATTAATTCATACATACATACATCACCCCACAAACAACAGTAATTACACAAAAGCACAATTTATTAATACGCAATGCCACAAAGGTACTATGAAGTCATTAACATTTTAAAAAATTTTTTAAATGTTTATTTATCTTTGAGACAGAGACAGAGCATGAGGTGGGGGGAGGGGTGGCGGAAGACGTAGAATCCAAAGCAGGCTCCAGGCTCTAAGCTGTTAGCACAGAGCCCGACGCGGGGCTTGGGGCTTGAACTCACGAGCAAGGAGGTCATGACCTGAGCCAAAGTTGGATGCTTAACTGACTAAGCCATCCAGGCGCCCCAAAGTCATTAACATTTTTAAATGATCCATATTTTATCAATATCACAGCTGACATATTTTTAAACCATATTACAAATGTGAAGAAGACACCCAGTATATAACAATGTTTGCTCATTTAAAGACCAAAGATAAATAAAAATCCCCTGAAAGCTCACCAGCGGGGAATCCCTAATCTAGAATAAACTGGAGGTGTTGCAAACCAGGCATATAAAACACTCCAAATGTTTTAACTAAACTGCTAACCTAGAAATCAAAAGGAGATCTGTTTTAACCATTTTAAGACTCTGTCCACGACCACAGGGTTTTAGAAAGAGCCGGGTTCTTCAAAGTGGCTTAGTGCGGCCAGGCTCAGATAAAATTTTAGGTCACAACCAGGGAGACTGAAGATGTCCGCTTTCTGTGAAACGTACTTTCTGTCCTGCAGGGGCAAGTCCCTAATAAAGAAGTCTTTAAAAGAGACCTCAAACTGAATGTGTCTTCGTTTATCTAACATTACTCCCTAATATCCTCGAGTAGAGGAACGACCCTCCTCCGTGTTCTGACCAATGTATGTCCGAGTATTTAACTAGTTTTGATTTTTACATGAAGTTTTCAAACTACGGTCTCTTCATTGGCACAAGTTCATTTTTACTCTTAAGTGCCCAGTGAAAGTCAATGAAGAAATGAGCGTCTCACTTCTGACTCCCAGCGCTGTGCCCTAACTGTACACGGCATCTACATCCACAGCAGCAACTACAACATTCAGTTAAAGAGATTCAAGTGTTTTCGCCCACTAGACTAGAAATTCTTTGACACTGGAAGAATATACATGCATTGTGCACCTACAGTATTTACAAGTTCTCAACAAAGCCTGTTGAATGAAAAACACACCCATGCACTTGAGTTTTGGTAGCACACTTAATATTTTCCATAAATATCCCTGGTATTTACGTATAATAATATTCTAATGTTAACCACAGACAGCAGGAAAATTAAATTTATTCCTTCTGTAACTAACAGTATATATTGTTTATGGATCCAACAAAAAGACTTTGGTGTAAATGCCAACAAAGATTTTAAAATACCTGTCTGGGTGTGCCTGAATGGCTCAGTTGGTTAAGCGTCCCACATTTGGTTTCGGCTCAGGACATGATCTCAGGGTTTCAAGAGTTCAAGCCCTGTGTCTGGCTCTGTGCTGGCAGCATGGAGCCTGCTTGGGATTTCCCCCATCCCTCGCCTCCCCCCCTCGTGCTGTCTCTGTCTCTCAAAATAAATAAATAAACTTAAAAAAAAATTTTTAAACAAGTATCAGTCTGTACCATTCTTTTTTTTTTTTTAATCTTTTTTAAACATTTATTCTTGAGAGACAGAGCATGGGGGGGGGAGGGGCAGAGAGAGAGGGAGACACAGAATCTGAAGCAGGCTCCAGGCTCTGAGCTGTCAGCACAGAGCCCGATGTGGGGCTTGAACTCACAAACCGCGAGATCATGGCCTGAGCTGAAGTCAGACGCCTAGCTGACTGAGCCACCCAGGTGCCCCTCTCTGTACCATTCTTATTCAGACACGTGCTAATTCTTAGGAATGGCACAGGCACATTATAGGAGCACAGCCAGCCTCTCACTCACAAAGCCATTTTCCAAAGCACACCCTTGCCTTTCATGCAGGAGTCCCAGACCAATCAATGCAATTATTCAAGGGTAGATTCTTCTAGTTCAGGGCTTATACTCAGCCTTTTCTCTGGCTTTAATAAATACTTGAAGAAAAATTTACTTTTTTAAGGCTTCTAAGGGGTCTTCCAAGGAAAGCTGAATAGTTGCTCAAAGGAAAACAGAAAAGTTGCATCTGATGAAATTCAAATTCACCAAAATTAATAGGTACATACTACACAAATAAGATTTAAAAAACTAGATTTACACAAATATCATAGATTATCTGAATCATAAAATAATTAAAAAAACAGGATTCTCTTACATAGTATTCCCCTCCAGTGAATTAAAGTCATTTTTTTTAACATTTATTTTTTTTTTTTGACAGAGAGAGACAGAGACAGAGCATGAGTGGGGGAGGGGCAGAGAGAGAGGGAGACACAGAATCGGAAGCAGGCTCCAGGCTCCAAGCTGTCAACGCAGAGCCCGACGTGGGGCTCAAACCCACGGACCGCGAGACCACGACCTGAGCCAAAGTCGGACGCCCAACGGACTGAGCCACCCAGGCGCCCCCCTCCTAGTGAATTAAAATTGTCATCATTATACAGCCACGTTAGGAACATACTATACAAAGCAAATAAATCTAGGCTGAATACTGTGAACTATAATGATAAACACAATTGTATGGCCTGTTTTTTAGCCAACTAAAAGCAACAGGAAAAGTTAATAACCAGCTACAGCCACCTCACCACCCTAACAGAGACCCATTTGCATACAATACAAATGACCCATCAACACAACACTGGAAAGTTACTGAAAACCACAAGCTGACAAGAAACTAAACAGTCTTTACTGGAGACTACTGATCTGATTTTCAGCATCACCTGAACCCAGTTAGACAGAAGAGTCCTTGAAACAAGAAACTATACTCACTGCTCACAGGTGCACTAGTGTGGCCCACCAGTTTTACAGCCCACGGATTTTAGGGATGAACCAAGAACAGAACTCAGGTTCTGATTCTTCTTTTTCCATCTTCCACACAGTGGTTCTCAAAGTGTCATGCCAAACCAGCAGCATCAACATCACCTGGGAGCTGGCAGAAATGCATGTTCTGGGCCCCACCTCCTGAATCTGAAACTCTGCGAAGTCCAGCAATTGTGATTTAACGAGCTCTCTGGGTGGGGGCTGTGATGCAGCCAGGGTACCACAGCTCTGCCATTAGTGCCTAAAACCTCAAAAACACGATCATAGCTCATAAAACATCCATATATTTCAGTAAGAATCCAATTTCTCCCTTAGATGAAAGCTTATTGCCACAGCCGTAATCTCTTTACAGCACAGACTGTTAATAAGGCAGAGAAGAGGGGAGCTTGAGGAAAAATAATTAATACTTGCATTTTAGAGAACTACCTATTACTTTCACAATACAAACTACAGAAACAGACATGAGATATTTTTATTTATCAAAAAGGGGAATGTTACAGATAGAGCAGTCAATACTAGAAGCAGCTTTAAATATCAGAATTTTAAAACACAATCTCCATATTCTTTGGTATCATCTTGGCTTTAACTGATTAAGACAAATCAATATAATGTAACTACAGATCTCTGTAATCTAAAACCTACTGGATTTTCTAGGCTGGGGAGGCGGTTACAATGACATTGAGTGTGCTTTACTCACTGGGAAGGACAATCACTAGACAAAGTAGGTCTGACACACCAACGAAAAGGCTATAAAATCTTAAAATTCAACTCTTGACTCTAAAATCTTATGAAGGTGGGGAACGTAAGGAAGTGAAGAAAACCAGTCCAGCCCACAGGAGGCTAGGGAGCTCTGTTTCCTTCAAGCTCTTGAGGGAAAGGGCACCAGCAGGCTTTGGTTAAAAGTACAAAAGTTATCTATAAAGCAGCAATTGTTAAGAACTTCAGTGATGCTTTTTGGTAAGTTTTTAGTTATTTTTGAAAATTAAAAACCATACTTTCTCTCCTTTGGCAGAAGAAAATATAGTGCTTCAGGAAGTAAAATAAAATTTTTAGTTTCTATTTGTAATCCTGCATGCATTAGTATTTTTCTATTGAAGTGCCACTATTTATAAGCATTAATTAAAAACACTTTTTTCAGGGGTGCCTGGGTGGCTCAGTCGGTTGGGCGACCGACTTCAGCTCAGGTCACGATCTCGCGATCTCACGGTCCATGAGTTCGAGCCCCGCGTCGGGCTCTGGGCTGATGGCTCAGAGCCTGGAGCCTGCTTCCGATTCTGTGTCTCCCTCTCTCTCTGCTCCTCCCCCGTTCATGGTCTGTCTCTCTCTCTGTCTCAGAGATAAATAAACGTTAAAAAAACAACAACACTTTTTTCATCTTACTATATACTTCAAAGCAAATTAAGAGAAGGTAGGTAAGTTTGGGAATCTGCTTTCAGGGCCCAATTAATGACAATAAGCTTTTAAATGGAAAAGAAAAAGAAAAAAAGAACTTGTTTTCCTCCTCATTACAAAAGCAACAAATATTCACTACTCAAAATCTTGAGAATTCAAAACAGGCTAAAAGATGAAAGAGAAGTTCCTGAGTGCAACCACCATGAGATAGACAAATAGTATTCACACCCGTATCTACATTTTCAAGCCCTCTTTCCTGAATCCGCATTAGAAAATATATTTAAACTGACATTTAACTGGTACATTTCACACAGCTCATTAATTTCTGACTGTCAACTCTCTTAGGCAAGGATCCAAATCTCATTCTTACTTCCAGTGTAAAAGGGGTACACAGACACTACTGAAGTACCTACTGAACTGGACATTTGGGATCCTACAAGGCAGTCTGGACTTCCAGACTGTCAAATGTGTTCCAGAAGTATCTTAAAACTGACTGATGTAATTGAATAAGGGCAAAAATTCACTCGATGAATTAAAGAAAAAAAAATAGACATTTCAAGACTTCCGCTCCTTAGCAAGCCTTGCGGGCTTGAAAAACTGCATCAGGAAGGAGCCCCCACTGTGCCCGGAAGAAAGCCTGCAATCCAGGGGCTAGGACTTTGGTAAAGGCTCTTTGAGAGCGGGGATGAGGCCTTTCATGCTGACATCCCAAGTGCAGCGGAAGGACCTGGCTCTGAGATCCTTTGGAGTTCAAATGAAGGAGTCAGTGAATGATGAAGGGTATCGGCTCCCAGGATAAAGGTGCATTTATCACCCTCCTTAACCCTAAAGTTTATACGTCTCTTTGACGCAAATAGCCACTAACAGGTGATTTTGCATCCTGCCTCTACAGGTAACGACACTATATGACTCCATTTTCAGAGACTAAAAATAGCTTAGAAGAATTGAGTCATACTGAATAACACCCTCAAACACTGCAGTTACAATATCTAAAAATGAATAAGAAGGGCTAAATCTACCATGTGCTTTGAACAGTCAACAAGGGGGGTGGGGAAGAAAAGAAACCCCAATTGGAAAGTGAAATATGGCCACAGTCTGTTGTTTTGATAGCTTAAGGTTTGGTTTCTACTAAAATGCTTAACTACTTTGCTTTTTCACCTTTTTTCCCCTCCAAAGAAGAGGTTAACGCTGTGCGTGCGCACGTTCCCTTCCTTCACTTTACAGTCTGTTATAAAGATGCCCTGACTCGGATTTTATTCCAGCACACAGGGCAAGCCACCACCCCGAACCGCCGCAGGCTGAAGCACTTAAGTGCTGAATAAAATATTCAAAGGAAAAGACGAGCACACACATAAATAAACACCTCTGAAAACACACCACTGAGTCAGCACAAAAGGAAAGGCTCTAGAGAGGTCACACAGGAAGGGAGTGCTTTCTCTCCTTGGAGAAAAATATGTGCTGAGCCACGATTCCACTCTAGGCGTCTCCTCCAAACCCTGAGTTTGAGACCCTGGAGACTCCGAGTTCGAGTCTGTGTGCTGAAGGCTACACCGGGGGAGGTAGGAGAGAAAGACTCCTGTATTGAGCTAGACACTGCGACCCCCAAAAGGACTTCAATATAAAGGCCAAAGAGAGAACCTATTGTTCAAAAGCGGACAGCAAGGAAACCTGTTTTTTTCATAGGCCTGGAGTACAGGAGTAAGGGAAATCTCCCCAGACATCTGAGGTCTGTATTTTTGCCACCAGTATGGCTGGAAGCACTGAACCAGGAGTGAGAAAGTTAGAGTGACCACAAGAATGCAGTGTCCCTGGGAGACCGGCATAAGCAAAGACAAATTCTCTCTGGAAGACCTTGTAACTTTGATCCGGGCATTAAAATTCCCTCAGATGAAATTCCAAGGAAAATGAGCAAATCACAGAAACACACACACACAAGAAAACAAGGCACCATGAGTAACAGTGAGCAGAACCAGATGCATGATTAGACTTCAGATACCAGAACAGACACAAACTATAAATGTTTAATATGCTGAACAGAAGCTTAAAAATGAGCTAAGAATGAGACTATTAAGAATGACCAAGCAGACTTGAAATAGAACCAAATATAATTTTTATTTATTTATTTTTGAGACAGAGAGAGAGAGCGTAAGCCAGAGAGGGGCAGATAGAGAAGGGAAGCCACAGAATCCGAAACAGGCTCCAGGCTCTGAGCTGTCAGCACAGAGCCTGACGCGGGGCTCAAACTCACGAACCGCAAGATCACCTGAGCTGAAGATGGACGCTTAACCGACTGAGCCACCCAGGCGCCCCATGGAATCAAATGTAATTTCTAAAAACAGAATATAATTGAAATAAAAGCGATGGATAAAAGAGTAGATTACGCCCAAAGAAAGAAAAAGTAGTGAACTGCAGGTGAGAGCCAAAGAAATTATCCAGAATGCAGCACAAAGAAAACACGGCAGGTGGAAAGTAAAGAAGTTAGAGATGTGCTGGACCTTTTCGTGCTAATTAGAGCTCCAGAAAGAGAAAATGGGGAAGAGGGAACATTCATGAAATAACCATCTCTGGGAATTCTCTGCAACTGCTCTCCCCACTATGCAGCCATTAGCCACATGAGCCTATGTAAATTAAAATTTAAAACACAGTTCCTTAATCGCACTAACCACATTTCAGATTCTCGTTAGTCACACGTGGCAGGTGGCTACCATACAGGACTGCACGGATGTAGAACATTTCCATCATCCTAGAAAGTTCTACTGAACTGCATTGTTCTAGATCTACTGAAATTCCCATCCTCGGACCCGACACCCCCGGTAAAGTTCAAGCTGTGTATGTAAAATTCACACATGGGCACACTAAGGTAAAACTGCAACGTACTGATGATATGTACTCATTAGAACTGCAATGTACTAATGATATAGGGAAGGTCTTAAACAGGCAGATCATCTTAAATGGACATCAGACCGCTCACTTCTTAGAAGGAACTCTGAAAGCCCAGAGAATAAAGGCGAATACTACCGTCGAATATGCTGAGCTAAACTGTCAACCAAGAAACCTATCTTTCAAGCATAGGGCAAAATACATTTTCACACATAAATGATTTGCCAACAACAAATCTTCCGCAATGGGAATTCCAAAGAATTCATTTTAAACAGAAGGAAAATTATCCCAGAAAGGAGTGAAATGTAAACAGAAATAGCAAAGATACAATAAAATTCGATTAAGTCTAAATAAACATTAACTATGTAGAAATAAAAATAATGTCCAATTTTTGGTGGAAAAGAATGACAATACTGGGCAGTAGCTGACTATATTGGGGGACATGATTGGAGTTATATATCTTAAGACCTTTTTGTAATTCAAAAGGAGGGCAATGATATTGAGTAACTTCAGACTTTAACTTAGAAATGGTAACATACATGCTTATGATAACCACTGGAAAAAAAAAGTGACATATAGGACAAACCTTCCAAAAAACTGAGGTCAAGAGGAGTAAAATAAGAGGAAGGGGGGAAAAATCCTCAGGCAGTCCAGAGATGGTAACCAGAAATTCAAACATGTGAGCAAACACAAATAAAAACAGACAAAACTCTAGCCACAAAGATCACCAGGCTAGATAAAAAGGTAAAATTCAGCTATAGGTTTTTATATACCAGGCAAATATTTACCAAAAGAAAGCTACTGAAACCACATGAACTTCAGACAAAATTGTCTTTATGAGAAAACATACTACTAGAGATAAAGAGGGTCCCTTCATAAGGATAAAAAAAGTTCAAAGCACCTGGAAGAGGATACTAATTCTAAACTTAAAAAAAAATGTTTATTTATCTTAGAGAGAGAGCAAGCAGGGGAGGGGCAGAGAGAGAGAGGGAGTCAGAGGATCTGAAGCAGGCTCTGTGCTGATAGCAGAGAGCCTGATGCGGGGCTTGAACTCACTCACCAACTGTGAGATCGTGACCTGAGCACAAGTCTGACACTTAACAGACTGAACCACCAGGGCACCCCTAAACTTCTTAAATTTCTTAAATCCAGCATTTTAATATCTCCATCAAGTAGACAACAGATCAGCCAGATACAACAGATTTTGTAAGGATGCACATGTGACCAGTATAATAAATTCAATCTAATGGACATACACAGAATACAAATATATATGTCAATTAGCGGATATACATACTCTTTTCATGAACAGATGGCTCATTTATGAAAACACACTACAGGACAGATACAACGGTAGCCTCAACAAATTTTCAGGTATGGTATTACTAGCAATCAGAATCCCTGGTCACGATGCAATTAAGTTAGAAATCATTAACAAAAAGGTAAATGGTAACACCCTATACTTTTGGTAATCAGACACATTTCTAACAACTATGGGTTAAAGTCTCAGCAGTATGAGGTTTGTTCCAAACACCTGAAAACATAAGAACCAATAAAACTGAATTATTTGATTTCAAACACATGCTAGTACCTACGCTGTAGATGTGTATTGTCCATTGTGGATGTCTACTTAAAAAGGGAAAGTTTACTAAAATGCAGTGAACAAGAAAGACAGTTTACTGCTGAAAACAGTTTTCTTCAGCCATCACTTATGTCACTGGAATATCTTTTACTCTTTCAAACTGGACAGCAAGGAACCCAGGCAAGAAAATTCAACATTCATTCGTGCGGTAACATTTTATCAAGAGCCTTGCCTGTGCCAGTCACAGAGGATTCAAAGTGAGGAAATACACACAGACCCAGCCTCCTGGGGCTGAGAGCTTCCTACAGGAGACGGTCACTAGACAAAATCACAGGTAAAATGGCAGCCCAGACGCACAATGTCACCCTGTAACAGAGGTCAGGGAGATCAGGAAAGGCTTTCTGGAGGAAGCATTGCTTTGAGCTACGACAGAAGGTGTTTAAAAAAAAAAAAAAAAAAAAAAAAGGTACCTGGAGGGAAGAAGCCAGAGAACAGCATTCCAGAAAAGAAAGGAACAGCACAGGCAAAATTAAAAAGGTTTAGGTGGGCAAAGGAAAATTATTAATTTTCATATAGTCAATATAGAAACGGTGCAACAGAAAACTCTGCAAAAATTTTATGCTTCCTCATCTATTCCTTCCTTAACAAAAAAGTGGTTGACCTTTTTACTGTCAGAATTTTTGACTACACAAATACTACCCAGATATTCTATTTAGTAAGACCCTTAAAAAATTACGTACACAAAATTGAATAGTCAGCATTTTCTGTACAGTTTTTAAAAATAATCAAAACCAACTTGAATCCTTAAAGCTCTACTAGGAAGATGTTTCTATTCTTCCACTCAAAGAGGTTTTTGCTCAGGAGACATTACCAAGTATGTTTTCTGCTATTCTCACTAATGTATATCATGGAACAGTCCTGAGCAATTCACTCATTTCCCACCAGTATTTTCAACACTTCGCACCCACTTAATTCAACCAGGTAAGCACGAACACAAATGTTTAACTTTAAATATTGGAGCTAGAAAGTTGGGGGTGGGAATCCTCAGGGACTCTCAGAATCCTGTTATAATGATTACTCTTAAAAGTGATTATGTAAGCACAAAAGGAACCAAATTAGTTACCAAAGGTTAACTCTGACACGGAAATGACCGTGTTATAAGGCTGTGGATCAACTTCCATCAACTATTTTCATGCTTCTTTTGACACATATGGGCAAAAAAAGAAAAAATTTCTTTCTCATGACTTGATATATACAACTTATTTTACTCCTAAATCCACCATATGACTGTGATAAAATACAACCCTCTGAGGTTTCTAGTAGAAGCCAAGGCTTAAACACACTTATTAGCCCTTCACTGTATTCGTTAAGTGAGATAAGACTGGACTCAGAATAATGTACTTACTTAACAACTGAATTCAGCATCCTCCTGTGTAGCGATTAGAAACAGAGAAGATAATCTCTTTCTAATATGCAGTTACTGACTAACTTTCTTTGGCAGTGAAGAACTGCCCCATTAAAGTTTTTCTTCTAAAAGAGAATTTCTTTCTATTGGGAACATACCAGTGGATTTTGTTTTAAAAAAAAAAAAATCACGACAGTTCAGAGATAACTGCATCTTGGGAAAAAACACGTAAGAAGAATACAAAAGAAAATTATATTTGCAGACAACTAAAGCCATTCTCTGGTAAACTCAAAGGGAAACGCAACACCACCTCACACACCCAGATGTCGTGTTTGTCATTACTTAAGGCTTCTAGCAAGAGCCTGAGCGCCCCGTGAGTCTCCGATTCCCTAAAAAGTTAGAAGTCATTACTTAGCAAGCTACATTCTCACCACCTACCCAATCAAAGAAAGGGAAGGAAAAACCCCAAACGACTCAGATGTCTGCAAAGGCAGGGGTGTGGCTGCAGGGGCGAGAGGAAACCAAGGACAACTTTCCTCTCTGGCAACAATGAAAAAATGACCCTGGTTTGACACAAGAATCATTAGGAAGTAGCAAAACCAGAGAACTGGGGTAGGGTCCCCTTTTAACAAGTGCTTCTTCGCTCCTCCTTTCTTTTTGAGAATGGAAGTGGCTTGTCATCACGTAAGCATGGTGCCGAATGCCATGTGGAACAGTGATTAGAAAGGTGCAGGACAGACAGACTTGGAATCATGGGAATTCGCCTCCAGTAGTGGAGATAAAGTAGGAAGTGCTTACACATGCTTTATGGCTTGGTTTAGTGAGGACACGTGCAAGTCAAGCTTACTACAAGAACCACTGTCCTTTTTCACTTTACAAAAAAACTCAGTTCAGTTTTATCAAACCAGTTTCATTACCTGGGTCCCACTGGAAGGAGGGGTACGGGTAACACGCATCAGCAGATCAGAGTGCAAAATACCACAACACTGACCACCACTGAACACAATCTACCACAAACAGCTTTTCAGGTTGCAAGATGAATGCAAAATAGGTCCGGTAATTGGTGATTTCTGGAATGGCTGGCAACAAACCTCAAAATCAAATCTCCTTAGAAATCCTTGGCTTGAGCTTTGTTTTTAAAGAGATCAACACAAAATTACATACGTTAAAAAGGTAGCAAGTTCTAAGACATCTAATGAAACCAAGGAAGAGTGCAGCCAATAACGTATTAACAAGCAGGTAATTATTTCAGTAACAGCAGACAACAGGTTCCCCGGAGGAGGATCTTTTTTTCTTTTTTAAATAAACACTGCCCGTAGTGTCAGAGCACAAAATGTAACAGACTGAAGTGACATCAGACAATCTGATCTTTCTAAGGGATTTCAAAATTTTTATCCTTTCCTAATTTATCCTGGAATCCAAAACAAAAACCCAACAACAACAAAAAATTAAGGTTTTCGCCAACCCAAAAGAAGCTCGGAGATTTCAAACATGAATATGGAAGAGGGTGCTGATGCTGTATAAAAGTGACATCACGAAAACTATTTGCAAAAGTCAAGCCATTCCTCAAACCACATCACTAGCTCTAGGAGGGGTCTCCTACCAGTAGTGCCCTATTCAGCGACTGTGACTTTCCCAGCTACTACTTTGCATGAAGAGCTAAAGAAAACGCCCCAGAAAGGGGGCGGGGGGAGGGTGGCTTCGACACACTCAGGTAGCAAAGGGTGACCGCTAATTCCACGAACAATACCCTGAAATAAGCAAACCACTACGCTTGGCCAATTACCAAGATCGAGCTAAAGTTCCACCACGTAATTGGGGCCTGGGCCTTTTTTTTTTTTTTTTTTTTTTCAAGCAAACTCGTTACTGAAAGCACAGTCATTTCCCTCTTCGTATTTTATTCACGCTGGAAATACCATTCAAACGGAAAAGGTAGCAAAACAAAAGGAAAAAACAACAACAAGAAAAACGAAGGAAGTGGAGGCGCGGGGCGTTCGGTGTGCGGGTTCCCTCCGCGACAGCACTGGCTCGCGGGCCGTCATTTGAAATGTCCAGTCCCGTCCGCCGGGGCTCGGGTCCCCCAAAACCGGCCCGCGCCGCTGGGGTCCCACCCTCCGGCGGAGGGAGGGGCGCTTCTCGCGGCGGCGGCGGCGGCGGCGGCGGGCAGAGGACGCCACTCGGGGCAGGACCGGGGTATCCCGGCGGCCGGGCGGCTGCCCCGAACGAGCTCCGGGGCTGAGGGAACTTTCCCTCCCTCCGGCCCGGCCGCAGCCCACGCTCAGGCGCAAACTTTGCAGACGCCGCCGCTGGCGTCCGGGGTCCCGCCCCGCGACCCTCCCGCGCCGCGCGCCGAGCCCCCGAACGTCCGCGCCCCGCGTGACTGGGCCGCGCCGCAGCCGCCGCCACCGCCGCCGCCGCCCGCGCCCCCGGCCCCGACC
>NW_026057580.1:109777283-109816680 GCF_023721935.1 Panthera uncia | reverse complement strand
CATTGAGTTTGAAATCCTGAACCTGCTTGACAATTGTTAACCTTGCTGTGTGATTGAATAAGGCCAGCACTGTGGAAAAGGCACAACTGGTGTACAGGCCTTTATGACTCGCCTAAGTTGGCTGAGTTGTCAGAATGCTGTGTCACTGACTCACTACGTGTTTTTAGAAAACTTGGAAGAATTGGGGGGAAAAAACTCCTTGAGTCTTGCTGGAATTGGTGATAGCAGAATTAAAAACAGTAAGTTGGGGATAAATTTGTGTGAAAATAGAATTTCCACGTGTTTTGCTGGGGGTGAGATCCTAAGGTATTGGCACAGGCAGGTGAAATGGAGACCAGCTGTGTGCAGGAGGCGGTTAGCAGCAGAAGCCTGGCTTCCCCCTTTTGCAAGCGGGGCAGGAGGTAGAAGTAGCTAAAGCCGAAACCGAGGGACACCACCTAGAAAGGCACTTGGAAGCTTATGAAAAATTGAACCATTCAGAAGCATTGCAAAAATGTATGTCACTAGGGGCCAAAATAATCTACAACCTGAAGGAAAGAAAGACAGGAACAAAAACTGTGTAGAAACCTATAGACATATCCCAGGTATATGGGAGAAATAGAGCTCTACGTAGTTAAGAAATTGTATATAACAGCTGCTAGAATACAAGAAAGGAAGAAAAATGTGGGCACCAGGTAAATGCCTAAAAATGAAGGTGGAAATTCCCAGAGGTCAGACATCCTACTTTGTGTAGAAGATCTGTGTTACCCCCACAGAACTAGAAGTCAGAAAGAGGCTCACAACTGGGACCCCATGTAATCATGGATCTGAAGGATACTCAGAGTGTAAAACTGTTAATGTCCCCAGCTCCCCCTACAGAGGTTCCCGTCTTGCTAATGAAAACCACCTTGCAGCTAGACCAGGACCAATAAAAGGGCAAGGAGCTAGCTAACAGAATAAAAAGCAAGGCCAAATCGATGAATGATTTGAGTTTAAATTGTTTTTTGAAGTGTATTTTTACTATTTTGAAAGACAGAGCGAGCAGGGAGGGGCAGAGAGACAGAGAGAATCCCAAGCAGGCTTACACTGTCAGCCTAGAGACTGATGCAGAGCTCAGACCCATGAACTGTGAGATCATAACCTGAGTCAAAATGAAGAAGCCCACTCTTAACTGACTGAGCCACCCAGGTGTCCCAATAATTTGAATTTAAAAGACAGACTACCTTCGGGACCCCATCCTGAGGACCCAGGAGACTATGGTAACTCCAGGGTGGGGAGGATGATTATCGAAGCAGACCTATAATTACAAGCAAAAGAGTGGTAGATTATAATCATGGGCCAGGACAACCAATAGAAGCATCAGAAGATAGAGAATATACTTGCGCTGAGCTTCAGAAGATCAGGGCAGATTTCTGTTAAAAACCTATCTGATGTAGACTGGCTCCTCCATGTGTGGGATAGTGGAGCAAACACGATTGCACTGTCAGGTGCACAGATGCATCAGGTATCTTCTTTTTTTTTTTATGTTTTTATTTATTTTTGAGACAGAGAGAGAGCATGAGCAGGGGAGGGGCAGAGAAAGAGGGAGACACAGAATCCAAAGAAGGCTCCAGGCTCCGAGCTGTCAGCACAGAGCCTGACACGGGGCTCAAACTCATGGACCGCGAGATCATGACCTGAGCTGAAGTCTGATGCTTAACCGACTGAGCCACCCAGGCGCCCCATCTGGTATCTTCTTTAGCTGAAAACCTCTCATTAAACCATTCAGTTATGGAAATACATAAAAAGATCATATAAAAACACATGCATTATTCAAATAGTTCAAAAAGAAATCTCAGGGTTACTTAGGAAATAAAAGAGCATTGCAATGATGCATCATATATAAACAAATGATAGACAAATATGGGTATACTGCACCAATAGACACATACAAACCCACTACATTTAATTTTATAATACAAATAGATTTCGTAGGATGGTGAAATCACAGTTATCTATAGAAGCTTGCCACAACCATGGTATACATATATACAGGACTGGGGATAGCTACGGCTGCCTCTAGCCCCTTAGCCCATGCAACAGTAAGAACTCTAAAATCATGGGCACCAATAACTGTGGAAAGCGACCAGGGAACTTATTTTACAGCCACCTCAGTTCAAAAAGCTCTGTGATCTATAGAACTTAGAATGGAATTGCCACCTAGCCTGTAACCCTACATCTGCTGGATATATAGAGAGATTTGGTGGATTATTAAAAAGACAATTAACAATTGATAGACAAGGGAGTTTTCAACAGGCCATAGATATGGCTTACTTTGTGCTAAATCAAAGAGAGACACTACAAAAAGATATCCTTATAAGATCTTAAACACTTCTGCCCCAGATATAGGAGAAAGGGAGACACCAGTAGACACACCCAAACTTCTACATAAGGTAGCACCTAAACTGAGGGACAGTTCTGTCTCCTTACAAATTACTGTTGCTCATAGACATGGAAAGCTACTAGATCACAGGGGCCAAAGGACCGCTGCAACTTAAGAAAATCCGGGATCCTTTCCCCATGGGCATACTTGAAGAATAATCGGAGGGGGGGGGCGCCTGGGTGGTTCAGTTTAAGCATCCAACTTCAGCTCAGGTCATGATCTTGCAGTCCAGGAGTTCGAGCCCTGTATTGGGCTCTGTGCTAACAGCTTAGAGCCTGGAGGTTGCTTCAGATTCTGTGTGTGTGTGTGTCTCTCTCTGCCCCTCCCCTGGTCATGCTCTGTCTCTCCCTCTCTGTCAAAAATAAATACACATTAAAAAAAATAGGGGTACCTAGGTGGCTCAGTCAGTTAAGTGTCTGACTTCAGCTCAGGTCATGATCTCACGGTTTGTGAGTTCGAGCCCCCCCGTAGGGCTCTGTGCAGACAGCTTGGAGGCTGGAGCCTGCTTCGGATCCTGTGTCTCCCTCTCTCTCTGCCTTCCCCCACTCATTCTCTGTCTCTCTCTCAAAAATAAATACACATTAAAATTTTTTAAAAAAAGAATTGGAGGAGAAGTGCATTCTAGTTAGAATCCTACTATGTGGCATTATACTTCGGCTAATAACCGGCACGCTCATATGGGCATTATATATTACACAAGCGTGCCAGGCACATGTAAAACACAACAGTCCCCATATTATAGACTAGAAAACTGCTATATACTGCATCTAATCTGTGTGTTCTTGCTCACTTGTACAGTCACTATAAGACAAGTGATACTCCTGCACACGAATTGCATCATCAATTAGGATACAAATATGCAGCGTTGATCTAGTTTCATGGCAGTGATGCTGCTGGGGGAAGTATTTCTATTAATTACCAATATCGTCCTGATTTTTTGTCTTACTGAACTAACAGGACCCACCTACTGTGCAGAAACCTAGTTAACTACACTAGGTTAACTAGTTAAACTTAGTTTAGTTAAACCTAGTTTCATTAGCCTAACTAGTCAAACCTAGTTAACTAATTAATGCCTAATTAACAAAGCATTAAAAGAATAAGATTTTCCACATCAGGATCAAGAGGGAGATGCCCCAAATTCCAGACTCTGCCCTATCAGACTCCCCAGTATCTCCTGACAATGATCTAGACTTGGCACAAATAACATGGGAAGACGATCCAGAGATTACCCCGCTGCTAGAAGCAGCCAGGAAGATCTCTCAGAGCTCTTGGAAGACAATGTCGGATGATGACACCTGGTCACAGCAGGTACGTGCTGATTCACATGAGTGCCAAGATGTGCTGACTCCCATGAGGCATACTAATTTTAATGATTGCTTCTTTTTTTTTTTTTTAATGTTTACTGATTTTTGAGAGACAGAGTGGGAGTAGGGGAGGGGCAGAGAGAGAAGGAGACACAGAATCCGAAGCAGGCTCCAGGCTCCGAGCTGTCAGCATAGAGCCCGACGCGGGGCTCGAACTCACAAACCTCGAGATCATGACCTGAGCCGAAGTCAGACGCTCAACCAGCCGAGCCACCCAGACGCCTCTAATGATTGCTTCTTGACTGAACTAGCAGCAGCACTAGGAACTTTACAAGGACTAGTGGAAGTCACACACATAAGTCACTTAATTGATACTTGTTGGCTTTTAAGATTCTATCGTCAATATATACAAGGGCTGATTAGTCAGAGAGCTAATAGAGGACATTATTCTAGGCTGGAAACATGTATCACATGATTACCAAGATTTGGTGGCCAGTTTTATGTGTCTTCATCATAAGTACAGCCACTAACCCAATGAGCACAGGAGACACCAATAAGACACCAGATCCTGATTACAACATAACTTTCCCTATACCACAAACCCAGCCCACACCAAAAGTCAATTTTTCAAATCACGTCCCAACCATACCAGGACTGCCTGAACACATACCAGGCTGTATTTTTTACAATAATATCTCTCTGTTTTGAGAGCTAATTACATACATGCTTGATTCCAGTAGGGCTCAAACAGCAACTTTAAGACCCTTTTGCACTTACAGTGATATTAAGCTTTGCCAACAAATTTTTGCTCTACCTTACAAACCGTACCCCTTTATGGAGCTATACATAGAATATAGATCACACACCAGATCACTGCAGACAAAATACGATAAAGTGTAAAAGACCAGAATTAATGTTCATTCAGTGAAGACTTTAATAATATCTCAAACAGGGGCACCTGGATGGCTCAGTTGGTTAAGTATCCAACTTCAGTTCAGGTTGTATCTCACGGTTCAGAGTTCGAGTCCCACATCAGGCTCTGTGCCGACCGCTCAGAGCCTGGAGCCTGCTTCCGATTCTGCGTCTCCCTCTCTCACTGTCCCTTCTCCACTCGTACCCTGTCGCTCGCTCTCCCTCTCAAAAATAAAATAAAACTTTAAAATTGTCTTATTTGTAATATGAGTGGCATATTGGTTTGAGGTCTTTTTTTTAAATTTTTTTAAGTGAAGACTTGGAATTAACCACTTCCATGGAATTTTAAAACATTAGGACCGTCCTACATAATCTCACCACCAAACAAGGAGCCATGCACTGCAAGATATCCGAACATCCCATTGGATGAATATTATTATACACTCATACAAATCCTTTGTCAACACGTGGCGTCAATTTTTGTACCAACCGCCTATGGAACAAGAGGATGTATGGGATGAATATGAGTATCTCAAAACTACTCATACTAAACCCTCATTATATCATTTCCACCCTTTCACCCACTCCTAGACAAGCTTCCAATGCCAACTGGGTACCTGAAGGATTATAACATCATATCCACAAACAAGATTGTTACATATTATGACTATTATTTAACAGATCCCATTGTTTGGGAATTTTGGCACAAGACATGAAGATTCACAATGTAATAATACACATTGTACTTGGTAGGCCAAGGCTTCATCAACCTGAGGAAATTTATACAAGAGGAAATGGAACATTTGCACCCACAAAATTAGATTGGAAATTAAAAATAGGACCAACCTTGCTTACATAGCCAGAGCACCACTTCACACATCAAGCTAGACCTGATTTACATGTACCCCAAAACACACATTATCATATGAAACAATTATGACATAATTGGACATTGGCATGCCCGAGAGGCTTGAAAGGTAATTTTACCACACACCTACACGGGGACAAAGCTGCAAGACGAATGCTTTTCAAACCGGTTCTCTTATGCTTTCAACTGAACCTTACAGCACCACACACCGAGGGATATTTTTACATAGAATATTCAGAGAACCAGAACCTAAACTACCCATTTGGAACAATTCAGACTTTAAAACATTGGTTTACAGGGCATGGGCATTGCCCCGATGGACTAGTAAATTGCTTTGAGCAGGACCTCTAGGCTCAGATTCAACTGTTGACACCTTTTACATACCAAGTCATAACGGAATGGAATCACAAATCTTGAACAACACCGCGATCAGGTAACTCCCACTTAATGGTACAGCTGAGTTGAAGTTACGCTTCAATAATGCAGGATATAGTATACCATGGAATGGTGACACAAACAAAGTTTACACATGGATGCCACACAACACCTCCGTCATTAAAGACATCTTCACAAAATATGTCATTATGGCACCATGTCCCCATGGAAGGGACTTGTCCTCTAGCAGTAACACTTTCGGACACAATCCAGGCTTATCAAAATTTAGAGGCAACATTACATGGTGGAATATTTCCAGAGACAATGTTTATGGCTTTAACGACTATCTGTTACGGAGTCCCCTACTGCACAACTTACTAACTGCCAGTTAATATGACAAAATGTGGGCAATCTGGGTACCCAGTAGTTAAAACAATGGTTCCCAGAACAGTCTGTGACACACCTATACAATTATACTTAAATGAGTTTTAGCACAGAAGAGGTAAATGGGGCATAAGATCTTTACTTGTGATCATACTCTAGATAATTTTAATAGCCTTGCAGCTCGGAGTCCAGCTATGTTAGGTCCTTTTACACCTTCGTGGTATAAGACACAAATCAATTACTCCAACACAGATCCCACCTAAAATACAGGTTTTGTAAACAGCTTAAAATAAATGACACATATAATGCTACCTTAATATCAAAATCTGCAGCAATCTATATAATACAACAAAGGAAGTAATCATGCTGGTTTGTCCATTAGAACAACTAGATGCAATATATTTTTATGACCTCTGGTTAATAAAACCTCAATTACACAAGGAAGATCACCAGCATGGTAGGATATATTGGGAACTGATTTTAATGCAAATTTAGTAACACTAATTAGTAACATTGACATAGATTGAACCAGGTATGCAACAATATTTCTTTTCATTGATCCAACCATCAGATGCATGGTGGGTAGAACACACATGCTTGGCACAGCATCCTATCTATGAGAATAGATCCAGAACGGATTCATCGATACCAACTTACATGGCTAAAGGAGTTGCCTTTGACAAATGTGGTGTATCACCCAACAGCCCAGGCCCATGTATTATTGAGAGAGGATTTTAAATACTACACATCGTATGAGAACTTTCCATTGGAAACCACAACAGGTACGTGGCATTACCAAACCAACATGGAAAATCCTCAAGCCAAATATGTTTGAACCTGTATTACTTAACCCAGTGAGAATTGTATATAAACTGATGCCACACAGAGTTGAAATAATAAGAAGAATAATTCAATTTGTTCTATATACAGCCTGAATGTAAAATTTATGCAACAGAAATAGGAATGACCACCCAGGAATTGCCTGACTCACCACCCATTGATAAAATTAGACTTAAAAAACTACAATTCCTGGTACGACTGGGTATCATCGCTAACTTAATTATCTCTGGGATACAAGAAGCAGAAATCCACACTATTAAGCAGGAGCTATTTGCATTTAAAAAAAAAAAAAACATGTTCACCCCTTGTCTAATGCAGTGGGTAGCTTAGGTTCCAAGATCTCCTCAGCATTCAGAGAACTACGATCCATGATCACCATGCCTACCAACTGGAATTTAACTATGACACTGACCGTAAGGTCGAGGTCCTCCAGCAAAATTTATTCAATCTTAGAAATTTCTACATAAAAGAACAACGAAAAAATGGCTGCTGCATGGGGTGCCCGGGTGTCTCAGTCGGTTGTGTCCAACTCTTGATTTTGGCTCAGGTTATGATCTCATGGTTTGAGAGCTCGTGTCCCTCATTGGGCTCTGCGCTGACAGCGTGAAGCCTGCTTGGGATTCTCTCTCTCTCTCTCTCTCTCTCTCTCTCTCTCTCTTTCTCTCTCCCTTGTACCCACTCTCTCTCTCTCTCTCAAAATAAATAAATAAACTTAAAAATGGTTGCTACAGAATCAGTAACCTACTAGAGAAAGCATGGAATGATATCAGAAACATGACTTAACAGGGGAAATGTATTCTTCTGACTGGACAGAGTCTGTTTATAGTTAGACACTTCCAGGCCATCAGGTTGACAATACAGAACGGTATATATAAACTTTCATTGTTGAGACTATTAGGTGGTCAGAGCCCATTAGCATATAACACATACACCAAACCACAACAAGTACATGGTAACACATCACTTTTGACAACACATGCGCCCTTATGGATTGATGGGTATTTACTACCTGGAGATATTTGCCTGAACTGTAAATCAATGCTAATCTTCATCCTCTAACAACAACCTGCACAAAAAATTTATTCTTAGACCTGGGATACTTTTCAACTGGAAATGATACCGTCGTCACCATAGACAAAGAATGTATTAAAATATTATATGCTCTTAATGTGACATTTAATAATGTTACCAAAATGGATAACTTTATCTCAGAATATCCACATAAGAATTTTCCAACATCCTCTCATACTAAGGTAACAGTTATCTTGAGTAAAAACTGATAAGATCGATAAACTTTGGATGAAAACTTAGAAGAACTTGGAGCAGCCCACAAAACCTTGACCAGGAAGCTAACCCTGTGAACGTCATTCACGCGGCCTCAGCACTCATCGACACAAACCTAGCCACACTGAGCAAAAGTATTCAAAGCTTACACGATAAATGTTCCTTTCTAGAATTGCTAAAGAAACCTTTCAGATACGTCATTTGTTCTAGTTCATGGTCTCACTATAACACTTTAAAATGCTTAAAGATGGGTGGAATTATTTCTCTCCTCATATTTGAGAATCCATTAAGGAAACCCTTCTACTGCTTTTGGCTATTATTTTTGCTATTTTATTAAAAATGCTATTAGCGTGTTATGCACCTTCAGGCTTAAGAAGGGAAGATTACAAAAGACTCTGATTTAACCATACCCTTGCTTTTCTTTTCTGTATGTGCCGTGAGCCTACGTCAAAGATTTCATATATATTTTTGGACTTCTGTCTACCATACTTGATGGTATGATTTTCACTGGATTTATTTGATTGCTTTGTTGATTTGTTAACTTACCTTAATCGAATTCAGATTTAGTTTGGTTTCTGACTTGACTCAATTCTTCTTAGATATGACTCTGAGTTTGAATTTTGATTCTGACTTGACTTTACAACCTGACTTAATTGATATTTTATTTAATCCTTCATTGATTTTGCCTTACTCTAAATTGATTTACCTCTATTGGATTCAGTTTATTTTATCTAACTTGTTTTGATTTGCTGTGATTTTCATTTTATGATGTCGATTGACATTTCATATGATTTGAGATTGATTTGATTTTGTTTGACTTTCATTGGAACCATGAGTGCATGACTTAGATTTGCCTTTATCCATAGCAGAATAAAACCATACTGCTGACCTGGTTAAAAATTTATTTGATTGCTGTACAGCCCTTACGACTAGTCAGGAGTAATCACGGGATGGGATGTAGAGAGCAAGATGGAGTCACTCATGTCAAGTAGTGACCCAAACAGGAAAGCAGCCAAGGGCCCTGCAGCTGTGACCAGCTATCTCCCAAACCAACACAGACTGGCCGCACTAAGGGCTGATAAACAATAAGGCCACAGAACCTGGAAGAACCAGGGGCTGATAATCACTAGAACCAGAAGAGGCCTGCGAAGGCCCAAGCCTGATTAAACTGCTTTGAGAGGGAGGATGGCCAACGGTCAGCCTCTCCAGATGCTGACCCTCCCACGTGTGGCCACATTGGAGAGGCAGCTGCCCCCAGAGGTCCTGCCTGGTTGATCTCTGAAAATGACAGAGATCCTCCGCGGCTCGAACAATCAGCGGTAAGCAGGAGAGCTGACCCGGACCAGACTGCCGCCCCACCTCAACTGCGCTCAGGGACTGCCTTCGCCTTTGGTTTGTTCACTTCTTACCTTCATGGCATTTCGTTTGTTGTGTGCCTTTGTATTATATCTCATCTTGTGTGACGTGTATGAAGCCAAGTTAAATGCATAGTGAAATGTCATTGAGTTTGAAATCCTGAACCTGCTTGACAATTGTTAACCTTGCTATGTGATTGAGTAAGGCCGGCACTGTGGAAAGACACAACACGCTTTTATTGCATGTTCGAGACACCTTCCAAGGAGGTTCTGTCTTCGGCCTGGAGGTTACCACAGGCTGTGATCCCAACTGGAACTTCTGGGCCGAGACACTTGGGGATTTTGTTCTGAGATGTCCAGTTAACCTCCTCCTACACTCTCGATAAATTTAAAAATGCCTCAGGGCTCTGGAGGTTTGAGGGAGATACAACAGGTTTCCTAAAGTGGAAATGAGAGGTCTAAAAGTTTCCTTTTTTTTTTTTTTTTTTGGAAAATGTTTCTCTTCAGAGTTGGATATATGGGTTTTATTAATAAATGAATGACTCAAATTGAGTGGCAAGAGTTTTACTCCAGTACAAAAGACATGACTGGAAGATATATCTTAATTAGTATATTAGTCTAGTACATTTTGTTTTTATTATCAAGGATTATATGTTAAAACAGACGGCTATCAGATAGGATCAACATTAGGCTAGGAAAGCAGTATTTAGAGTTCATGTCAAATCTGTGTCCTCTGAAAAATATCCTATCTGACCTCCAGGATTTCATTAGTTACATTCAACAATGGACTTTAAAATGGATATGGCACAGGGCCCCTGGGAGGCTCAGACGGTTAAGTGTTCAACTTTTGATTTCAGCCCAGCTCATGATCTTGCGGTTCTGTGAGTTCGAGCCCTGAATCGAGCTCTGTGCTGACAGCATGGAGACTGCTTGGAATTCTTTCTCTCCCTCTCTCTCTGCCCCTCCCTTGCCCATGCCCACTCTCTCTGTCTCTCTCTCAAAATAAATAAACTTAAAAAAAAAAAAAAGAACATGGCGCTATAGAGCACTGTGAATGTTTGTTTGCTGAGCTCGTGACTGAAGCTATAATCATCATAATATAAACAGTCTTTCCTAAGTAAAAAGGGAAGTTGGAGACCAGCATTCATTGACAGCCTACTGCTGTAAAGCTCTCACATGCCTTAATCCCATTTGGTCCTTATAAGAAACCTTTTTTTTTTAAAAATTTTTTTTTAACGTTTATTTATTTTTGAGACAGAGAAAGACAGAGCATGAATGGGGGAGGGTCAGAGAGAGAGGGAGACACAGAATCTGAAACAGGCTCCAGGCTCTGAGCTGTCAGCACAGAACCCGACACGGGGCTCGAACTCACAGACCACGAGATCATGACCTGAACCGAAGTTGGACGCTCAACCGACTGAGCCACCCAGGCGCCCCTATAAGAAACCTTTAAGAAAGCCATTATTGTCCACTCTTTACAGACATGAAGAAATCAAGGCTCACTTAAGTAACTTGGCTGATTTAGTAATACTTATCAAAATTGGAAATGACTGTAACCTTGGACCTGGTGGCTCTGCTTCTAGGAAACTATCCTGCTGTCAGACTTGAGTGAGAAGGATGTTCAGTAAACCACTGCTTTGTAATAACCCCAAACAGCAACGTACATGTTTGCTAACAGGTCTGTTTCAGTAAGTACGGTATATCCACAAAAATGAAATATGAGGAAGCCTATAAGAAAGTGGTAATATTTTAAGAGGTATTAATAAAGGTAAAAAGAACATTATAGTACAATCCATTTGTGTAAAAAATATGAAAGTACATTGTCTAAAAAAATTAAAAAAGAAAAACAAACCAAAAAAAAGAAAATACATTGTCTATGTCTAGGAAATTCCTGAAAAGCTTCATCAGATGCTATCATTAGAAGTTTTGCTTATATATGTATTTCTGTATCTTAAGAATGAGTTTACATTTTAACAAACAACTAAATAAATATTTTGAGTAAAAGCACACACTAGTATGTGGAAAAGTCAGGATTTGAACTCGAGTAATACTTTAATGAGGTTTCCATATTTTTTTATCTTATTTTTTTAAGTTTATTTTTTAAATGTTTACTTATATATTTTGAAGGAGAGAGCGTGCAAGCAGGGAAAGGGCACAGAGAGAGGGAGAGAGAGAGAATCCCAAGCAGGCTCTGTGCTGACAGCGAGGCTTGAACTCGGGAACCATGAGATCATGATCTGAGCAGAGATCAAGAGTCGGACGCTTAACTGACTGAGCCACCCAGGCGTCCCCTCCATATTCTTTTAACGTTGAGAGGTGGGTGCAGCTCCCCGCAGCAGATCAAGAACGGTCAAGGTTGCTCCTGTGACCTGAGCTTTCTGCATGCTCGCTTGGCAAGTTCTGGGCAACCAGTCATTTTGGGCACCCAGCACAAGAAAGCAAGAAGACCAGGGAGTTCAAGGTTTCCCTACTTGAACAATTTCCATAGTTCTGGTTTCATTTTTGGAAGTAACCGTGGAGACACCATACTCAGAACAACCAATGCGAATTAATAAATGAAAGTGAATCACTACATATATTCTTGAGGTTTTGTTTACAGAGCCCAGAAGTGCAGTCATTGGTGTAATCGTCACGTGAGCCTGATCTCCACCCCTACCTCATACCGCCCTCCCAGAGTTCCGCTCCAACCACACTGGCCTCCCTCTTCCTCCTGACTCATGAGCGTCACCCTCCCTTCCAGGGAAGGGACCAGGACCAGCTTCCTGGGCGAGCACGTGGGCTGTGCAGAAGGGCCCACGCAAGGACCCTGTCCTTGTTTTGATGCTCTTTCTCACCACCTTTAAATTCTTAATAGGTTTGAATAAGGGGCCTCACGATTTTACCTCGTGCTGGGACTCCTAATTATGTTGCTTATGTTGTTCCTTTGTCTGAAATACTCCCGCTTGCCCACCATCCACCCTCCCCCCAAAACCAACATACCAGCTACTCTCCTGCTCATCCTTCCGAGCTGCCATGAACTGTCAGAGCACTTCCAATTCTCAAGGAGAACTTCCCTGCCTCCACTCTAAGTCAAATTCTGTCAATTTAAGCTCTCACGGTGCTGGTTTCCTGGCGTTTGGAAACCTATCTTCATTTGTAATTCATTAGAGTGACCACTGGCCTGCCTCCCCCCATCAGACTGTAGGTAAGTTGAGGAAAGGAGGCTCCAGGCCTTGGTCTCACAACCACCCCTGTGCACCTAGCTCACGGGAAGCCCCCACCATCACTGTGTGAAATGAACGAGTAAATGGGTGAATGAGAGGAGTTACAAATCCCAAATGAAGCAATATAGCATTCGCCTGAGTCTACTTATGGGCAACTTGTAGGATTCTGTGGGACACATCTGAAAACCACTGTCTCCGTCATTGACCATGCTAATGTGAACCATTGCACAATACCAGTTTCCACAACTTTTATTATTCAATAACATCCTGTTTTCTTAAAAAAAAAAAAAACTTTTCAAAACTGCTATTCTTCTCGGAAGTTTTATGAATTCCTCTTGTGATATAATGTTGCTTTCGACTCGTGTGTGTGAAAATAAAACTGCTAAACGGAGTAGGATTTACTGGAGACATTAAAGATGCCATAAATAAAGATTTTAATTATGTTCAAGACCTCTCTAGTGCGACTTATCATTGAAGTGCACATCTCTTATGCGCTTTCTAGCTATCGGTTGGCATTTGTTTGTCTTGGATGTAATTACCAAGTTCATGGGATTATAAAATGCCAGTCCGCTCATTCACAGGTGCAGAAACGAGACCAGGGTAGTTCAGTGACTTACTCTCGGCCGTGAATTAAGCCAGAGGAGGGACAAGAGCCGCTCCTCTTACTCCAGCTCTCCAAAACATGTCAGTTTCAAACTCCAAATATTGTAGGTGAGAGGTTTGTGAAGGTCAGGACAGTCACTGTTAAAAACAGGACAAGGACTCCCGTCCTGGAGGAGCCACCCACCCACGCTAGAGGAACGGAAGAAGGAAGCATGACATCCTTTTCTCTCATCTCACAAAGTCCAGCTGCCCAGTGGAACAGCGGCTTCCCCCAAACTACGAAGTTGGTTTTTCCGTTTGAAAAACCCACTGATGCCTTCTTCCTCCTTCCTCAGAGGCAGCACCCACACCGGGCTGCCCACAGATCCCAGAGCCCCAGCACTGAGCCCGGCTCCAGTCATTATTCCCTCCACAGCCTGAATTTCCAGAGCTCACGTGGGTGAGAACGCAACTGATCATCGAGGGAATTTGATCTGCATTTGCAGGCCGATTTGGGTTCTAACAAGACTGCACTTTCAAAAGGAAAAAGGGCCCGGAGCCCGAGCAACCGAGCTGCTCTGTTTAGGTTTTGCACCCTTATCATGCCAGGGAGGTGGACGGCTGGTGGCAATGGAACGGCCGTTGAATCCTGCCTGGGTTTGTTTGGTGACATTTAGTTGTTATGATACACTTGTGAAGTTAAAGCACTTTGGTTTTAACTAAAGAAATTAGTAACTTCATTGTTGTGACTCAGAAACTCTCTAGCCCCGAACTCATTTTTTCACATTGACGTGTTTTTGTTTTAATGTTTACTCTTAGAGAGAGAGAGAGAGAGAGAGAGCATGAGCAGAGGAAGGGCAGAGAGAGAGAGGGAGACACAGAATCCAAAGCAGGCTCTAGGCTCTGAGAGGTCAGCACAGAGCCCGACACGGGGCTGGGACTCACGGACTGAGAACTCACGGACCACAAGATCAAGACCTGAGCTGAAGTCAGACACTTCACCGACTGAGCCACCCAGGCACCCCTCACATTGACGTGTTTTAAAATTCATCTTTTAAAAACTGGAAGTTTCTTAGATACGACTCTGATGTTTCAGCAAAACACAAATGCAGTCCCCATGCCCTTTCCTTCTCTTTTCTCCTCCTTTCTTCCTTAGGAGCACAGACTTTGCTGTTCACGGATCTGTTACTTACAACCCGTGTAACCTCAGGTACGTTTCATAACTTTTTCAACCTCAGTTTCCTGAGCTGCAAAATGAGGATATAATAGTACCTACGTCATGGGTTTGTTGTATGTGTTAAGTTCGATAAGGAGCTCAAAGGACTTTGCATGATGTTTCATACATAATAAGCACTCAATAAATCTCATTGTAATTCTTCTTGCTTCTTTCTCAAGTCAAAATTAGATTGTCCTTATGTCCCAAAAGCTCAGAGCCCAACTAGGTGCTGGGTCGACCAATGTGAAATTACTGCAGGCACATGAAGGTGTGAGAGCCGATGGGGAATGGGGTGAAGGTGGGTGACCGTCACAAGTTGCAGGATGCAATGTGTGGGGACTAGTACGGACCCCCAGAGTCCCAGAGTCGGCCTGGGTCTGGCACAAGACTACTTCTCTCATTTTCTGAGCTAGATGAAGTTAAAGGGTGAACCTCAAGGGTGGCCTCGAAATTAGCAAAAAGACGGTGCCTTTCCAATCACAGCAAATGTATTAAGTCCTCACCTTGTACCAGGCATTGTTAGAGATAAGAGCCCCGCTCCCTCAGAACTGCCAGTGATGGGGGGTGGGGGGGGGCGCGGGGAGGACAATACACCACGATACATATACAACATGTCGGGTGTGACAGTAAGCGCTCTGGTGGAAAATCAAGCAGGGGAAGGAGATACAGTGAAGGGAGAGAGGTTACCTCACATGAGACTTTTCCCTTGGTGTGAAGCTAGCTGATGGTATGTGTGAAAGTGAATGTCTTTTTGTTTGGGTCTCTTAGCTGATGTTGGCTTTAGTTTTTGTTCCATTTTGACTTAGTCACTTCTCTCTTCCACTGTCTGGGAGACGGTCCACGTATAATAATCGGAAATAGCGTGCGGAACTGGAGATCTAGCCGGAATCCCACTGCTAAGATGTGAGCAGGCAGGGACAGCGGGTCACGGCAGGAAGAGGCTGGAGGTTAGTGAGACCGCACAGATGTTCGCTCTTGGTTCTGGGCTCGCCTGTTTGCAGGTGTGGCTGCTCCGGACTCCCAGAAGGAAGGCTGGGATAGGAGGCTGAGATGGGGCAGTAATGGTAACGTTGGCTAACCAGTTGGCTTCCCAAATGATCTCCCAGGCTCCAGCGTCCCTGTGTACTCTACTACTTTACCTTAGGACGTTGCTTTGACCCTCTGACCTGCTATGGACAGACTCGAGCAGGAATCGTCGGAAACAAATTTACGGACGGTGATTGGGCACAAAGAAGTGAGTGACAGAGGAGGAAGAGCTGGGGTACAAAGGACTTTTTGCTAGCTCATGTGTCATTGTTCAAGTCCCAGGCTCTGAAGAGTTACTTTGAAAGCTACAAGTCCCACCTAACACGTTAGTGCATGCACACGCACCTTGCATGCCCCCCTGCACGCACACACTATGCTCCGTGGGAGGCATTTCTAATGACGGCGCTCGCTAACACCAAGGCACGATATTTGCTGCTAAATGCAAGCTGGTAAGTGCACATTGCAGGCCTTTGATCAGAAAGGCCACCTGCTGCTGAATGGAGAGCAGCGGGCCGGATGTAGACAGTCCTTGGCTTGAAATTCATTTCTGCGGCTTCCACCTGTGTGAATTAGAGCAGATGATCTAACCTTGACCCTCAGTTTTCTCATTTGTAGTGACACTGCCCTACGACTTGTCTAGGAGATTCGGCGAAACTGCCTTTAACCCTCTCTCCTAAAAGATTTTTTTTTTAAATTTTTTTAACGTTTATTTATTTTTGAGACAGAGAGAGACACAGCATGAACGGGGGAGGGGCAGAGAGAGAGGGAGACACAGAATCGGAAGCAGGCTCCAGGCTCCGGGCCATCAGCCCAGAGCCCGACGCGGGGCTCGAACTCACGGACCGCGAGATCGTGACCTGAGCCGAAGTCGGACGCTCAACCGACTGAGCCACCCAGGCGCCCCTCTCCTAAAAGATTTTAATAGTTAATCAATAACCCTGCACTTAGGGGGGCTCCACTATGGTGCTGATTTCTATTCACAGTTCTCAGATCTATAGTGGATTTGCTAACATGTCCCACAATGGTTACAGGGTTCTCATCATTCACATCGAGGGCCTGTATTTGCTCACGCGTATGGCGTCTCTTTCTTTTCTTCCGTATTCCCTTTCTTCATTCTCACTGCAGTTCCATTCAGCCACGGGATATACTCAGTCTCTTCCCTGAGGCATCCAGCATGGCTAGCTTCTCAGGATTTTTACACACACCTCAGCCATTCTCCTGTTTCTTAAGATCATTAAACCTCTGGTTAAGTCCAGAAATGTCAAAATGCAAAATACTCTTTTAAGTAAAAAAAGGGTGTAGAAATTTACAATTTGTGTAAACCCAAGCTCTGCATTAGTTTCAAAATAGGTAACAAGTTTAGGGTTATACTTACAGAAACAGAGAGATTCTAAGCTCAATTTTTAAAAGTATTAAATACACAGCTGTTCAGAAATATATATGATTCATTTTTTTAATTTAAAAAACAATTTTTTAAATGTTTATTTACTTTTAAGAGAGAGACAGAGACAGAGTAAGAGCCAGGGAGGGGTGGAGAGAGAGGGAGACACAGAATCTGAAGCAGGCTCCAAGCTCTGAGCTGTCAGCGCAGAGCCTGACGCGGGGCTTGAATCCATCATGACCTGAGCCGAAGCTGGACACTTAACCGACTGAGGCACCCAGGCACCCCATTTTTAAAAAACTTTTTAAGTTTATTTATCTTTGGGAGAGAGACAGAGAAAGAGAGAGAGAGAATGGGGAAGGCGCAGAGAGGGAGAGAGAGAATCCCAAGCAGACCCCTCACTGCTAGCGTGGAGCCCGATGTAGGACTTGAACTCATGAACTGTGAGAGCAGGACCTGAGCTGAAACCAAGAACCGGATGCTCAACAGACTGAGCCACCCAGGTGCCCCCGAGACACATATGATTCTTATACACAGTCACTATCTAGCTGGCACCTGTCCATGTCAATATTTGCAAAGTAAAGGTATGGTTTTCAGGTGGTGATTGTTTATTGACTGGAGTAATGCACACTGAAGCCTAGCCCAGGGCTTGGCATACACCTAGGGACCCAAGAAACAGTAGCTTATATTATGGCTAGTTTGGTCTATTAGCTGCTTTTTTTTTTAATGTTTATTTATTAATTTATGAGACAGAGAGAGCACAAGCAGTGTAGAGGCAGAGAGGGAGGGAGACACAGAATCCAAGGCAGGTTCTAGGCTCTGAGCTGTCAGCACAGAGCCTGATGTGGGGCCCGAACCCACAAACCATGAGATCATGATCTGAGCCAAAGTCAGATGCTCAACCGACTGAGCCATCCAGGTACCCCTATTAGCTTTTATTTCATCATAACATATTTATTGTGAGCCTACAATGTACAAAGAGCTGTGGTAGATAAGATAAAAATCATGAAAATGCATTTTGTGTTTACCTAGAATTGAAAATATAAGGAAAATAAGGGGAAAACAGTCCATCCTGGTACCACCCAGAGGCCCCAAGGCAGTCCTGGCTGGCTATTCACTCTTACTAAACAAATATTGTGTATTTTTCCTGGAAACAAAACTCATGCTATTTCCATGAGAACCACGGCGAGAAATATCTGTGTTTTAGAGAACCTGTGGTTTCTGAAGAGAAGGGAAAAGCTGTGAAAAGCAGAACAATTCAGGGGAGTCTTTTAAACCACACTACCCCGACCTAAAACCCCAGTACGCTTACTTCCAAGGCTAGCCCACCTTACAATAGTGCCCCGCCTGAAATGTCTCCTACTGGAATGTAACTCTTAGAGGCTCACGTGGCATGTTCTTTTGAAAATATAATTGTTTTTTTGGGGGGAGGATTAAGGAACTATTGGCTCCTTGTTTAAAACCAGCCTAATAAATATTCAGTAGATTGAGTTGATTGAAATGAAAAGGAAGTGAATAATTTTGTAACACAGTTACTAACTCTGTTAGAAATTAGATACCTGTGTTCTGAGCAGGAGGGGGTCACTTAAAACGGGGTTCCAAGTTTTCTCCTCAGTGGGCACAGTTATCAGGTCCAGCTACATAATTTGTGGGACCCAGAACAAGATGACAATGGGAAAACCTTTGTTCAAAAATGATTAAGAATTTCAAAAGAATGAAATCAATATTACCTCACACCACACACAAACATTAACTTGAAATAGATTCAACACTTAAATGTAAGATCTGAAACTATAAAACTTCCAGAAAAAATGTGGAGGAAAATCTCCTTGACATTGGTCTTGGTAATGGTTTTTTGGATCTGAAAGCAAAAGTACAGCAAAAAAGCAAAAATACGTCAGTGGGACTCTACCAAATCAAAAAAAAAAAAAAAATCTGTACAACAAAAGAAATAATTAACAAAACAAAAAGGCATCCTATGGAATGGGAGAAAATATTTGCAAACCATGTATCTAAAGGGTTAATATCCAAACTATAAAAAGAACTCATATGCCTCAATAGCAAAAATCAAAATAATTGGATTCAAAGATGGGTAGAGGGTCGTGGGGTGCCTGGGTGGCTTAGTCGGTTGAGCATCCGACTTCGGCTCAGGTCATGATCTCGCAGTTTGTGGGTTCGAGCCCTGCGTCAGGCTCTGTGCTGACAGCTCAGAGCCTGGAGCCTGCTTTGGATTCTGTGTCTCCCTCTCTCTCTGCCCTTCCCCCACTTGTGCTCTATCTCTCTCTGTCTCTCAAAAATAAATAAATGTAAAAAAAAAAAATTTTTTAAATGGGGAGAGGATCAAAACAGACATTTTCCCAAAGAAGACATACACATGGCCAACAGGTGTATGAAAAGGGATTCAACATTGCTAATCATCAGAGAAATTCAAATCAAAATCACAAGGAGATACCATTTCACACCCGTAAAAATGGCTATTATCAAAAAGACAAGACATAACAAGTGTTGGTGAGGGTTTGAAGAATAGGGAATCCTTGGGCACTGTTCATAGAAATGTAAATGGTGTAACCAGCGTGGAAAACAGCTCCTCAAAAAATTAGAAATAGAACTGCCATATGATTCAGCAGTCCCATTTTGGGGCATATATCCAAAGGAAATGAAATCACTACCTTGAAGAGCTATCTGCACTCCCATGGTCATTGCAGATTTATTTGAAATAGCCAAGTCATAAAAACAACCTAAAATTCCTTTGGCAGATGAGTACATAAAGAAAATATGATATGATGGAATATTATTCAGCCATAAAAAAGAAGAAAATCCTGATGTTTGTGACATAGATGAATTGGAGGACATTATATTAAGTGAAACAAGCCAGATACAAAGGACAAATACTACATGATCTCACTTACACATGGAATCTTAAAAAAAAAAAAAAAAGTCCAGTTTATTGTACCAGCAAATAAAATGATGGTTTCCAGGGGCTAGAGGGTAAGGGAAATGGGGAGATATTGGTCAAAGGGTAAAAGTTTTCAGTTACAAGATGAATAAATTCTGGGAATCTAATGTACAGCATCGTGACTATAGTTAATAATACCATGTTATATACTTGAAATTTACGAAGAGAGTAGATTTTAAGTGTTCTCACTACACACACAAAAATAACTATGTGAGGTGATAGATGTGTTAATGAACTTGATAGTGGTAATCATTTCACAATGTGTACATATATTAAATCATCACATTATATACCCTAAATACCAATAATGTCCCAATTATACCTCCAAAAAGCTGGAACAAATGAAGAAAATTTAAGGCTGGAAAAAAAAAAAAAAAAGCAAAGATCCCGATAAAACACAGGGTGGACAGTGTTGGAGAATTCAGGACAGAGTTAAAAGATAAATGGGACGTGACTAAAAGAGGAATAGAGAGAATGTAGAGAGGAACTAATATCAGAAGAGAAAACACACAAACCTGTTCCAAATTGATGAAAGACATCAACCCACAGATTCAATTATCAGTTAACTCAACCTCCCCTAAGCAAAGTAAGTACACAGGAAACAAACAAGCTACACTATGATCTAAAGACCAAAGATAATGAGAAAGATTTTAGAGAATACAGACACCGAACACACAAGAAAAAGGCTGATTGCTGAGGTCTTCATATAAGTAAGATGAGAGAGACGTCCGTGGAACCCCACTTTTAAAGTGGCAAAGAAGGGGTGCCTGGCTGGTTCAGTCGGTTGAACGTCCGACTTGGGCTCAGGTCATGATCTCACAGTCTGTGGGTTTGAGCCCCGCGTCAGGCTCTGTGCTGACAGCTCAGAGCCTGGAGCCTGCTTCGGATTCTGTGCTCCCTCTCTCTCTGCCCCTCCCCCACTCATGCTTGCTCGCTTTGTCAAAAATAAATAAACATTAAAAAAAATTTTTTTTAAGTGGCAAAGAAATCTCTTGTTAAAACAGAATTCTATGCCCAGCAGCAATAGTACCCCCAAATAAAGATTTCTTAAGAAAAGCTTAAACTGAAACATTTTGTTGTTAGCAGCATTGAATTAGAAAAAAACACTAGAGTGAATTCTTTTTTTTTTAATGTTTATTTTTGAGAGAGAGAGAGACAGAGTGTGAGTGGGGGAGGGACGGAGAGAGGGGGAGACACAGAATCCAAAGCAGGCTCCAGGCTCTCAGCTGTCAGCACAGAGCCCGATGCGGGGTTGGAACTCATGAACTGCGAGTTCATGACCTGAGCCAAAGTCGGATGCTTAGCTGACTGAGCCACCCAGGTGCCCCAAAACACTAGAGTGAATTCTTAAGTCCAAAGGAAGATAATCTCAGATTGAACTGAAAATGCTGAAAGGAATGAAGAATAACAAAGAGGATAATATATAAATATAAAGGAATATTGTTTTATGAAGCCATAGTAGTAATGTCTCATGGAAATTAAAATTTATGCAGAATTAAAATGAATGACAAGGGCAATACAAAAGTTAGTAAGGGTAGCAATAGAATTAAAAGTGTTCGAAGGTGTTAGGATTTGAGGGCATAGTTTAGTAGACTCTATTAAGTATTCATGATTCAGTCATTAGTATAAACACAAGGATTTGTGTATATTTATAACTAAAAAGTTTATAGAGGGATCAGTGGCATAATAAAAGACTTAATTCAGAGCAAGAGTAAATACTTAATTCAAGTAAAGAGATTAAAGGAACACTAACCAGTTAGGTCAAAGCTTAGGGAAAGAATAAGGTGGTTGAAAATCGTCTCAAATTCATCAGCAATTACATGAAATGTAATGTACAAAATATTAATTTCTTTAAATTTTTTTTAAACGTTTATTTATTTTTGAGACAGAGAGAGACAGAGCATGAACGGGGGAGGGTCACAGAGAGACAGGGAGACACAGAATTGGAAACAGGCTCCAGGCTCCGAGCTGTCAGCACAGAGCCTGACGCGGGGCTTGAACTCATGAACCACGATATCATGACCTGAGCCGAAGTCGGACGCTTAACCGACCAAGCCACCCAGGCGCCCCTCTTTTAAAAAATTTTTAATGTTTATTTATTTTTGAGAGAGAGAGTACGAGTGGGGGAGGTGCAGACAGAGAGGGAGACACAGAACCCGAAGCAGGCTCCAGGCTGTCAGCACAGAGCCTGACGCGGGGCTCGAACCCACAGACTCATGGACCATGAGATTGTGACCTGAGCCGAAGTCAGCTCCCCAACTGACAGAGCCACCCAGGAACCCCTTAATTTCTTTTTAAAGGCTGTGTGATTCATTCTTTAGCATTTTTGACAAATATTTTGGACATTCCTTTATTGAAAAAAATAATAATTTCGAGACAGTAATAGAGCATTAAACCAAGTGTAGGGCCCTTTTAAGCATGGGACTCCTGTGCAACTTTACAAGCTGTACCCAATGATGCCTCCCCTGATAATTATTACATTTTTCCACAAGAGATGGTTGTTACCTATGATTGGTATAATCAGAAAATTTCAAAAGAAGGCGGAATTTGAGGTATATCTTGAGAAACAGGTGACTATTCAGTTTTTTAATGTGGAAAGAATGGTGTAAGCAAGGATACAACAATGAAACAGTTCGGTCTGTATTCTCCTGATGTCAGCTAGACCAACTTTCCGGGGGCAGAAGTTGTCCAGTGGGAAATCGAGCTAGAAAGACAGGTAGAGGGTAGATTATGACTTTGGGAAGCCATAGAAAGTATCAGTTAAGCATCTGACTTTGGCTCAGGTCACGATCTCATGGTTCGTGAATTCAAGTCCCGCTTCAGGTGAGCACAAGCCCTGCTTTGGGTGAGCTTGAGCCCCTCTTTGGGTGGCCCTGCCTCTCTCTCTGTCCCCTCCATCTCTCTGCCCCTCATGGAATTCTCTCTCTCTCTCTCTCTCTCCTTCCTCTCTCTGCCCCTCGCTCACTTGTGCCCTCTCTCTCCAAAAAAAAGTATCTTAAAGTAATGTCTCTGGTGTGTAGGAAGCATTGGAACAACTGGACCCGAGAGGGAAGGAGACAGATGAGAAAACCCTTTGGTAGTTGAAGATATTCATTCCTATAGTAGTTACGGCCACACTATTCTGAAATGTTCTACTGTCTTACCTAGGAACTTGGGACTGAAAGAAGTGATACACCCATTAGATTCTCAAAGGTCAAGAAAATGCTGATATGAGCAAAAATATCCAAAGAAACCTTAAAGAGATAAAATGGTTCCTTGGCATGCAAAAATCAACAATAATTAGATTAAAGGTATTAACATATTTGAAGAAAGGAAATGGCTGTCCGTAGGGGGTGTTTGGCTTGATTTGGTAACAAAGGAGAGGAGAGCCCAAGGCCAATATGGCAGGCCATGGGAGCACCTGTCCCGGACTCTGGTGCCTTCCCCGTCCTGGCCTTGTGGGGAAGGCTACCTTGGCCTGATGCCAGTAAACATAGGCAAAGCAAGTTCCCTGGCTCTGATTCCAAGCTCATAAAACACCTTGTATAGCTGCTTGCCTGGAGGGAGAGAAGCTGCTGGAAAAAGATTCAAGTGTCCCACACCCTTGTCAGTCAGACTCATTAATAAGAGAGTATATTGGCATTCCAAAGTAGCTGTCACCCTCCTGAGCCTCGTTTGTGCGAGTCTGCCCCTCTGCTGTAGAGTCACGACTAAGGTGGTGACAAATCACTTCCTGACACTAAGAGGTAGGTGGCCACAAAGCACCCAGGCAGCTGCACTGTGACAACATGCCACTTGTGGCCCTCTCGTGTGACAGGCCAACCTTTCCCCAGGGAATGTGCTCCTCAGCATTGCTACTTATCAAGTATCTTCTTGTTTCTCTAAATGTCTAAACAATGGCATGGAAAGAAAAGAATCACCATGAGACATGAGTTTGTTGTTATTTTAATTTCTATTATTATGGGAAATTTCAAACACTCAAAAGTAGATAGGACAGTAAAATGAACTTCCATGTACCCCTTACCCAGACCCAGATATCACCAACCCATGGCTAACCCATTCCTACACCACCCACTATTTACCTCCCCTATTATATCTTCTAAATCCCTGGACATCGTATCACTTTATTGGTAGATATTTCAGGATACAAATGTAAGAGGCATTGTGAATGAAGAGCATGCAGGCCAATCATATATATGTGGTGCTGGGGAGGAAAAATTTTATTCTACCTTCAAGGTTCTTGTGGTTGGTCTAAGAATTTAATCGACATGAGACAGATTGATGCGAGAAAAATGACATTTAATTGTGTATATATGAGGGTTCCGTATGGATACAAGGTCCCCATGCAGTCAGGCAGTTGAGGCTTAAATGCCATCCAGAGGTAAAAAGAAGGCGGGAGGGGTCTGGGACTTCAAAAAGAAGGAAGGCAATTAATTCATAGGAAAATGAAAAAGAGTGAGTGTCTTTTGGGCCATACAGAAACAGTGGGACCTACAGAGGAATTTTAACAGACTGCTGATTTCCTCCCTGACTGCCATACCTAGTTCATGTTACTGTAGTTGTTACCTACGGTGATAACTCCCTTCCTGGAGCAGGTGGTTTATCTAACTAAATTCTATTAGGCAGTTAGGGGTAGGTCAAAGATTTCTTCCAGGGCCTTCTGTTTCTTTTCCTTTTTTTTTTTTTAACGTTTATTTATTTTTTTTTGAGACAGAGAGAGACAGAGCATGAACCAGGGAGGGTCAGAGAGAGAGGGAGACACAGAATCCGAAACAGGCTCCAGGCTCTGAGCCATCAGCACAGAGCCCGACGCGGGGCTTGAACTCACGAACCGTGAGATCATGACCTGAGCCGAAGTCGGACCCTTAACCGACTGAGCCACCCAGGCGTCCCAGGGCTTTCTGTTTCTTAAAAATAATAGGTCTAAAATAATCCACATGCCAAAGAGATACATTTTGGGGTGGCAAATTTTGCTCCCTGAAGGTAGAACGGGAAAGATTAAGGTAACTACGGTTCTACTGCTGAATAATAGTAATTGTTAACATTTTCTTAGCAGACACTGGGTGCCAGATACGGTCTTGGCATGTTACATACTGGCTTTGCTAGAGAAGGATGAAGCCGTTAATAAAAACGAGGTGCTAGGGAGGAGCCCAGTGTCCGACTCCTTTTCTCTGCAGCTCGGTTTCTGCGCATTTGGGACTAACGCGACCTTTGGAAAGAAAAATTTTACGGCCGTGGTTCAGCGAACCTTAGGGAGAATCTCAGAAGTGGGGGTGGCAAGGGGGTGAGGGGGAGTGATGGCAAACGTGTGCGATTTTAATGATTATCAGAGAGTATATGGACTAGAGTCTCAACCCCTCCTTCCAGCCCCTCCTACCCCAATGCCAGATATTTGCTTGGGCTGCTGTGGTCGGCGGCTTAGGCTTTAGCCTCGGCTTCTCCCTAGTAGCCCTTTCTGTCCTATCTCAGGTCTCCTCCACCGGGAGGGTCAAATTCTCAGCTCCAGATCCCCCCCAGTTGGCTGAGTTCAGCCTGACTGAGAGCTGATATCTGGATGGAAACACTCAGGAGATACGTGGAAAGGGGAATTGGATTCTAGACAGAAACGAGACCTGAAAATGAAGATTTAGAGATAACAGAGGAGAGAAAAGATGTGAGAGGCTGGAGGGATGTGCCGTGGAAGCATCGTAGCAGAATGGAAGACGAAGCTCCGTGCGGTATGGCCACTGACCCAGGAATTCCTAGTGGGTCAGGAACGAGGTGGAGAGAAAAACACAGCTTTTCCAGATGTCTGGTGTGTGGGAACAAGACATTTCATTAAAGATGCAGAATTTTGAATATCTTAATGCCAGTGAAAACCAATTTTTTTAATTATAAAATTTTAATTGAAATCAAAGAATTGCATATTTGCAAGGGTCTTTTACAGCTCTACAGTCACTTAGACAGCAACAGAGTCAACTTTTAATTTGAACATAAAATGTATTTAAGATGCTAAACCTAGAAGTATAATTTAATAACATGGTGATTTAAATATTCAGATCGGGGCGCCTGCCTGGAGCATGGGATTCTTGACCTCAAGATCATGAGTTCTAGCTCCATGGTGGGTATAGAGATTACTTTAAAAAAAATTCAGATCACTCCAACGTTATTTTAGGTGTTTTTTTTTTTTTTTTTTTTTTTTTTTTTTTTTGTCATTACCACCAGCTCCTTAAAATAATCACATGAAACTTGGGAAAAGCATCAACAAAAAAAGAGCTTTAATTTTTAAAAAAATTTTGGCCTTTATATTTAACAAATATCAGGGGCACAGGGGAAAAAATATCAATTCAGCATCCGGGGTGAGTAAAAGAGAAACAAACCACACAATCCTTTCTAGCTGTCATCTGCCCAGTCAGGTATTTGGTGACCTGATGCCACCAGCATTGCCATGGCTCCTGGTACCTTTCTCGGTCAACTCTGAAGGATTCTGCTGACTCCTGAAAATGATTTTTTACATAGATGGATATAAGCCTCTCCACCCTTCACATGTTATTGTATTTCTTGATAGCATTCTGAGGATTTCCAAATAGAGACTCACTTTTGCACCTGCTACGGAAAATGGAGTATGAGGAATCACAAAGTAGACGCCACACAAAGACCTGGCTTCTGTTGTGGAGCGAGAAGCTCCCACTGCATTAGGAGGGTGTGTTGGTGGGCTCAGACCGCCCTGACAACGTGCCACAGACTGGGAGGCTTACACAGTAAATGTTTATCGTCCTACGGTGCTGGAGGCTTAAGTCTGACATCTGGGTGGATTGGTTCTTTCTAAGGGCTGGGAGGGAGAATCTGTTCTAGGCCTCCTCTCCCCTGGTATATTCGTTAGGTTTCTCCAGAGAAACAGGACCAATAAGGTGTGTGTGTGGAGGGAGAGAGAGAGAGAAGGAGAGAAGGGAGGAGAAAGAAAGACAGAGAGAGAAGGAGAGAAAGAGAGAGAGAGATTTATTTTAAGGAATTGACTCATGGCATGTGGAGGCTTGGTGAGTCCAAAATCTGACAGAGTAGGCCAGCAGGGTGGAGGCCCCGGGAAGAGTGACAGTTCAAGTCCAAAGGCAGTCTGCTCCTACCTGTTTCATTCACATTTTCACGGAGAGTCCACCAGACTTCTACAGTGGCCAGCCTCTAGATAGTCTCCAATGACCCCCTGCTCTAGTGTTTATTCTCTTATATAATCCCCACCCTTTGAGTGTGGGTTGAATTGCTTTTTAATGAGTAGAATAGTGCCAAGGAGGTAGATGGTTATAATAACCAAGGTTGTTATAAAAAGACTGTGGTTTCCATCTTGGATGCCCTGGTGGGCGCTCTCTCTCTTAGCTGCCGTGTCATGAGGGCATCCAGGCAGCCAGTGGAGAATTCCATATGGCAAGGAGCTGAGGTCTGCCTGCAAAAATGTGAGTGCACTTGGATTTTACAGAGATCTGCTAGGGTCTGCCCACATTTACATGAGCGAGCTTTGAGATGTCTACTGCCTTGGCTGATGGCCTGACAGCATCTCATGAGACACCCTCAGCCAGAGACACCCAGCTAAGCTGTACCCGAAATGAATGTTTGCTGTTTTTAGTTATTAAATAGTGGGCGAATTTGTAATGTAGCAATAGGTAATGAACACAAATTTGTACTAATAACTGGGAACAAAATAGTTAACAAGGCACATCTTGGTTAACACATCACCATCCATACTCTCCTCCCAAGTATGAAATCTGATTCCTACCTTAAAAAAAAAAACAAAAAACTGGATGCCCTGGGGAGTCCCAATGTCAGTCGTCCAGACTGACCCCATATCTTCAGCGTTCACTTTGGGAGGTGGCTCTCCATCCTTCCTGGTCTTCTCCCGCTGTGTTTTCTTTTACCTCCATCATAGTCTGACCCTACATTAGTAGCAGTTAGTCTCTAATTACTCCAATTATGCTTTTTTAAATTAAAATTTTTAATGTTTATTTTTGAGAGAGAGAGAGAGAGACAGAGTGTGAGTGGGGGAGGGGCAGAGAGAGAGAGGGAGAGAGAGAACCCCAAGCAGACTCCACACTGTCAGTGCAGAGCTCTACTCGGGGCTTGAACTCACGAAACCGAGAGGTCATGACCTGAGCCGAAACTAAGAGTGGGACACTTAGCCAGCTGAGTCACCCAGGTGCCCCTAAATGCATCTTTAACACTTTCAGAAAGGTGATTCTTTTATTCCATAAATAAGGAGAAAGGAAAGGTAAGAACCAGTAAAGGGCCATTCCTTAAAATGGTATCAAGCTATAGTTAAAATTTTTTTTAATGTTTATTTATTTTTGAGAGAGACAGAGTGCAAACCGGACAGGGGAACAGAGAGAGGGAACCTGAAGCAGGCTCCGGGCTCCAAGCTGTCAGCACAGAGCCCGACGTGGGGCTCGAACTCACAAACTGTGAGATCGTGAACTGAGCTGAAGTTGGATGCGTAACCAACTGAGACGCCCAGGGGCCCTTGACAAAGCTCATTTAAAACTATAGCCTGGGGGCCTCTGGGTGGCTCAGTCAGTTAAGCATTCGATTTAGGCTCAGTCATGATCTCACTGTCTATGAGTCTGAGCCCCATGTGGGGCTCTGTGCTGACAGCTGGAGCCTGGAGGCTTCTTTGGGTTCTGTGTCTCCCTCTCTCTCTTGCCTTGCCCTACTTGCACTCTGTCGCGCTCTCTCTCTCAAAAATAAATAAACATTAAAAAATATTTCAGTTGAGCTCTGCCAGATTCACATCAATCACTATTCAGGGAGCACTTACGGAGTTCCTTCTGGGTGAGAGGCTGGCGAAATAAAAGACGAACAAGGCCACGGGTGTCTTCTGTTGAAGAATTCATAAATCAGTGGGGAAGTACCCATAAGCAAATGATCACAACACAGTAAGTAAAGGGTGAAGGAGCAGTATCATTTAGATCCTGTATGGTGACATTTCCTCTGCCTTATCCTGGTCCCAGGCAACCCGCGTTTTGTTACTATATTTTTGCCGTTCATAAAATGACATAAATGAAACCATACTATAGCTATAGTCCTTTGTGTCTGGCTTCTTTAGCTCAGCATGATGTTTCTGAAATTCACTCATGGTAGCTGTCATTCTTCTTTATTGCCAAGTAGTATTCCTGTACACGGATGCAGCATGATTTGTTTATCTGTTCTCTGGCTGATAAACACTTGGGCTGTTTCCAGTTTGAGGCTCTAATGAACAGTGTTGTGATGGACATTACTCCCTACTCTTTTTTCAGACATACCTTTTTATTTCTTTTGGATACATACCTAGAAATGGAATCGAGGGATCATATGATCAGCGCATGTTTAACTTTACAAGAAACTGACATACTGTTTTTCTATAACGGCTGTATCATTTTCCCTCCCCAACATAGATGTATGACAGTTTCAGTCGCTCCATATCCTCACCAAACCAGCATTGTCCATCCTTTTTGTTTTCATCATGCTAGTGGGTAGGGAGTTGTATCTTATTATTCTAATTTGCACGTTCCTGATACCTAGTGATGTTGTGTATCATTTTACTCTTCCGTATGAAGTGTCTGTTCAAATATTTTGCCCATTTGCAAAATCGCTTGTTTGTCTTATCGAGTGGCAAGATTCTTAATCTGTTAATCTATTTTGGATACAAGTTCTTTTTTTAAAAGTTTATTTATTTATTTTGAGAGAGAGAGAGAGAAAGAGAGCACAAGTGGGGGAGGGGCAGAGAGAGAGGGAGAGGGAGAGAATCCCAAGCAGGCTCTGTGCCATCATGGCAGAGCCCAGTGTGGGGCTTGAACCCACCAACTGTGAGATCATGAGCTACTGAGCCACCCAGGAGCTCGGGGACAAGTTCTTTATCAGATATAGTTTTGGAAATATCTCCTCCCAGTCTGCACCTTGCTTTTTCATACTTTTTTTTTTTTGCCTTTTCATTTTTAATGTTATCTTTCAGAGAATAAAATGTTTTAATTTCAAAGTCCAACTATTTTTTCTTTTCTTTTCCTTTTTATAGTTTAGTTCTAGAATATTTTAAAAGATTCCTCCACATTTTATGTATTAGACAATGATGTCTGTCTTTTATAAAGTTTTGTGTCCCGTCTAAGGAATCTTTGCCTACCACAAGAGCACAAAGATTCTCTCATTTGCTTTAGGACTTTAACTTTTATATTTAGTTCCATGCTTCATTTTGAGCTAACTTTTATATATGGTGTGAGGTGTAGGTTGAAGTTCAACTTTCTTGTGTCTGGACAACCGGTTATTCAGGCATCATTGGCAGAAGGGGCTCTCTTCTCCTTTGCTGACTTGCCTTGGCAACTTTGCTGCAAGTCAATTGAGCAAAGAATTATGGGGTCAATTCCTGGGCTGTCTATTCTGTTCCGCTGGTCTATATCTGTCTCATCTGCCAATAGCACATTATCTTGAATATTGTCCATGAATGTAAAGTTTTGAAATCGAGTTATATAAGCCCTATAACAGTCTTCTTTTTAAAAACTGTATTGTCTATTGTAGGTTCTTCATATTTTCAGATAGATTTGAGAATTGTAGTTGATTTCTACAAGAAACAAATTCTGGGATCATGATGGTGATTGTGACTGTTTAAATCTACAGACCAATCTGTTAAGGGAGAATTGCCATCTCAATCCTACATCTTCCAATACAAAAATGATGAATCTCTCCATTTATTTAGGTTCCTTTTAATTTTTTCCAGAAATGTTTTATAATGTTCCACGTTTAGATCTTACACGTTGTCTTTATTAAATTCATTCCTCGGGTTTTTTTGTTTTCTTTTTTTAAGTTTATTTATTTATTTTGAGGGAGGAGGATGAGTAGAGGAGGGGCAGAGAGAGGGAGGGAGACAGAGAACCCCAAGCAGGCTCCTTGCCGTTATCGCAGAGCCCAATACGGGGCTCGACCGCACCAACAGTGAGATCAGGACCTGAGCGGAAACCAAGAGTCAGAGGCCTAACTGACTGAGCTACCCAGGCACCTCATTCCTAGGTTGTTTGATGCTATTGCAATTGAAAGTGACTCAAAATTTTATCCTTCAATTATTCATTTATCTATAAATACAAATGATTTTTGTTGGCTGGCCTTATATCTTACAGCCTTGTGAAATTCACTTATTAGTTCTAGAATATTTTAAAAGATTCCTCCACATTTTCTGTATTAAACAATGCTGTCTGTGAAAAAAGGGGCAGTTTTATTTATCCTTTGCTAATCTGTGTGTCTTTTGTTTCTTTTTCCTACATTATCATGCTGTGTAGGCCCTCCGGAACAATGATGACTAGAAACAATGAGTGCAGACATACATGCCTTGTTCACTCTCCTAGATAGAAAGCTTTCGTTCCTTCACCATGAAGTATGATGCCAGCCACAGGTTTTTCACAGATGCCCTTTATCAAAATGAGGAAGTCCCTTCTATTTCTCATTTGTTGAAAATGGATTTTTAAAATTATAAATAGGTACCGAATTATATAAAAAATTTTTTGCATCTATTGATATAATCATATTTTCAGTTTTTCAGTTTGTTCATGTGGTGAATTGCATTGATTTTTCAAATGTGAAACCAGATGTGTATTCCTGGAATTCAAATGGGGATAAACCCCACTTCATTAAGAATATACTACTCTTTTTAGACATTGCTGGATTCGATGTGATCACATTTTGCGAAGATTTCTTTGCATCTTTAATCATGACCAGTTTAGATCTTCCCTTGTAATGTCATTGACTGGCTTGGAGGGCAGGGTGGTGCTAACTTTATAGGCTGAGTTATGAAGTGTTCCCTCTACCTTTACTTTCTGGAAGAATTTATGTAGGCTTGGTACTGTGTTTTCGTTACGGTTTTGATAGAATTCATTGTAAAGTCACAGACCTAAACCTGGGATTTTTATTGTGGGAAAATTAAGAATTACAAATTCAATTTCATTAGTTGATATAGATTTATTTATATTTTCTTTTTTTCCTCAAGTCAGTTTTGGTAATATGTATCTCTAAAGCAATTTTCTGACTTCATCTAAATTGCCAAATTAACTAGCATAAATTGTTAGTAATATTCCCCTATTATCATCTGAATGTCTGTAAAATCTTTAGTGATGTTCGCTAGTTCAAGCTTGTTGTTGTTAGCGTGTGCATTCTCCATTGTTTTCTGGGCACTGGGTGTTGCTGGTTGCTGTGCAGGGCAGAAGCTGGATGCTGGAGAGGCAGCAAACCCGTCAGGACCCTGGTCCCGGTGCAGACTGCTGGGGAAGCCATGCACCCTGCAAGCGTGCGGGAACCGGAAAGAATAACTCGTCCTCTCTGCAGTGTTTCCCAAGTGCTACAAAGCTTGACATCAAGCCATCTGGCAAAGGAAAAATAATATTTAAATATTAAATATTTAAAGGGCCCAGGGGCACCTGGGTGTCTCAGGTGGTTAAGTGTCTGACTCTTGATTTCGGCTCAGGTCATGATCTCATGGGTTCGTGAGTTCGAGCCCTGCGTCAGGCTCTGTGCTGACAGCGTGGAGCCTGCTTGGAATTCTCTCTCTCTCCCCTTCTCTCTGCCCCTCCCCTGCTGCACTCTCTCTCTCAAAATAAATGAATAAACTTAAAAATATATATATTTAAAGGGCCCAGATCCATTTTCATAGAACTGGCGAAAAGTATGAATTCGGCAGAGTGGTTTGTTAGGTAACAAAAGCTAACTGATATATGTTAGACCTTTTTGGTTTATCTTCCAAGTGTCTTAACCCCCTTTACACTTTTCCAACCCTTTCTCCATGTCGTAGTTCTGGGAAATTTCTTGAGGATACAAGACTTTTTTTTTTTTTCCCCCAGCTCTGTCCAACATCTGCAGCTAATCTTCCCACTGGATTTTAAATTTCAAAAATGCAATATTTTTTTTTAATTTCTGGAGGAGCTATTTGATCTTATTTTTTAATGATGATTTCTACACATTTGAAACACCCTTGTTTTATCATGTCTTTCCAATCCTACTATTATCTCAGGTTCTTGCTAATCTTCCTGTTTGATGTGTCTGTGGTGAGTTGTTTTCTCTTGTGGTTTATAATTTTTGTTTGTGAGCTCATTTCTTTAGGATTTTTTTCTCTAAGGAAGTCACTTGTATTTTCAATTTAAAAAATATCCCTGCAGTGTAGTCTATATTTTCTTTTTCTAAGCAACTAGTAATTTTGCCAGCCTAGGACAAGTTTAGCTTGGAAATTTCCACATAACGGAGGTGTTGTAAATTTCAACTCCTGCATGGTGCAGGTTAGGCACCTCAGTAATTCATGGGAGATGTTTTTCCAGGACCCTGGGCAGAGCTCACTTTACTGCTGCTTTCTTGGAAAAGTAGGGAGAGTTTTTTTACCCCTCTTTAATGAAAGGACAGATCATCCAGGCTCTCAGTTTAAGGGTCTCAGTTCTAGCTCCTTGCTTCCTGTGGGCCCAACACCACATCTCCTGCCCTCTCTTGGGTGTTAAAATCCCATTCATAGTCTTTGGGGCTCACATCCAGACATAAACCTGCCCTCACTCCACAGCTGAGACTCAAGTTATAAGTTTACTACTCACTCTGACGCCTGGAGCTTTTGAGCCCATCTATGCCTTTCAAATAAATTTTGCCATCTTTTATCTAATATTTCATATGGTTGTGAAAATTTTTACGGTTGGGAGTAAGGCTTGCATTAGTTCAGTATGCCATGTTTCTGGAATCTGAGTTGTAGATCTTTCATCACTCTAGAATTTATAGCTGAAGGTTTTAAGCAGGAGAGGCACATGATCAAATTTACTTTACAATGAGAACTCCGGTAGATCTAAGAGTGAATTTCAAAAGAAAGTGATTCACGACTGGAGGGTCAGTTAGAATGCTCCTGCAACAGCCAAGATTTAAAGATGATGAGATAGTGAAGGGTCTCCCTTCCCCCACCTCACTCGAGAGTCCTTGTCCTTTAAGAAGGGAAGACTGTCAACTCACACGGTCAAAGGAGGCTTCAAAAAGGAGGTGACACCTCTTTTCATCTTTGAAAAATGGAGAAAAATTTTTTGGATGGTGAGGAGAATGTAGAGCCTTCTTTTAGGGTGGACAGGAACAGGACGGGGCCAAGGAAAGAAAGTAGAAGGAATGCTCGTGGCTTATAGTCAAGTACTTGGGAGTAGTTCAGCATGACCAGAGTGGTGGGTCATGCAGCGGGGGCAGTAGAAGGCAGTTGGAATGACCAGTGAAACCTGATTGGGAAGGCTGTTTAATCCCCTATAGTTATTCTCATTGCTGATGATCATTAATAGCATGTTTGGAAACACAGTCCTGGGTTTTGCCAGTGCAGACGCCAAAAGGGATAATTATTTAGATGGACATATGAAAGGAGTCGGATCCAAAAATGTAGCTGTCCCAGTTTGCAGATCATCCACACGTTCTATTGCCATGAGAATCTAGGTTTAAATTTGAGAAAGAAAATACATGTTCGGCAATTGATTTAAATCATCCACTTTCAACTATATCTAAACAAAGTGTTGGTTTGCCTGCTACCTACCGCCATTTTCCACTTGATTTTAAGATTATTTAGTAGAGAGAAGGATACAGATGGGTGTGTGATTTGCTTTATATTTTTAAAAAACGAGATCAGGGGGCACCGGGGTAGCTCAGTCAGTTAAGCGTCTGACTCTTGATTTTGGCTCAGGTCATGGTCTCATGGTTCATGAGTTTGAACCCCACAACAGGTTCTGCGAGACAGCACGGAACCTGCTTGTGATTCTCTCTCTCCCCCTCTCTCTGTCCCTCCCTCGCTCTCTCTCAAAACAAACAGACTCAAAAAAAGATGAGATTGGTGGGTGTTTTGAGAGAAACTTCAGGATGTTTTATGCTTTTCACTAAAAGTCGCATAGCCAAAATTATATCCATGGAATAAAGCCTCACAAATGTGCTTCTTTGCACAATTATCAAATATTTTGGAGAGTTTGAGTAACTGTTACATCTGTTAAAGATAAATGACTCAGTAGCCTCTGGCATATGCAGAAATCGGAATGGAAATAAGGAGACGGGAAAAAGCTTAGATGATGGATTTACCAGACTGAGCAGGAAAAGAAGCCAAGAGAAAGACATGCTTTTTGTTTTCTTCTTTTTAAAATGATGAATAGTTACAGAGTAGCTCAATTCTAGGCCAGCTTTGTTTTGGCCTTTTATCTCTCTTTATAGACTGGTGAAAGAGATAAACACACTTTTATTAATTTGGGGGGGTATGGAGTTCCAATAAAACGCTCAAATAACAATTTTCGACGCATAGCCTTCCAGGAGGATCGGTGCCTGTTAGCAGACACTTAATCTTACCCCGGTGCCAGGCCTGTGGCCAGGAAGAACTGATTTATGTGCTAAACCATAATAGACGGGCCTTTTCTTACACATCTGGGTGTATTTGGTGCCTGCCATGGTGCCAGAGACAGGCCAGACACTCTTTGCTGAGTGGGTGAATATGTGTACAAATGAACATATAAAAGCTTCCATCAGTACACGTTTAGATAATAGGTTATATACAATAGGGGGTATAAATTGAAAATTTTACCCAGAAAAACACTTTGAACAAAGTGGGGTGAACCTAAGCTTCATTTTCTAAGCTTCCTCAGGTGGGAAAAGTAGATTTATTTGAAATTCTGTGCTTTCCAACTTGTTACTGGCTTCATGTGTTTCGTTCTCATTTGTGTGAGAAGGTCCCCTCCATCTGGCAAATTGGAGCAGATGGTACCTGGCTCCATACTCTGGGGACGGGACCCGTACTCTGGGGATGGGACCCACAGGGGGATGGGCCAGGCTAAGAACAGCAGGATGGGCACTGTGTTTTAGAAGGTCAACTCTGAAGGCCTGTGAGGACGGTTAGAGGTGGCAGGGAAGGGAATACGGGAGATTCAGATTCTAGTCCACCTGAGACATGACGAAGACCTGGGCCAGGCTGGTGGCCGCAGGGACAGAGAGGAGGGATATTTGAAATGATAAGATCGGGGACCGATCGAATGTGGGCACTGAGGCAGAGGAAGGATCCAAGACGAAGCCCGGGTTTCTGGCATGGGTGACCGGCGGCTTGCGATCAGTTGCCCAACACAGAAGAGTCAGGAAGAGGAAACCGTTGCGGGTGCGGGAGCTGCTGGGTTACAGGGTGAGGTCACAGAGCCTGGTAATGTGACTCATGGTCTTCAGATCTCACTAAAAACTTGCTGCTGGACCTGAAAGCCCTTAGTGAGCAGAATTTTTTTTTTTTTTTTTTTTTTTTTGCGTGTAATTGTGCCAAATGTTTGTCATTTTCTGAGGCCATGCAGCCCTTAGCTTCCCTTCCTATGTCTGGGCACCCCTCATTAGGTAGCACTGGTGAGGCACAGAGCCCTGCTTCTCACTGTACGAGTGAAGGTGGCCTTCTCCCTCCCCCCACATTCTGGCTGCCAGGATTCTGGCACGCTCCCTGGGTTCACCAATTGGTGGCTGTGATAGTTAACACACTAGGCCACACTACCCAAACCTGGCTAGGCCACACTACCCAAATATTTGGTCAAACACTAGTCTAGGCATTGCCGTAAGGGCATTTTTATTTATTTATTTTTTGCTATAAAGGTATTTCTAGATGAGATTAACATTTAAGTCAGTAGGCTTTGAGTAAAGCAGATTATGCTCCATAACGTGGGGGCCTCATTCAATCAGTGGAAGGCCTTAAGAGAAAAAAGATCGATATTCCCCTGGGAGCAGAGGGAATTCTGCAAGCTGCAATATCAGTTCTTCTCTGAGTCCTCAGACTGTCTGCCTGTCCTACAGACGGATAATAACCAGCATTAGTTTCTGCTTTTTGCAGTAATGAGTGTTGCCTAATACAATAATACATGTTCGTTGTTGACAAATCACAAATACCAGAAAAGGTAAAAAACAAACAGAAAAATTCACATATATCCCGATACAACTAATTTAGACATTTTCCTACTCTCCTTCCAGATTCTTCTATACACGCTTTACACAATTTCATTCATATGTATATGGTATTTTATCCTGCTTGTTCATTGAACATTCTGCTATTATTAAAGCATTGTGATGTGTCCTTGACTACTGATAATCTTTCTGATACTCTTGGTTCTACTTCAGTCTTCTTGATGTGTGCTTTCTGTTTGTGAGGCTGCCTTCTTAATTTCTTTGTCTGTTTCTGTTTTCTTGCCATATTTTATTTGATTGGAAATAGACACCCCATTTAAGCCTGCTCGAGGTTACCTTTAAGTTTAAGAGCCACGTGGTTAAAATCCATTTCTCTGGTTATTAAAGTTGAGAACAACATTTGCCCTTATGTACAGCTCTCCTTCCCTCGTACCCTCTCCATGGCTTTCATGTAATACTCTAACATATGTCAAGTGTTTGCTCATGTAAATATTTTCTCAAGAGTTATTTTTTGCTTACTCAATTTTGAAACCATATCCTAAAAACTACGTAAATGTTCAATTGGTTTTAATACTTATTGCATGGCCTTTCTATTCATTGAAATGTCACTTTCAGGGAGACATACGACGGTGGATTTTTGGGGGGCCCTTGCCTATTTGAGACCATCTTTGTTACTTTCACACATGAATGACAAGTTGGCTTGCTCAGAGAAGTGTTCTCACACTATTAATAGAAATTTTTAATGGAGGTGAGTCAGACCTCCCTACGGTTTTACCAGCCATCTATTACTGTGCTGGTTGACGGCAAGGAGGGATGATTCAAAGGGGTAATTTTCAATCCAACCTCATCTACTCTGAAGTTAGTGGAAATCCCCCCGCATTCTGGCCCATGGCACTCTTCCTTCTCTAATGTCCAGTGGTGTTACGAGTCCCTATATTTTGTTACATTCGCAGGCGTTCTACTGGAAGATTCAGAGAGGGTCTACCAAGTAAGTGCCAGGATCTACAACACATTGCCTCCAAATGCCAGTGCTGTGTTAGCTCTTCAAGTCCTGAGCCTCATCTGCAGTGGCTATTTTAGATTCAGTCTTCTTTCCCCTGTGTTAGTCAAGCTTCTGTGGTTGCAGGTAACTGGAACTAACTTGACTTATGTAAACAGAAAAGGAACTATCATAGAAGAATACAGGAAAGGTTCATGGAACCCAAAAGCAGACATGGAACGGGGAATATGAACTCCCGTTCATGTTTCTCTTTCTCTTTGTGGTGACTCATAAAGATTAACAGAGATCGTTGACATGTACTGAGTACTTTGACTGCCACCGGGATCCTTGGAGACAGACATCCTTGATGTCTGTCTCCAGACAGAGGAAGTGGAGACACAGGAATTAAGTTCCAAGCACAGAATTTGCACCCCCGGCATTGACACCCTTGACCTGTACCATACTCAGGGCTAACCCCCTATGCACATAACTTAAAAACAAATGTAATGATCCAATTATAAAATTAAGGAGGAATAAAGGAAAGTAATTTATGAAAAAAGAATATGTAAATGCTGAGGCCTAGCTACACTGGAAGACACAGGAAATGGTTATTTGCATTTGCTTATAAGAAATGTCTGTATGCACAAGAAGTGAGAAGATCAGAGAGCTCTGTATAGAAAATGTATAGAAAATAGAAAATGAAAGAGTAAAGTTACGAGTAAGCAGTAGGGTACATAACAGGCCAAAACTATTTATATAGGATGAAAGAAAGAGGGGAAAAAACCTTCTTTAAAGTCATAATATATGTCAGAAATAAATGATAGACTTTTGAAAATGAGGAAATATGATTTCCTCCCAGGTGAACTACAAATTCACCTGTAAGTGTACTGCTAAAGAATTTCTTGCCTTTTGACATGGGACGGTAGATTGCCAAAAACATATCCCCCATATTGATTTCCTTAAATTCATTCTGTAGGAAATGAAGCTTGGAGCCCATGGGCTTCGATGAGCCCCAGGGCAGAGAGGATGGGAAGAGAAACTGTAGAACAGGGACGAGAGGTCCTGGGGTAGATCCCTGGTTCAGGGTGAGAAGGAGGCTAGAGAATAATAAGCATGAAAAAATAATTCCAATATGCAATTTCCCAATGCAGGTGTCACCCTTGAGTGACAAAATCGATACACATATGAAAACGATCATAGGAAATATTTTAAAAGAATCCTTTGAGTGCGGCGCCTGGTGGCTCAGTCGGTTGAGGGTCTGACTCTTGATTTCGGTCCAGGTCATGATCTCACAGTTCCTGAAATCAAGCCCTGCGTCAGGCTCTGCACTGACAGTGTGGAGTCTGCTTGGGATTCTCTCTCTCCCTCTCTCTCTCTGCTCTTCCCCAGCACCCTGTCTCTCTCTCAAAAATAAATAAACATTTTTTAGAAAGAAAGAAAGAAAGAAAGAAAGAAAGAAAGAAAGAAAGAAAGA
>NW_026057580.1:109767742-109777273 GCF_023721935.1 Panthera uncia | reverse complement strand
AGAAAGAAAGAAAGAAAGAAAGAAAGAAAGAAAGAAAGAAAGAAAGAAAGAAAAATCCTTTTAGTGCAATTAAACTCAATCTTTGTATTCATGGTTTTGCCAATTTAATAAGGTTTTGGTTGGAAGGGAGTTCAAAGGAGACTCCAGAAAGTTCTGTTGCATAGCAGCATGGGAAGACTGCAAAGGCAGAGGAAGGTGTGTGCACTGGTCACTCAAATAGCACAGGCAGGCGGCCCTGCCAGAGGTGACCTCATTTTTCCCCATAGTGAGCAACTTCTTGGTAGAGTTTCAAACACAACAAAGTAGTCTTCTCTCAACTTACATGGTAGTGGTATTCCTGGAAAATTCGGTGAACCTGAGAAGTGAGACAAGAAATAGTTTGCAGTTGGAAAGAAAGTGGAGCTCCAGGCTGAGACACTTATAAAAAGCTCTTTTTCAGCTCACGAATGGCTGGAGGGGGGGTTCTTTATTTCTTGGTACCCTCCGCACGCTGCAGGGGGCCTGCCATCTTGGTCCTCACCTCCTGAGTTCTGGCAGGGCACCCCTCCCCAGTCACAGGGACAACAGAAAAATGTCCGTACATTTCAAATTTTTAAGAAAATTGTGTTTAATGTTTATTTTTGAAAGAGAAAGAGAGAGAGAGAGAGAGAGAGAGAGACGGAGACAGAGAATCTGAAGCAGGCTCCGGGCTCTGAGCAGTCAGCACAGAGCCTGATGTGGGGCTCGGGCTCGTGAGCTGCGATCTCACGACCTGAACTGAAGTTGGACCCTTAACTGACTGAGCCACCCACGTGCCCCTGTCTACACACTTCTAATAGCCCTCAGGGTGATGCTGCCCAGAAGACTTCTGTGTTAGAGAAGTCCATTTAACTCCCTTCTCCAGGACACTGGCAAGCACTACACACACAAATCCTTCCACATACGCACGTGCAGTTTGGATTCAGAGGACACACTAGTTCCAAATGTGTTTCCTGAGCAACCATTCGTTCTCTAATTTTTATTTACCATTTTCCTAGCTTTTTAACAAATTGTAATAAAGACACCTAAATTTACCACATTTGAGCGTTGCAGTTCAGCAGTGTTCAGTACACTCCCATTGCTGTGCAGCCATCACCGCCATCATCCCTAACTTGCGTACATTTGATGTTTATTTAAATTTAGAGAAAGGTTGTAAAGAGAGTACAAAGAACTTTTCCTCGTGAGCCATTGAAGAATAGGTTGTTGGGGCTCCTGGGTGGCTCAGTCGTTTGAGCCCTGGACTCTTGATTTTGGCTCGAGTCATGATTTCACCGTTCATGAGTTCAAACCCCGCATCAGACTCTGCACCGACAATGTGGAACCTGCTTGGGATTCTGTGTCCTCCTCTCTCTGTGTCCCTCCCCTGTTCATGCTCTGTCTCTCTTTCAAAGTAAATAAATAAACTTAAAAAAAAAAACAAAAAACAAGAATAGGTTGCTGCTACAATATTGTATCAATCTTGAATGCCTTAGTGTGAAATTCTAATAATGGCGTTCTCTTAAACAACCCCAACATAGCCATCAATATCAAGAAACCAAAATTGATAATGTACCATCATCTGGTCTTCAGGCCCCACTTAAAGCTGGGCAGTGGTCTTCAGGATGTCTCTTACAGAAAAGATCCAGTCTAGGATGGGGAGCCACATTTAGCTGGGGCCTGGGAAGGGCAAGGCAGGCCATGGAGGGTCTGTCATGTGCCAGAAGGTCTGAAGGCTACTTTCTCATCTTTCGTCTTTGTCAATCAGTTCCTCAGTTTGTCCTTGACTTTCACAATCTCCACACTTTAAAAGATTACAAGCCAGTTATTTTCTAGAATGTCTCTTAGTTTGGATCTGTCCAGCGTTTCTTCCAATTATTTCAGGTTATGCTCTTTGGAATTCCTGGTGAATTTTTCTTGCTGTGCCTGTTCAAGTGGTAGAAGGTTTCAGTTTGACTCATTACAGGTGGTATTAACTTTGATCATTTGATTCGTGTTGTCTTCTGAGTTTCTCCACTGTCAGGTTGTTCTTTTTCTTTTGTGATCCATAAAACTTTTGTGAGGAGAGACTCTGAGACCATACAAATACTCCATTCCTTGTCAAATCTCATTCACTAGATAGTTTTAATATCTATTAATGTTTTCTGGTAGCACTAATAATCAATATATTGTCAAATAGTGATTTTCTGATTCCAGCATTCCTTGTACATTTATTAGTTGGCATTTCACTGTAAGGAAAGCTTTCTTTTCTCCCGCTAGTTATTATGTCATTTCATTGTGTCAGTATAGACTCATAGATTCCTATTTTGTGCAGGGCGTTATCATCTCTTGCCATAACCATTTGCTCTGATGCCAAATTGCTTATTTCCCCCTGGATTTGTCCAATGTGGGGCCCACTGAACTGGTTTCAGTGTCCTTTTAATATGTCCTTATCATGCACTGAGATCTTCCCAACTTTCTGGCATGTTCTAAGCCCATCTTGTACTTTCCCTGCCCTGATCCTAGAATCACCCATTTCTCCAAGAATCTCTAATTATCTTTTTAATAGAGAAGAATATTTAGAAACCTAGATCAAGACTCTAGGAGTGCACATGGTTAACAGCATATCACTGTTTTCAGATAGTGCTAGGGCTCTATCGTCCTATCTATCTATTATCTATCATCTATCTATCTATCTATCTATCTATCTATCATCCATCCACCTGTCTACCCATCCACACCACACACATCATGTATGTATCAGACACTCATATTTATTTCTTTATCTCTGTACACTACAAACCAGGAGTTCATACCAATACTTCCACTTCCAAATCTGATACCACAAAGTTCATTCTAGTTTCTTCGTTTTCTGTATTTGTAACTTCCTTCTCTGACAGTGAGGAAACCGGCCCCCATTTTTCTCAGTATGTTTGCTTACTGCATCAGTGTCCTCTATAAGTAACCGGCCTGCTGCCACCGCATCTCCACATCTTGCCTGGGTTCTGACACACTGTCTCAGGCTCCCAGACATGGATGGTGGCCTTGCCCTGCTCCCCACTTAGTGGCCTGTAAACCAAATCATTCAGGAAGGAAGAATGGCAGGGAGGCAGGCGGACAGAAACATCCCAACGAGTTGGATCCCATTTTTGTGTTATTTTAAATTATTTAACTTTTTAATTAGAAATTATGTGTTTCACACTACAGAGTGCCTGCTGTGCCTGTACACTGTGTAATTTCCACACATCACTGCATTTAATCCTTCTCTGGGTGCAAAGTATTATTCTCTTATTCGTCTTACAAAGGAGGCACCTAACACAAGTTTCGGGGGCACCTGGGTGGCTCAGTCAGTTGAGCGTCCGACTTCGGCTCAGATCATGATCTCATGGGTGGTGAGTTCGAGCCCGGTGTCGGGCTCTGTGCTGACAACTCGGAGCCTGGAGCCCGCTTCGGATTCTGTGTCTCCCTCTCTCTCTGCCCCTCCCCCGCTCATGCTCTGTCTCTCTCTCTCTCTCTCTCTGAAAAATAAACATTAAAAAAAAAAGACCTAAGTTTCATGGGAGGTGACACTGCTAAGACTGGAATACAGTGTGTCACACTCCAAAGATCATCCTCGATACTAATTTTTGTAAGTTTAAGTATTTCCGATATATAACACCTTCTAGATAGAAGCCATCTGTATGTCAGCAAACAAATTTTTATCTCTGTTCTTTGAGTTTATATTTTACGTTCTCGTGAGCAATAAAAAGGCAGAGCACACTATCTTCTCAGGATGACAGACCTTCATGGAATGCAGCCATTGAATTAAGGCTCTGGCTGTTATCAATGCCCACAACAGTGCCTGCATATAGTGGGTCCTCAAGCAATAGTTTTACACTTGGTGAATGAACGATCTATACACCTACAAAGCAAGTGATGATAACGAAGTGGAAACGGTGCTCACCAAAACAGTTACTTTTCCTTCACTGACACATGGAAGGCCACACTTCTCTGCCCCCTTGCAGTTAGGTTGGATCTCATGATCAGTTCTCGTCAAAGAAATGTAGAGCTGCAGTGACCAGTGAGAAGACCCTGTGGTATGCCCTAGTCACTCTTGTCCTGCAGAGGCGAGTCCCAGGTAGCAGAGCTATAAGACGGGGAAGGCTCTGGCAGCCTGGTGCCCTACCCAGTGTATCTCCCTCTTCCCACCCACTGCTTTGTTGACCCACAGATTTTTTTGTGAGACATGAACCTTTGAAGTCACTGAGATTTTGAGGTTAGCTTGTTTCTGCAGCATAACCTTGCCTATCCTGACTCATGTCTCTCTTCTCTAGTTTCAGACAGATGGTTGATTGATTGATTGATTGATTTTTAGTTTTTTTTAATGTCTATTTTTGAGAGAGAGACAGAGTGTGAACGGGGAAGGGGCAGAGAGAGGGAGACACAGAATCCGAAGCAGGCTCCAGGCTCTGAGCTGTCAGCATGGAGCCCGACGTGGGGCTCGAACTCACCACCCATGAGATCACGACCTGAGCCGAAGTCGGACGCTTAACCGACTGAGCCACCCAGGTGCCCCAGAGAGAGATGATTTAAACAGAACAAAGGTTATATTCCCTACTGAAAGTCCAGACACAACTGATCCGTTAGTGTGAGCAAGGGCCAGTTGTGATATTTATAATAGAAACAGCATTGTGAGAATATTCAAGTAAAAAGGAAGCATTGCAAAGTGCAGGAACATTAATTTAAGGGGGAAAAAAAGCGCCCAAACTCCTGGAATCGAAGGAGTACTGACAGAGCTCCCCGCCTTGTAACCTCACGTAAATCATTCCCGAGAATGATTTCAGGTTCTAACTTCCTTGATTCCTACAATGCCGGTTCTTCATCATACTTTCTCTTTAAAGAAAAGACTGATTTTGTTCATAGAGGGTTGTTTTTTTTTTTTAAGTTCTGACATCTTTTCACTTAAAGGAAGATGAGAAGTACAATTTGTTCACCATCTGGCTGGCTTAGTACTTCCCCATCAAAGATATTGTTCCTGTTACACTTATACCAAAAGTCATTTCAACAATGAAGTGGTATTTAAGATTAAATTCACCCAACATGCTTTTCAACATTATTCTCATGGGAACTCATTATAACAATTTTATATATAAAGTAAAGAGAATAATATGACAAATTCTCATAAAAAGGTCATTTTGATTTTATAAATTAACATTTTGTCTTAGATGCTTTATTTCTTCCCTTTGCTGAAGTGTTTTAAAGCTAGTCTCAGACTGAAAAGCAATGAAACCTTTTGTCCCCCCAACATTTCATCCTTAAATGCTTCACTGCACATATTAAAAAAACAAGGATATTTTCTTATATAACCATAGTACCATCATCACACCTAATAAAATTAACAATATATCTCCTCATACCATCTGAAACCCAGTCCATATGTAAATGATCTCAAAGATGTATTTTTATTTTATTTTAATTTAATTTAATTTATTTTTATTTTATTTATTTATTTATTTAAAAAATTTTTTTTAATGTTTATTTATTTTTGAGACAGAGAGACACAGAGCATGAACAGGGGAGGGGCAGAGAGAGAGACACAGAATCTGAAACGGGCTCCAGGCTCTGAGCTGTCAGCACAGAGCCCAACGCGGGGCTCGAACTCGCGGACTGTGAGATCATGACCTGAGCCGAAGTCGGCCGCTTAACCGACTGAGCCACCCAGGCGCCCCTAATTTAATTTATTTTTAAATGTTTATTCATTTTTGAGAGAGAGAGAGAGAGAGAGAGAGAGCAGGTGACCAGGGGAGAGGCAGAGGGAAGGGAACAGAGGCCCTTAAGCAGGCTCTGTGCTCACGGCAGAGAGCCCAATGTGGGGCTCAAACCCATGAACAACTATATCATGATGACCTGAGCCAAAGTTGAATGCTTAGCCAACTGAGCCACCCACAGGCGCCCCTTTATTTTATTTTTATATTTAGTTTGATTTGGGATCTAAACCATGTCACATATTACATTTCATTGTTCAGTTTCAAGTCTCTGTTAACCAATTTATTTTAAAATTCATCTTGATAAAGTCTTTTACTTTTTTCCCCATTTTTTAAAATTTCTACCTTTCAAATATTTTTCTTCTTTTCTTTCTTTTTTTTTATTGGTAGGGTAAGTTGAGTAAGACTCTCACCTTGTATCTGGGGTATCTAGTATTTTTTTTTTAATGTTTATTTTTGAGAGAGAGAGAGAGAGAGGGAGGGCAGAGGAGAGGCAGAGAGAGAGGGAGACACAGAATCTGAAGCAGGTTCCAGGCTCTGAGTTGTCAGCACAGAGCCCATCACAGAGGTCGAACTCACAAACCGTGAGATCATGACCTGAGCTGAAGTTGGACGCTTAACCGACTGAGATGCCCCTTAGTATTTCTTAAAAGCATTTCCTAAATATAAAATATGTATTAGTCAAGAGCTTTTATTAAAGTAAATCATTGAATATATCTAGCTGGTAGGGGCTCAAGAGTAAGAAAAAATTCTTTCGATGATATGACTTAAGTTTTCTGTTTTTCGTGTTTGCAAAGTTCATCTAGGTCAGAAAAAGAAGCTCTTTTTGTTATAAATCTTTAAGTGTGATGGCCTTCTCTCAGAATTGAGACTCTTCTTACTCATTCCTTAAAGAAGTTTCCTAGTCAAAAAGGAAAAAGGATAAAAACCAATGTTTGTTTTTAGCAGTCTCTAGAGATAATGTGATACAATAGTAGAAAAAAATACTATCTAGAGATTTAGGGAGTTAAAGTTTAGTTCTGCCTTGACAATAAACTAATGATTTGAGTAAGTCCTGTAAATTGTCTGAGCCTTGGTTTTTCATGAGAAAGTTTGGCCTAACTGATGGACAAGATATACCTGGAACATTCTAAAATTTCGTAATGACATGTGCCCCAAAACAATGAAATCCTTTTTGCCTCCACAACAGATACACCAAAGTCTTAGGCTTCTGCATGAGGGTTGTTCTTCAAAGCAGGCCCTTTGGCACCGGAAGCTAATCTCCCTGATGTTGCCACCCCTCAAAATAATATTATAAATACTTTCAGAGTCGCTTTACAAGCCACCCAAGAAAATAAGTACTTCTACTTGATGGCCACATCTCCTATTTAATAAGCATGTTTTGCAAGTTTGCTGCGTAGATGAAGAACCGTGCTGGGTGCTGGGGTGGCCAAGGCAGATGTGGGCACAGAGATGAATGAAACAGAGTTCCTGTTTGCTAAAGAATGGGTGATCTGGTTGGAGTGGGGAGACAGGTGCATGCACGACACAGCTGAAGGGAATGAATAAAACCTTTGAGGGATGGGAGTATCTTGGGCATAGTATTAATATCTCCAAGGCCAAGATCCTTATATAACTTTATATTTTGAGGCTGATAAAGTGACTCCCATCTGATATTTATTAAAAGTGATTCCCGTGTCATCACTAGAACGGGTGGAGATTTGAACAATCATATCAGTTAAAGGGTCAAAGAGTTCAGAACATCCTTTGGGCAAGGCTGAAGCCAAAACAAACACACTACACGCTCAATAATTTAGATAACTAATAAATGCTCTTTTAAGAAGTAGGGACATTAAAGGGTTTATAACATGATGAAGGAATTTTGCTGTTTTTGTGTTTCCAGACAACCCCAGTTAAATATTCTAGGGTGCAAGGGGCGCCTGGGTGGCTCAGTCGGTTAAGTGTCGGCCTCTTGATTTCAGTTCAGGTCATGATCCCAGGGTTGTGGGATTGAAGCCTGCTTGGGAATGTCTCTCTCCCTCTGCCCCTCTTCTCCGCTCGTGCCCTCTCTAAAAATAAAAAAAAAAAAAAAATTCTAGGGTGCAGCTTGCAGAGGGAGGAGCTTCAAAGTGCGGAACAGCTGGATTCATTTAAATCCTGTTGGTTCTAGCTCCCGACCCTTCGGATAATCACTGCTGGATTGTTTTGGGAAACCAAAGAAGGAGAACAAATTTCATCTGAGTCACTTTGATGCATTTTCAGTCTGTGTTGTGGGTTTTTTAGCAAGATGGTTTTTACTGTTTCATTTTGTTTTGCTTATAAACAGACTGAGTTAAGAGGATTCTTAAATGAGCATCTATCAGACTCCTGCAGTTCTAGCTTCTGCTGCTGAATCGCTTTGACATCATCGATAATTCTTCACCTTCTGAAAGTGCATATGCAGGTCAAATTAATCCAGGGAGTCTAAATTACTGATGATAATCTTCTATTACGATTGTCTGTTCCATTCAGAAGCGATTTTTGTAGCCTCAATACATACAATGGAAATTACCTTTCCTAATAGCGAAGCAAAGAATGAATTTCGTCTGTTTTTGAATGGCAACCGGTCTCCTCTGGGACTATGCAGTCAGTCTCCTGTGTGTCTTGACTGGGAACACCTGATGTCACCAGACACCACAGCACCCAGGTCTCATCCGGGAGGTTCTCAGTAACTATTTCTTGAATAAATAAGGGAGAATCACGATTAGGCTAATTAACGTATTTGAAAAGCCCTGCTCATCTTCCTCAGCAAATGCGTCTTCAGCACTTGGCAAGGTGACACCTTCTTCTTGCCACAAACAGCGAGTGTTACACCAGCAATGTGGCAAGGACAAGTCAGTCCACAGCAATCCCTGATCAGCCCACCCCAGGAAACATTTGGTGCGTCCAGTACGGACAAGCTCCTGTGCTACATGGGGCAATGATGGCCTTTCTCTGCCCGGTTTCTTAGCTGGAAGCACCAAGCAACATCAACAAGTCGTGAACTACTAAATTCTGGTCATTGTAAGAGATATGTTGCAGGACTTTAAAAAAAATTTTTTTTAATCTTATTTTGAGAGAGAGAGAGACAGAGTGTGAGTAGGGTAGGGGCAGAGAGCGAGACACAGAATCTGAAGCAGGCTCCAGGCTCCGAGCTGTCAGCACAGAGCCTGACGCGGGGCTTGAACCCATGAACTGTGAGATCATGACCTGAGCCAAAGTCGGACACTTAACTGACTGAGCCACCTAGGCGCCCCAGTATTGCAGGACTTTTTACCACAATACCCGGAATTTGTTGGCACGCCACTTGGAAGAATGAAGAGGTGGACACAGAATGAGCCGCAGGCACAAGTTTATATTAGAGTATAAGATTAGAAAGTTAGAATGGTAGGGAAACTCTCTTTACAGAGAGGGGATGTTCAAAAGTGAATGCCTGAGAACTCTGGGCAAGGGTCTTTGTTTTATAAGCTTCTGGTCAACCCTCCCCTACTCTACCCTCTTGGTCCTTCTCAGGTTCTATTCTTAACTGGCTTGAGAGCTCTAGGTGCTGAGTGCCATTCCAGATTGGCTCGCGTCCATAGCACGAGGGGTGGCCTGCGGCCATACTTTGGTCTTTCATCAAATTCCTGAGGGAAACCGGAGGGGGAGTACATTCTTAAGAGGAACCTTAAGCCTGAGGGGGTTTCCTGTGGTCAGACACTCCCAGCATTGTTCTAAAATATGTGTTTCTCAGCTCTGCTTAGACTGTGAAATTGGGGTTTGTTTCTGCAACCATTCCCCGCCCTCAGCCAGGGGTGCCCTCTACCCCAGATAACCT
>NW_026057580.1:109700514-109767642 GCF_023721935.1 Panthera uncia | reverse complement strand
AGGTTATCTGGGGTAGAGGGCACCCCTGGCTGAGGGCGGGGAATGGTTGCAGAAACAAACCCCAATTTCACAGTCTAAGCAGAGCTGAGAAGCAGTGCTAGGCTGGGTGTGTGTGTGTGTGGGGGGGCAGCAACACCTACCCCTGCAACCTACTGAGCTTGAGAAGAGAGGTCTGGGAGGAGGAACACACCAATGTCTTGCAGTCCTTCGTAAATGGTGACAGAGGAGAAGGGCCATTGGGTATGATTCCTGTGCCCCAACTTCCCTGCCAACCTCACAAGCTGATCACAAACAAATTCCATGAAACCTCCTGGGTGGTCTTCCTCTTTTTTCCCTTCTTTGTGCTCTTCCTGGTTCAAATTCTCCCTTTGCCATCAGCCACCTTTTTTTTTTTTTTTTTAAGTTTATTTATTCTGGGAGGGAAGGGGCAGGGAGGGAGGAGAGAGGGAGAGATAGAACCTCAAGCAGGCTCCTCACCACACTGTCAGCAGGGAGCCCAGTGGGGGGCTGGACCTCATGAACCGTGAGGTCATGACCTGAGCCAAAATCAAGAGTCTGATGCTTAACCGCCTGAAACACCCAGGTGCTCCTCTGACATTCAATTTTAATCCTCTACTGACTCTTTAGCTACACCTCTTTGCATCTGGTAGTTGCTTTAGTGGTTATAATATAGGCCTTTATTTTATCGCAATCTTAGGGGTAATACTGTACTGCTTCATATACCTCACAGGAACCTTAGCAGTAGAGCCACAGGCTGCATGCACAGGCACATGCACTTTGTGTTATGTATATTACATCTACCTCAAGCCAGCAAGGCTGATGTTTTCTGCCAATGGGGAGTGTGGGGATTCAGGAAATTTCTTCAAGGGGGAAAAAAAAGCAGCAAACTTCCAAATATCACCAGGCACACTTCCCCTCTTTCAAGGGTAAACTCCACTCCAGTTTCTACCTCTTTTACTCACTCTCCACTGCTTTCAAAAATGAAGAAAAAAAAATTCCATTATCTCTAGGGCTTATTTTCATCAAACTACTTTGTCATTCTCAGAATGTAATCTCCATGGTCAACCTTTTTCAGAGAGCTTTGTAGGAAACTAAAGCCTTCCACTGAAATCAATTAGCAAGCACTCATTACTGGGTGAAGACCTACAAGCTTAAGCTGAGACAGGGCCTTCAGGCAACAAGCAAATACCCTAACAGAGATGAGATCACGTATAAGGTCACGTAGACATGAATCTGAACTGGGTTACTGAGGCATCTCTGGTGCCTGACATCAGAGCCCACTCTAGAACCTTGACGGTTTCTTGAACGGTAGCCTAGATATTGAGCCATGCGAAATGGCCACTTCTGACTTGTTTGACTTTAAAAAACATAAATGTCATAAGTTCAACCAAATGGTCTCGCATAGAACGTGGGTTTCAATCCTTCTTGAACATTTTTTCATCTTTTTTTCTTATGTTTACTTATTTTTGAGAGAGAGAGAGGGAGAGAGGGAGGGAGACAGAATCTCTAAGCACAGAGCCCCACGCAGGGCTCACACCCACAAACTGTGAGATCATGACCTAAGCCAAGTCCGACCCTCTACAAACTTGAGCCACCCAGGTGCCCCAATCATTTTCTCATCTTTACAAGGTCCTGGAGCTAAAGAGACACTCTCTCCATTGTTTTATAGATAGACAGGAGGAACACCACCTATGAGAGTCACAACTCTAGAAGGCAAAGCTAGGCAAGCAGTCCCATTTAAAGCATCCTGCCTGAACGAGGACGAGGACGGTCACCTGGTGTGGCTGCAGCCTCATGTGTCAGACGTTAACATTAACACTGATAACTGATTGCTGTGCTTTCTCAAAGGCAGGGGTTGATAACTGTGATGTCTGAATGTCACCATCCTGAGATGGTGTTAGTAAAACAATGTGGATTTAGTGTTGCCAGATTTCGCAGAAACAAAAAACCAAATGAATAAAAGCAGGATGCTCACTGAAATTAGAATTTCAGGTAAACAAGAAAAACTTTTTAGTATAAGTGTGTTTTGCCCCTTTTACAATTAATGCATGAAACATATTTATACTAAAAATCATTTGCCATTGATCTGAAATTCCAACTGATCTACAAATCTACCTGGCAACTCCATGGTCTCCATTCGTTGCTGCCAAAGAGGACAGCGTTCTGGCTCTGGAAGGCCACACTATTGGGGAAATGGGCCTCCAGTTTGATGTTCACGATCCCATCCCTGAGAGAAAGCAGGCATACCCCGGTGGGAGGCCAAGTTCACAAGCCACCTGGAGAGTGGACGCTTATAAAGAAGGTTTTCCTTTTGAGAGCTCCTACAAAAATAATAATTAGCTTTATCAGGAGCTTTGTATGTGAGTCTGCTCTATAATTATTCATTTGTTAATTGCCTCAACATCCTGTTGAGGTTGGTAAATATTTATTTCTACGACTCTAATTTTGCAATGAGGTAAACAGAAACAGAGGAAGAGACTGACTCACCGGGCAGCCCAGCAGGCCGGGAGAGGACAGGCAGGAGAGCCAAGGAGGGGCCTCAGGTCCTGTGCTGCCAGTCTTCAGGAAGGCTTGCCCCAGGGCCAGGCCTGGCAACAGAAAAGCCCAAATACAAATCTGATAAGAAGAATAAGGAGAATGCTCTGAACTGCCTGAAAACATTCTGAACGGCTCCATTGCCGGTAAATGAAATAGACCAGAACAAAACTATGTAGAAAGGAAACTACTGAAGACAGATTATTTTCCCCAAAGGAGGGAATGGCTTAGCCACCCTTTGTTTCTCCCCAAAGGTGAATTGTCTTGAAAAGGAAGATAGTGTGGTACCTGGGTGCCTCAGTCTGTTAAGCCTCAGACATCGGCTCAGAGCCTGGAGCCTGCTTCCAGTTCTCTCTCTCTCTCTCTCTCTCTCTCTCTCTCTCTCTCTCTCTCCTCTCTCTCTCTCTCTCTCTCTCTCTCCTCGCTCTCTGCCCCTTCCCTACAAATGAGCTCTCTCTCTCAAAAATAAATTAAAAAAAAAAAAAAAAAAAGAAGAGGAAGGTGAGCTTCAAACCCGGGCCTTGCCTGACTCAAGTGCGTGTACCATTTGCTGCATAAATTCTTCCACCCACACACAGAAAAAATCCAGCACACCCAAAGCCAAGTAAATGGTCTTTGCAAATACCATTTAAATTAGCTTTTTTGTCTGTTGTGTCTCTTTCATGAATTCTAACACAATCTCAGGGCCAGGGCCATGCATACCCACAAAAGGGTCTTGCCAAGGCTCCTAGCTCTGTAATAATACTTCCATCCCAGCACATAACCCAGCAGATCTGCCAATAACACTGAGGATTGAGCAGGTATCATGATCTTTCTTTCAGTGATAGGAAACTGATTTGCAGGGGCATCTGGGGGGGCCCAGTCGGTTAAGCGTCTGACTCTTGATTTCAGCTCACGTCATGATCTCACAGTTGGTTGTGAGATTGGGCCCCGAGTCAGACTCTACGCTGAGCGTGGAGTCTGCTTTAGATTTTTTTTTTCTTTCTTTCTCTCTCCCTCTGACCCTCTCCCCAAAAAAGAAATTAGGAAAAAAAGGAAACTGATTTGCAGAAAGCATAGGGATTTGTTTGGGGTCACACAGGGCTAGAGATGGGACCAGAGAGCATCTCTGGACTCCATCATCCTTGTTGAAAGTTGGAGGAACTTGTCCCTGTCGTCAAAAAATACCCTGCAATCTGCAACTTGAGTAATACAGGTTTCGTCTTCACAAATATTTTCCATCCGTGGTCCCATGACCACACTTGCAGGACTTCCTGCTAATCACCTTCAGGGGCTCCCTTGTTCTGGAAGCTCCTGGCATGAAGCCCTCAACCAGCTGGCTCTGCCCCACGTGTTCAGGCTCATCCCCTGCCCTCTGTGCAGGAAGCTCTCGTTCAGGCCAGGCAGGTGACGTTGTTCATCCACTGCGCACGGCCCCAGGACCCACCTCCACACCTCCATCTCCCTGGTTTCCTTATAGGAACCCCACAGTGCAGCAGACTGGGTTTGAAGCCCGATTGCTTTTGCACCCATTGGGCCTGGGTTCCAGTTCTCTCTTTACTACTGCCCAGCTGTGTGACTTTGGGAAAAACACTACCTCTGGAGAATCCATTTTCTAATTGATGATAGATAATGGGGGACTAGAGATCATGTACATATGTATATATGTACATATTTTTTGTATTTTAGAGAGACAGCATGCATGACTAGGGGAAGGACTGGCAGGGGTGGAGAGAGAGAATGAGAGAGAGAGAGAGAGAGAGAGAGAGAGAGAGAGAGAACCCTAACCAGACTCCATGCTTAGTGTGGATCTCACATTTAGCTTGATCCCACGGCCCAGGAATCATGACCTGAGCTGAAATCAAGAGTCAGATGCTCAACCGACTGAGCCCCCAGGAGCCGGAGACCATGTATGTAATTCATCCAGGACAGTGCCCAGTGCAGAGCAGGTGACCTGTGGGTGGTTTTTGTTACTGTGACATATCCTTATCCTCCTCTGCATTTAATTCCTAGCCATTCTTCAAGATTCTCTATATCCTCCACCAGCTCAAGGCAATTTCTCCCTTCTCTGAATTTAGAACAAATTTCACTCCTATGGCACCCAGTTCTTATGCTCTTGTGTTCTTTTCTAAATACAAGAAATATTCACTCAGGAATGCTGTGAGTTGAACGGTGTTCCCCAAAAAGATATGTTCAAGTTTAACTCCTCATACCTGTAAATGTGAACTTATTTGGAGACAGGGTCTCTGTGCATATAATCAACTTAAGGTGAGGTCATACTGAGATGTTAGGATGGACCCTAATCCAATGACTGGTGTCCTTATAAGAAGAGAGAAGTTTGGGTGCAAACACACTGATACACGGAGAAGGAGGCTGTTGGTAACACCAGTGTTCTGGAGCTGCCATAGCAAAGTTGCACACACTGGGTGGCTTTCAAACAACAGAAATTTATTCTCACACATTTCCAGAGGTCAGAAGTCCAAAATCAAGGTGTCGTTAGGGCTGTGCTCTCTCAGAGGGCTCTAGGGAAGGATCCCTCTTCGCCTTATCCCAGCTTCTGGCTTCTGCTGGCAATCCTTGGTGTTCTTGGTCTGAAATTGCATCCCTCCCTTCTGCCTCTGCCTCCAGTGTCACATGACTTCTCCCTGTGTGTCTATATGTTTGTGTCTAAATTTCCCTCTTCATATAAGGACACCAGTCATTGGACCCACTTGGGACCTACTCAAGTAGGACCTCATCTTAACTTGATTATGTCTATAAGGACCCTATGTCCAAATAAGGTCATAGGCACTGGGGTTAAAATTTAAGTGTATCTTTTGGGGGGGACACAATTCTGCCCATTTTAGTCCTGCTATCTTCTCTGCACCAGGAATCCTTGTCTCTTCCCTCTCCTTTCCTTCACTTTCCACATCCTAGGCTGTTTACTGTATTTTTGAAAAGATTTTTTTTTTTTTTTAGTTTATTTTTCGAGAGAGAGGCAGAGAGAGGGAGAGAGGGAGAGGGAGAATCGTAAGCAGTCTTTGCACCATCAGTGCAGAGCCCGACGTGGGGTTCAAACCCATGAACTGTGAGATCATGACTTGAGCCGAAATCAAGAATTGGACGCGTAAACACGTAAATAGGTGGCCCTATTGTATTAAAAAAATTTTTTTTAAGTTTTATTTATTTATGTGTGTGTGTGTGAGAGAGAGAGAGAGAGAGGAGGGGGGAGAGAGAGAGGAGGTGGAGAGAGAGAGAGAAAGAGAGAGAGAGAGATTGACAGCATGAGCATGGGAGAGGCAGAGAGTGGGAGAGAGCATTCCAAGCAGGTTCCACACTGTCAGTGCAGAGCCCAATGCAAGGCTTGAACTCATGAGCCATGAGATCATGACCCGAGCAGAAATCAAGAGTCGAACACTTAACTGACTGAGCCACCCAGGTGCCCTCACTGCTGTATTTCTTGAACACCTCTCATTTTTTGCCTGTCCTCCATCCCGTCGTCTTGATTCTGGCCCTAACAGAGCTGGATGACCACAGTGCCCTCCTCTCTCTTCCTCTCTGTCCTGTTGGTTTCTCTTTTTTCCAGCCAGCTGCCTCAGTGAGCCTGGTGAAATGTGAATTTAGTCATGGCATCTCTGCCTAGAATCCCAAATGGCTCCCAGTAGTCTTTGGGACTGAGACCCAGCTCCTTAGCAGAGCACCCAAGGAGCCCGATTTCTTATGTGGAGTAACCTCCAGGCCTGTCCTCATTTGCAGTAAACTGTGGCCTCAGAAGCACCAGAGCCCTCCCCTCCACGGCCCCCCACATCCTCAGGTTACTATGACTTCACAGGCATGGTTCCCTCTGCCGACAATCCTCCCGCCCTGCTCTGCTCGCTCCTTCCCCTCCTCTTGGACTCTTCTCCTACCCTTCCACCCCTGGGCTGAGTCAGTTGTCTTTCATTTGTGCCTCTAGAGACCACAATTGTAGTAGAAGAATTTGCCAAAGGAAATGAGGCCCTAGCAATGAGGTCAGCAAGGTGGGCACTGGCCAGATACGGCTGGGGCTATCTCCCAAATGGCCTTGCGAGGTGGAGTTAACTCGGTGCAGAGAGAATGCACTCATCTTTCAGGGACAGACTTATTAACCAGGGTCATGCACTGACCATTTGCAGCCAGAAAGCTACTTTATTGATTTAAGTAGGAACTGTAGTGCTGGACACCGGGGTCCTCCAGCCAACCCACTCTCCTTGTCCTGCCACCCGAAAGGTAAGCTGTCAGAAGATCCCATGAGCCCAGAGTCAGACAAGAATTTGTTTCAAGAGTTCCACGTTGAATGGCACCAGGCTCAACAGCCCTGGATGTCCTGCATCATACAGATGCACCTGCTGCTTGGCCATGACAGGTGAGTTTCGGGCAGGATCGGTCCTTATGGAAGGTGCCTGATTGGGTACTGCACCTTTGATCAGATCACAGCCTGTGTGGATGTAGGAAGTGTGTGTCTAGTATAAACTTTATCAGAGATGGGGGGAAGGCGGGAGTGGAATGGAGGAGGGTTTATACCAGAGCTTTCCAAAGTGGCAGACTGAGAATAGGTTACAGATATGATGTCTCCTGGGGACAGAAGAGCCCCTGGCTGGTCACCTCTAGCTGCACCTTGTCTATGCCAGAGGTGGGATGAACTGTATCCTCTAAAAAGACAAGTTCAAGTCCTAACCTCCATACCTGTGACTGTGACCTTATTGGGAAATAACGGTCTTTGTGGAGTAGGATGGGCTGCTATCCTTGTAAGAGGGAAATCTGGGCACAGAGAGAGGAGTACATTGTGTGAAGACACACAGAAAGACCCGCACATACAGGGAGAAGGCGAGAAGGCCGTGTTGAGAAGGACAGCTGACAAAAGCAGATTAAAAAAACAAAACAAAACAAACAGGCAGATGTCCGAGGCCGGATACGCCCCTTGCATGCTTTTGGCTTCTATAATCTTGCTTACTTGCTTCTTGATCAGCCGACTGCCCATGTAGCACAATCGGTAAGTGCCCCTCTCCCCCATTTCTTCCCTTGAGCCCCTGCAATCCTGCCCACCCGTGCAGCCGATTGAAAGTTTCCAAGTACCCGGAAGCTGACCAGGCATAAAAGTAGGCCAGCGCCAGGGCTCGGGGCTCAGCTTTTGGAGATGACTCCGCTGGCCAGCGCTGGTGCAGAAGAAAATCTTTTCTGATTCTCTGAGTGCCTGTCACTTGTCTCTTCCTGTGTGCCGGGTATTTGCTGTAACGGTGTATCAGGGGAGGCAGAGACGGGAACGATGCATCCACAAGCTGAGGGACGCTAAGGACCGCCGGCAACACCTGAGACTAGGGGACGGGCCTGGAACAGAATCCCTCTAGGAGCCTCCAGAAGAAACCAATCCTGGGGTTTCTGATGGCAGACTTGTGGCTCCAAGGACTGTGAGAGAATTACATTCCTGTTGTTTGTGGGGTTTGCTCGCTGCAGCTCTAGGACACTAGTACAGATGCCCTAGAGGTACTTTACCTGCGGAGACAGGGAAACTCCTTTCTTAACACCCCCCCACCCCCGACATTCTCCTCCTTTGCTTATGTCCCTTGAACCCTTCCGGTGACATCAACACACCAGCTCGACATTCTCCTCCTTTGCTTATGCCCCTTAAACCCTTCCGGTGACATCAACACACCAGCTCATGCTCCTCTCCCTCATCCTCCCCACCTCCGTTCCTTTCCTTCCTTCTTTTCTGAGGGGAAGACCCCAATCCCTTCACCTCTCTGTCATCTGCAGGGCGCTTTGGTCCAGTAACACTGGCCCCAGCCCTTGGAGTCACTTGAGTAACTTATCAAGGAAACTGATGAAGATTCACACAGGTAACTGTGCATTTAACTGTTCTTTAGCAGTCATTTAAAAAAATACAGCTTTAAAAAATGCAAATTATCGACTAATTACAACATGCAAATTACAAACAGAAAGTAGGGATTACCTCCATTTGCATGTGGGGACACAGAGGTAATTTAAGTAACTTGTCCAAGCTGGATCCAGGCTTTGAAACTGAAACTTCCTGACTTCAAAGCCCTTCCTTTAGACTACATTACTAACTCAACTTTGAAAGACGTAGCCTTGTAAATATTTGGAAGGGCTTGCCAAATTCTCCCTATTCTTCCTATAATTTTAGTATTTTATAGAAATTTGCTGTTGTAAGTGGATATATGATACCTAAAGAAATTCAGGATGGTGATCTGTATCTTAGTTATTCTTAATAGTTTATTTTCTCACTTAGTAGTAAAAGTAATAATTATTATTTGGTCTGGAGCCTACAAGCCTACATAACGATTCTGGTAAATTTATAGAGTTCCTTGAATAATCAGTTTATTGTGTTATACCTTGAGCTTTGGTAAAGGACTATCTCTTTTTTCTTCCCTGAAGTTCAAGCATAGAAATATTCACATATTTTCTTTTAAACCCTTACGATAATAATTTTTTCAAATGCAAATTTCATGTTGCCTGAGAGTCAGGCATCTTATGACATTCTTAGCTTAAATAAAAGAATAAATCACTCATTTTTTCAAAGTCTTTTCTGCCAAACAGAATATCCATTTAGCTTCAGCTTGAACAAATGAAGTTTTTTAGCTTGAATTACTAAACTAAATGAACCTGGGGATGAGGAAAATCCCTCTTTTACTCAAGCAGCAAACTTGAGGCTGATGTTATTAAAATGCCCTCAGTTTCCTGTCTCCAAAGCCAGTAAAAACAGTCTTCTGTCTTCTGCTCTCAGGCACTTTAATCACAGACCATCATTGATATGCTCACAGACACAAACTGCACTGAACTGGGTCCAGTGAGCCTTCTTTACACGCATGTCCTGCCTGACAGGATAAATCAACAATCTCAAGGCCTTGGATGGAGTCCAAGTGCCATTAGCCAAGCGAAACATGTAGAAGACAATTAGCTCTGGGCAAGACCAGCTATGTAATTTGCAGGCCTGGTGCAAAATGAAAATGCAGGGCTCCTTGTTGGAAAATGATCAGCGACAGCAAAGCAGTAAACCCAGTACTCGGCCCTTCTGAGGACGAGCTTGGGTGACTGTAGCAGCCACACACCCAGGGAGGGGGCCCTGCCCCTGGGGGCTGTCCTTGAAGCTTTCACACCTCTCCCTTTGCAACCTGCCATCTGGGCCCTGTCTCTCTCACTGCACTATTAAATCAGTCACCAAGGCTGATTCTGACCCCTGGAGCCCTTGCAAACACACCTGTTTTCCCCTCTCCTTCTGCAGATGCCTCTGACCCAGTCACTCTCTGCCACGCCCACGCTGCTCTCTGCAGCCAGGCTTGCTCACTGTAGAGGTCCTGTCGTGCCCCTGTGGATGAGCCTTGGGAGGCTTCCCATTGCTCTTGGTGGAAAGCCAAAATCAAGAACACAGATCTGCATACCTTACCCTTTCTGTCCTATTTCCTCTGGCATCTTTGGCTCATGCCTCACTCTCATTGGCCCTGGGTATTTCAGGCATCCTGGCCTTCACTATGACCTTGTCCCGTGTAGCCCCTCCGTCAGGATGCTCCAGCCCCCAGACCTTCTCACGGGCTGCCCCTCTGGCCTTCCTCTCTGTCTTCACCCAGCTCCTCCTAGTACGCTGGCTAGTCTTGGCTTGAGTATGATGCCCTCGGGAAGCTCCCTGCCTCCCAGTCCAGAACAGGCCCCCTGGCTACCCCTCCCAGGCATTCTCTTTGTTCACTAATACAACTCATTACACTTGCCCAGGACATTTCCTGTCGTGAAGTTGGGGTCCCAGGGAGCTGTTCCATCACATAAACGGCAGGGATTTGTTGATGGATGGGTTGATTGGTTCAAGGCTCTGACACAAATTCAGCATCCTAGAGAAAAAGAACTATTGTCACTTAGTAACAAGGGAGCTGTTTTTGCTGCTGCTGCTGCTGTATAAAAGGCTGTAGAACACAGAATGTTCCGGGCAGCCAGCGGCTCTGGGGGATGACGGTGTAGCCCATCTGAACGGGTACTGCTCACTGAAGATGTCCACTGGGTGCGTTGCTGTTCAGCTTGCTTTAAAAGATACCATTCTGGGATTATGTGTGATTTTTAAAATTCCTTCTCTATTTTCCTAGTTTGTGACAATATGCATATATTGCTTTGATAACCGTGATGAACCACCCTCTCCGCAGCAAATTTACTTAAAAAAAAAAAAAAAAAAGGACTAGGCAAGAGGAATTTCCTACAGGGGTTCATTTTCTTTGCAAATGTGTTTCCTCTGGCTGGAAAGAGGAAACATCTTCCCTCCTCTGCTCTCCACTGCAGAAGAAGGGGTATGAACAGGATGTTAAGTATAGTGTCAACGGTGACAATTAATAGTCTTATAAAAATTTATATAAAAGTAAGGGTACAAATGTAGCCTTAATGCCAAGCCATGAATGCTGCTGATCACCAGGGACAGTGTTTGCCTGCTCCTGTGGTCCTGAACTGTGGGAAAAGTGAGGGAAAGTGCCTTCTACTCCAAGAGCAGTGGTTTCTAGCCTCACTGGCTTGTCTGTCCTAAAACGCTTTTCTCCTTCTGTTGTATTTGTCTTCTGCTATTTAGGCAAGAAAGCAAAAGAAATCAAATTGAAGAAAAGTCCACGGGATAGACTAGGCGGGAATCAGAATGTGTCATAAGGCTAAAAGGCTAGGTGAACATGAAGCAGTTCATACCAGTGTAGGATGGGATGATCCACTGTCCCTGTTTGCCTGAGACTGAGGAGTCACCTGGGTCCCAGACTTAACACCGAGATGGTTCTGGACAAACCAGGGTGAGCGGATGCCTTGGGAGACAGCAGACATGGCTCCAAGCAGGGCCTCTCCTGGGCCTGTCCCCTGGGGCCCCTGTGTGACGCCACACCCTTCGGCTTCTCACCCCCACAACTCCCCCTGAGGAGTTCACAGTATCACCATTTTCCAGGACGGTTTTGAGAATTGACTCTGGCCTGAAACTGGGAACCCAGACCATAATTTTATCTTTAGTTTGTCACTCAGCTTCTCATTTTCTAGAATGAAACCCCTTTGACTTTGGTTTAAAAATGAATTGTGATTAAAGCAAAAACAGGATCCTGGTATGAACTTTAGATTTTGATGCATTTGAGCTGTCAACATTGTCCTCTTTAAGTTGCGCCCAATGCAAATTTCTGTTCCTAAAAAACCCAAATAAGGTAATAAATGTTAAGGGAAGGAGGTCTGATTTGCCTCTTCCTAAACTGATGACCTGGTAGGAACATTGCTGATTGAGGAGAAACACGTCGGGGTTCCTGCTAACACGGAGACATGCTCACGGCTGTCGGAATGATTATTCTATTTCTGCCGCAGAGGGGGGAAAGACAGGAGAGTTAGAAAGGCGGGTTCCAAGCGAGGGCTGTCATCAAGGCGTTTGGTGTGGAGCGCCTCTTCAGGCACGCTAGCCCCAGTGAGTCCAGTGTCCCTGGGAGTAGATGACATCAGCATCCCGGTTTACAGAGAGAATCTCAGAGTGGGTAAGTGGCCTGAGGACGGGCAGCCAGGTCTTGTGGTCTCCCTCTCCTACCTGGCTGCCTCTCCTTTTCTTCAAAGACGGGAGACGTCTATTTCCTACGTGTCTTACAGCCTTCATGTTGGATCAACAAGCAGAGCTGAGATGTCATTGACAGAGAGATGTCCCCCCGCCTCCAGCTGAGTGACAGAGATGAAGCAGAAGCTGCTTTTGATTTTTAAAATTTTTTTTATTTTTGTAAATTTATATCCAAAGAGTTAGCATCTGGTGCAAGGACGATTTCAGGAGTAGATGCCTTAGTGCCCCTTACGCATTTAGCCCATCCCCCCTCCCACAACCCCTCCAGGAATGCTCTGTTTGTTCTCCATATTTATGAGTCTCTTCTGTTTTGTCCCTCTCCCTGGTTTTATATCATTTTTGCTTCACTTCCCCCTTGTTCATCTGTTTTGTCTCTTAAAGTCCTCAAATGAGGGAAATCATCTGATTGTTGTCTTTCTCTGACTAATTTCACTTAGCATAATACCCTCCAGGTCCATCCACGTAGTTGCAAATGGCAAGATTTCATTCTTTTTGATTGCCGAGTAATACTCCATTGTATATATATCCCACATCTTTATCCATTCATCCTTCGATGGACATTTGGGCTCTTTCCATACTTTGGCTATTGTTGATCGTGCTGCTATAAACATGGGGTTGCCTGTGTCCCTTCAAAACAGTGCACTTGTATCCCTTGGATAAATGCCTAGTAGTGCGATTGCTGGGTCGTAGGGTAGTTCTATTTTTAGTTTTTTGAGGAAACTCCATCCTGTTTTCCAGAGTGGCTGCACCAGCTTGCATTCCCATGCTTTTGATTTTTAAAGAAAGAGTCTTGATACCCTTTATTTCGGGAATTGTTCTTAATAGATCACAAAGAATGTTCACATTCGCTGGGAAGAGAAGGAAGGGCAGTCGCGATAACAGCAACAGTAATAATAAGCGTGGCCGTTATGGGGTGCCCGGGTGTCTCAGTCGGTTGAACATCCGACTATAGCTCAGGTCATGATCTGACAGTTCATGGGTTCCGCCCCGCATCAGGCTCTGTGCTGATAGCTTGGAACCTGGAGCCTGCTTTGGAGTCTGCGTCTCCCCCGGGCCCCCACTCTCTGCCCCTCCCCTTCTTGCACTCTGTCTCTCAAAAATGAATAAATGTTAAAAAAATATTTTAAAAAAAGGCACGCCTATTATGCAGGACTTGTCACTCACAGTGAGGACCCTCAGGCTCTGGGAGGTGACAGAACTGGGATTTTGTCCCTGGACGAACCCCAAGGGTCAAGCTTTTTGTGCTTTATCACGTGATCATTTTTTAGTTTGTTTATCTCATTTTACAGCTGAAGAAGCTGAGGAGCTTGCAGGCTAAAAGACTTGCTAAGTGTTCATGTTTCAAATGCACAGAGCCAGAACTCACACCCCACTGCCTGTAGCCTCTGCCCAAAGAACATAGAGCCAGTACCTGTGAGACGCGGCAAGGCGTTTCCTGTTACATCAGCCTGCAGCCCAAAGTGCCATGGAATGATGTGACTCAGGCACAAGAATGTGTGCCAGTTAGAGATCTCTTGGTTGCGTGGGGCAGAAATTGCCAGGCTGAAACAAACAAGGGAAATAGAAGTTCTCAAAAAATAGGAATTTGAATAGAAATCTAGACAAGAGCCAAGGTACAGTTAAACCATGCTTGAATCAGTGAATGTGTATCTAACCAGCTATCTATTTCATTAAAATCTTCCAGAAAACATGTATGCACTATAAGCCTTGTCTTTGTTTCTGTGATCGGCTGGAATGAGCTTGCAGCTGGGCCTCAGGGAGGGACCAGACTTAAACGTGAGAAGAAATCTGGGCTTTCTCTCCGGTTTCTGCAAACCAGCTTCCCTGCTCCTCAGTGCACGGGGTAGAACGTGATCACTGGCCATAGTCACGGGTACACATTTTAAGTCCAGCTATTGGGAAAGCTTTCTTTGTTCCATTTCATTTTCCAGAAGAAGGGCCAGTGAGCGGCCAGATCTGGAGAGTGTGCGCCTCTGGTCCCCACTGCTGTGGACAGGAGGCAGGTGACATAGCACCAACAAGGCCAGCCCGGCCCCTGGGAACAAGGGGACGAGGGTCACCAGAGAACCAGGAATCACATAGTGAGTTGCACATATGACCCAGTGTATGTCCAGGTGTCAGAATTCTCCTGCAGGAGAATAACATCTAAACAAAAGCCCAGGTACAGTTAAACACTGTTTGGATTAGTGAATGTATATTTAATCAGCTATTTATTTCATTAAAATCTTCCTCGGGGCGCCTGGGTGGTTCAGTCGGTTAAGTGTCCGACTTCGGCTCGGGTCATGATCTTGTGGTCCATGAGTTCGAGCCCTGCATCGGGCTCTGTGCTGACAGCTCAGAGCCTGGAGCCTGCTTTGGATTCTGTGTCTCCCTCTCTCTCTGACCCTCCCCCGTTCATGCTCTGTCTCTCTCTGTCTCAAAAATAAATAAATGTTAAAAAAAATTTTTAAAAAATAAAATCTTTCAGAAAACATGTATGTACTATAAACATTGCCCCTGTTTTTGTGATCAACTATTTTTAAAGTTTAAAAAAAAGTTTTGTAATGATAAGTAGTGGGGGAAACGTGCTAATATAACTCCCAACCTACCATGCTGATGGGCCCAGGACTTTTTATAAGTTCTTTGGTACAAAGCAGTCTGCTGTGATAGGTTTTCCTGGCTAATATCCTACTTGTTCCTGAAGCTCCCTGGTGAATAAATATTAGTCTTTTTGCAAGAGAGTCAGGATGGAAAATTAGCAGGTGTGAAATTTTTGGCTCTTGGTGATGGATGCTGCTCAATCTACCCCAGGTCCTTTCTTTCCAGAAATTTACTGAACTGTATTCAAATGATAAAACAAAACAAAACAAAACAAAACAAAACAAAACAAAACAAAACCAACACCTCCAGGTCCCTGCTGTTGTAGCTGCGTGGCTTATTTTATTTCTGAAATGTGGTGTGACTGGGAATATCAACGCATACACATTGGCCCTTAAGGATTTCAGATCTAATTCTTCAAAGGGAAGAGTGGGGTTGGAGTGGAGGGATAGCTGTCTCTGAACGTGACAGTCATCGTTGAACCAAACGATCCCCTCCTGCTCCTAAAAGGCTTATTAATGTTTGGCCTTCCTCCTGGTGCCTTTTCAGAGAATCCATGCCACACGTTTGCACTCAGCCTTTGTTACTATTTTGAGTTGGTTTGGATCATTTCCATGCAAACTCTCAAAGCACTGGAGATCTGTAATTATATTTTGCAAGATGTATCAGGCGCTGCCTACACATTTTACAGTTTAGTGTTGCAAAGCCAGAGTCGTAGCTTTTTGCCACATGGTTATTTAATTCCATACAGTACAGACAGGCCTGATCATATCTGGCCTCCACAAGGAAGTGCCAGGGCCTTTCCACCCCCGCCACATTCCTGCTCGCTGTGGCTTTGCGCCACGAGGTGTGTTTCACATCTGCCATGTGACCGCCCCGCTGCTGTCAACAAGTGATTCATTGTCATCGCCAAGGGAAAAACAGACTGTGTAGGAAGGTGCCATATGGTGATACATGTGGGGTTTTTTCTGCCTTCTACTGGGTAACCCTGACCTTATTGTCATGCATTCGAGGTGGAAGTGTGACGCAATGAAACTGATTTACAAAAGCCACATACAGAAACCGGCGTCTTTTTTTTTTAGCCTCGGTGTGGTTAAGGTTTACTTCCTCTACGTATTTATAGCGGAGGCTTTTGGACATGGCTGGGGGAGAGCCAGCTTCTGATACGACATCCATGTGCTGGTTACTGCATCTGCAATTTATACTTCGCCCTCCGTTTTGCCAAGGAAAGGGCCTTCGTGGCCTCAATTAAATGTGAAGGTTGGGCTTCTCTGCATCTGCTGGCCGTTCCAATGTGGAAGCCAATAAGCATGAGCAGAATAATGAGTTGGAAATAGATCCAGAGAGGGCCCAGCGATGAGAAACACGGTGGCAGATTATTTTAGATCCAGAATATCAGAGTTAAAAGCCTCTTGATTCAGTACAGCAACTGGCTCAAAAATAGACCTAAAAATGCATATACAAAGCAAGCGTAATGATATATCATGTGCATGTGGAGCTTTAAAAAGCAGCCTGGACATCTCAGTGAGTCAATTTTTAGAAAGGGACCAAGGTGAGGTTAATGAACCTTGACACCTGCTTTGCTTTCTTCCTCTGCTCTAAAAATCCCGCCTGGTGAGGTTCTGGTGTATTTCATAGATATTTTATTTAAAGAACAAAAAGCGGCTGGGCAGTTTGTGAAATGTGCTGGAAACATATAATGTGGCCGATTCTAGATTTGCCAGTAATTAATTGGGAGCACTTGGCCATGTGTCTTAACCCACAACGTTTTCCAGGACAGAACTGACGGTACTTCCCCTCGATGTTTTGAGGAGTTGCCAATGGGGCAGATTGTCAGGGCTGTGGGAAGTGTAAGCTGTTCATGGGCATAGAGGGTTGGGCTACTGGAATCGGACAGGTGCATAGGGTGTGGAAGTGACTCATGGAAAGGGCAGGGTTCCCTCTAGGAGGGAAGCTCACCTGCTGTGTCTCCAGGAAGGAAGAACACGACTCTAGATTCATGGCTCCCTGGCTGCCCTGCTCCTGGGTCAACCATCTGAACCCCAGGATCATCTATCTCAATGGCTTGTTTCTTCAAATCTGATGTGTCTTGTTCTTCTCAACCTTACACTGTATATTAAGCACTAGTTAGAAAAGGGAGCAGATACTTCTCTACAGTGACCTGTCTCTGCCTTTAGTTACCTAAATTCCATGGAGAAGACCTGAAGATCTATGTGCAAAGGCTCCATTCAATCCAGGAGGGTCTGGCTGGAAGCAGTGGGCACTTCCCCAGCTCCCTTCCCTACCCTGCTATGGCAGAGGAGCCCCAGCATCAAAGAGGCAGTTGGACCACCTGCCTGGGAGGGCTGACAGCCAGCCTATCACCCACCCATCATCATGATGCCAACATCAGCAACCTCTGGAAAAGACTCTCCATCCATTTCCAGGTAGTAGAGAAAAATAGCTCATGTTTTACATCGCAATATGTGTTCTCTGTTGATTGAGTCAAAAAGAGGCCAGAGAGCATCTTCATTTGTTTTGTTTTCCATTTGATTTGAGAGATTTGGAGGGATTCACAGGATTTCCACCACAGTCCTTTACAGAAGAAACACCCGCTCTTCAAAAATGCAGCAAAGCCAATGAAGAGAGAAGAGGCTTCTGGTTACAAATCGAATCTGCCAGTTGGCAAGTGATGTTGGAGACGCTCCTCCAAGATCTTCTTCTAGACCTAACTTCCTTCCCAACCAGACACAGCAACTCTGAACTTGTGACACATGCAGGCTCAGCCATGTGACTGCTGTTCTCTGGAACCTTCTTTCTCACTTTGCTTCCTGGAGTGAGCCCCACTCCAGAAGAGCCCTGGCCTGGCTCCTTTTCCCACGGAGCTGTTTACCCCGTATCCAAGTTTCAAATTTTCACTTTGATGCCCTCAAACTTTGCTAAGCACACTGTATCTACAGTGGAAATTAAAGCTCCAGACCTAAAGCTACACGGAATCTGCTCAGATACGCCTGCTCTGGGCTCCACTTTCCCCTTCTTGAATCCTGGAAAGCACCATGCTTTATAATAAGCATCACCCCTTCCTATACCTGGTTTCACTGGACCTTTAACAATAACCTGGGTAGTAGCTGATCCGGTGTTATTAGTCCCATTTTACTAAATGGAGAAACTGAGGCTCAGAGCAGTTCAGTAGAGTGCTTCCAGGGTGATACAGCTGATATGCGCCAGAACTTGCTTTGAGGTCAGCCCTTCCACGTCTGCACGCTTATGTCTTTTTAAAGAGCCCTTTTCATGCTTCAGACCTCCCTCTGCTCCGCAGGTTCGATGCTAGAATAATAGGAGACTGGTGACTCAGAGCGGACTTCTGACTTCTTGTATTGCACGCACAAAATGAGGCTCTCTACCAATTTCGTTTCCAAAGCACACATTTCTCACAGCGTTCTTAGCTACCCCAAGCACAACTGATAGACCCTTGGCCCCTTGGTACACGTTGTCGTCCAAATGGAAAAACAAGACGTGGCTCCAACACTCTAAAAATAAGGGATTCTATGAAGCTAACCCGCAAAGAGGAACTAAAGAGGAACGCGTCAGCTTTTCTAACAATCAAACGATTACATAGAACGCTGTCAAAAGTACACATCTGTGTGGAGGGTGGCGGTGGCAGCGGCCTGCCCCGAAGGAGTATCTTATCGCTACCACCGCTTAGAATTGCCACATGTGGAGATAATAAAAAGCAGGCCAATTAGTTGGTTTCCTTCTTATGTTTTAATTCTCTGTGGACAATGCGCCTCACTTCTTCCTCTCTCTTCAGTAAACACCAGGTATAACCAGTGATGCACATTAGCCATCAGGTCAGAGTTTTTCAAAATTATTTTAGTGGTTTAAAAAATTTTTTTAATGTTTATTTATTTATTTATTTAAAAAATATATTTTTTAACGTTTATTTATTTTTGAGACAGAGAGAGACAGAGCATGAACGGGGGAGGGTCAGGGAGAGAGGGAGACAGAGAATCTGAAACAGGCTCCAGGCTCTGAGCTGTCAGCACAGAGCCTGACGCGGGGCTCGAACTCACAGACCTCGAGATCATGACCTGAGCTGAAGTCAGATGCTTAACCGACTGAGCCGCCCAGGCGTCCCTAATGTTTATTTATTTTTGAGAGACAGAGAGAGAGCGACAGAGACAGAGACAGAGATAGAGACAGAGACAGAGTGTGAGAGAGAGGGAGGCACAGAATAGAAAGCAGGCTCCAGGCTCTGGGCTGTCAGCACAGAGCCCGATGTAGGGCTTGAACCCACAAACTGTGAGAACATGACCTGAGCCAAAGTTGGACACTTTAACTGACTGAGTCGCCCAGGCGCCTCTGTTTTGTTTTGTTTTGTTTTTTAATAAATAAATTCACTTCCCACTGCTTGGTTGCCAGATCCTGCCTTCCCAGCCTGGTTCCCCTCTACCACCTGCAGGCTCCTGTCAGCCAGGCTTGAGGCAATGAGAACGAAAACCCCCTCCCTGTCCGCTGCTGCTCTGGCCCCACACAAGCACAGGATGGTTAACCAGTCTGTCAGGTTGGCCTCTGCCCCAATCCTGGTTCTTTCCTGGCCCTGAAATCCAGCAGTGAGTGTCCGACCAGGTGACTGGCACCCCCCTCCCCAACCCAATCCCTGCCACCTGCTTTCTCCTTGTCCCCAATCCTCTGTATCCTTGCCAGCTGACCCCTGCCTCAACCTGGATAGAACTCTCTAGAACAGTGCAGTAGCCAGTAGGCATTCCCTGAAGGTAAGAGTGGTCCTAGTCTAAGCCCTCTGCTGCCCACCCCTCTTCCTACACCAGCGTCACCAGACTGAGATCAATGCCGCCCCCTGACGGGGAGACATGGAGGGGGCGTCCTCTGGCAGGAGAGGACAGCTTTCAGTGGTGTGCTGGTAAATGCCAACACCCAGCTCTCTGGAAGAACCCTGAATTGCAGGGTCTGCTGCATGGTGTACACATCCCCACACTGGCCCATCTCCAGTGACCGCCCCCTCCCCCCCCGTGATGTCACTGAGCACGGAGCTGGGAAGAGAGGAGCAGGGACACACAGATATAAAGTATTTGTACCAAACAAACACAGTCGATGTAAGTAACCTGGATGGCACAGAGAATAATAAAATGTCAATAATTAGGAAGTGAAGAGTTTTAGGTGTTTATTACTTCTGTTTTTAGCAAAATTTAGTCAGTTTGTAAGTTTATATAATTTAATTTTTAAAAAATTTTTTAAAAATGTTTATTTATTTTTGAGACACAGAGACAGACAGAGCACAAGTGGCGAAGGAGCAGAGAGAGAGGGAGACACAGAATCTGAAGAGGGCTCCAGCCTCTGAGCTGTCAGCACAGAGCCCAACACGGGGCTGGAACTCACGAACCGCGAGATCATGACCTGAGCCGACGTCGGCGTTTAACCAACTGAGCCACCCAGGCACCCCTATAATTTAATTTTTTTAAGTTTATTTATTTATTTTGAGAGAGAGAGAAAACACAAGTGGGGGAGGGGCAGAGAGAGGGAGAGAGAGAGAGACTCCCAAGCAGGCTCTGCACGGTCAGTGCAGAGACCACTGTGGGGCCTGAACCCACAAACCGTGAGACCATGACCTCAGCTGAGGTTAGACGCTTAACGGACTGATCCTCCCAGGCGCCCCTATAATTTAATTTTTAACAGCAGCTGTGTTTAACACCAGCTTGCAAAATCCCTGAAAATTTAACACTTGGTTTCCGTGAGCTCGCCCAAGCCAGCTCCCACACACCCTGCCTGGAGTGACCCTCAGACGCAGTCCTGTGACTTCTGTTCTCCATACATTCCAGCTCTTGTTCTACTTGGCCTCCAGGGGCTGGGGACAGCCTCTCCTTCCTGGAACTCTACGCCATCACTCTTTCTTGTCTTCCTTCTACACCTCTTTCCCAGGGCCCTTGCTCTTCTGCTGGAACTGTCCATGTTTCCCAATGTCTGACCGTGACTTCTTTTGTCTGCCATTCTCCTTACTCTGAATGTGGATATGGATGCTTCCCCAGTCTAGACTTTTGGCCCAGATCTCTCTCTTGAATTCCAGTCTTATGTACGACAGCCTGCAGCCCATCTTCCTCTGACGATCTCATAAGCATCTCATACTCAACGTGCACCGTCAACAAAACCCCACTCTCCCATTGTTCTTTGTTAATATTCCTCACTCAGGCATTCATACTCTCATTCCATCCCATAAATATTTACTGAGTACCGACTATGTACTTGTCACCGTGCCTGTGCCAAGTAATGCAGCCCTGCATAAGCCACAGTCCCAGAGCTCACCCAAAGGAAATGGTGTCACCATCCACTTGGTGACCTAAGCCGGAGCCCTGGAGTCATCCTCCCACATTCCATATTTACAATTATTTGGTTGGTAAGTCTGATCTCTTCTTCTACTTCCTTCTACTCCTGCCATGACCATCTTTTCTCAGGTCCTTGTACTTCCTCCTCTGGATGATGCAGGAAGCTTCTCCCTGGTCTTTGCATCCAAGGACTGTTGCGTTCCAATCCATTCTTCGTAATGCTGGCATAATGATACTTTTGAAACCACATCTATGACATTGCCATTCCCTGTATAACATTCCCCCAAACACCCTCCTAACTTTTAGAACACAATCTGTGCTCTTTGGCATGATATAAAAGGCCTTCAATGTCACCTGGATCCTGTCTACCTCTTGCTCTTCTTGTCCCCATTCCTCTTGGAACCTATGCTCCAGTCACAGAGACACTTCTCAGGCCATTCCCTCTGCCTAAAATCCCTCCCCCCTCCCACCCCATTCCCTATTTGACTGCCTGCTCCCCTATTTATCCTCCAAAACTTGTTCTGATGCAAGTTTGCCAGTATGGCTGTTCCGTGGGCATTGAGAAACAAGGGAGGGACACCATGCGCATCTGTGGTGGTCACTGTAGATTAGCATGGCAATTTCCAGGCATATGGTAGTCAAGTGTGCAGTGCCATTAAGGCTATCAACAGGGCTGCTCTTGTGAAACAACAGGGCTTCCTCCTGGAAGTGTTTGCTGGCCCTCCCAGGCTGCCTTTGGAGACTCTTCTCCGTCATGCCCATACTGGACTCATCATACTGTAATCATCTCATTACTAGTCCGTGAGCTTCTTTGGACAATGAGCTCTTAAAGGAGGGGATTGTGTCTTTTATCTCTGTATCCCTGACAACATGGAGCATGCAGGGCCCCTACTGAATAGTCAATAAGGGTTTGGGGAGCGAATGAATAGAATACAGTGTTGGCAAGGGCACGGACCCTGAGTGAATCCCGGTGCTGCCTGTCCCCCCAGTGCAGCTTGGGCACCTCACTCCACAGCAGATCCTTCATGTGATGAGTGTGAGGTTTAAGTGAGAAAGGTGGCTGAGCAGCTCCCAGCAGTCAGTAATGAATGGTAACTATTACAATCATGGCATATTTTCAGGTGCTTAAGTTCCTTCTGTGTTGTTCATTACTATTTTCACCTTCTTGTTTTTTACTAGAAAAGTGGCATAATCCTGATGTTATAGACATTGTTAACTCTCAGCTCTTGGGGTTGGAGTGGGGTGGGAGGTGGGGGTGGGGGTGGGCATAGGGGAGTGGGTATGAAAGATGGATCGCAGCTTCAAGATTTGGTGTGGCGGTGCGAGAGGTAAGGTGGCACACGTCCACAATGGCTAAACCCGGAGAGAAGGTCTGTCAAAACCCTGTGGACTGTCTGGCTGTGCAGGACTCCGTCAGGGCTTGGAGCCTGGCCTCATTTGCATATTGGCTCCACTTCCGTCCCGGTGGGAGGTGCCGCTTCCTGCCGCCCGCCCTCTGCTGGCTGGCGTCCGACCTCCCCGATGTGTTTGACTATGTTGCCCCCTAGGGATCAGGCCCAATTTTCAATGCATTATCTACTTGCTAGCTGGAGTGTCTCCTACACTCGAGCTGTGTTAGAAACTACAGGGGTACAGAAGTGACTCCTACCCTCAAGGTATGGTGTCCACATTTAAAGAACTAGAAACCTTGACAATCCTGGAAAAGCCTAAACCAGGACTGAAAATCTGAAGAGCTCTGTGTACAATGGTAGAGGAGGGGTTTTTTTTGCCCTGACGCGGATTGCCACGATCGAGGGAGAATCGTATTTACAGAGAGGCTTGCAATATACAGGGAACTGCGACATGCATTCACCATTTTCTAAAAAAAAAATTATTTTATTATTTTTTGAGAGAGAGAGAGAGAGAGAGAGAGAGAGAGAACAAGCAGGGGAGGGGCAGAGAGAGAGGGAGACACAGAATCTGAAGCAGGCTCCAGGCTCTGAGCTGTCAGCACAGAGCCAGACATGGGGCTTGAACTCAAGAGCCATGAGATCATGACCCGAACTGAAGTTGGCCGCTAACCAACTGAGCCACCCAGGCGCTCCTAGTTTCACCCTTTCAACTACAGCAGTGATGGTATTAATGAAATAGAAATAAACATTTTGTTGGGAGACTGACAGTTAATATCATCACACTGGCCACTAACCTGACAACTGACAACTGTCTTAACAGTCAGCTGATATTGTGTTTCCTCTCAAAGGTCACACTTGAAACGAAGTGTAGTTTCAGAGGGAAAGAAACCCATGAATATGACTCAGCAGCATTACTTTTCTGTAGTGCCTGAGCTTTCTTCTTTTGCCTGGCCAGTAACATCTGGGAAGATCAAAGCATGAGTGGACAGTTGTGATTGCTGGGGAGACCTTTCCTGGGTCATTTACAACTTCTGCCTTGCAACTGTGATCCTACAAATTATGAGAGGGCACTTTTAGGAATAAAAGCATTTAGCTTCATTTCTTCATAGGAATGGAAAATCAAAATCATTCTGAAGTTGTTTTTTTTTTCCAGATGCAAAGCAACTTTCAAGCAACTGCTTTTAAACCTCTCACATGCAAGCTTAAATCACAGTGACATTGTCACATTAGAATCTATTTGAGTGAGTTAAACCAAATAATGGCAAAGGGTCCTTTTCTTCCTTTAATCTTTCAGGAAAAAAAAAGGCAAACTCCAAAATTATGCCAAGCAGTCTATCAGTAGTCTCTATGGCTCCACACGTTCAGAGTAACGTCCGCACACTCTGAGCTGGTGTTTTTCTATCCCAGATGTATTCTTTTCCCCTCCAAGAAGTGAGGAGTGACTAACGCTCAGGAATATGGTGCCAAGAGCAGCTACTAGGAGAGAGAGACAACTGAGAGAGAGATTCCTCCCTGGAGATTGTGGAAATACACTTTTTCAGGAGAGAAAGCATCTTTCCCAGCTTCCCTTCATGTCTGTGTGGCCAGGGCTGGGTCACATGCCTATTTCATGTCTGTTGCACACCACCCACTGGCCAGGGAAATGGCTTACCACCAGATGTTTGGACAATGCTTTTGAGGGTAGAATGGATATTGGGATGTTAACCACTGCTTTGGATACTGTTTCTGGAAACTCTGATAGCTAGATCAGCTGTGCTTTGCTTTAAGGCAGAGCTCAAACCTTGACGCTTCCTTTTGAGGGTTTTTAGTGATTAAATGAAAGCAAAAAAACCCAAAACACCAGATGCAATTATATTTATACTCCATATTTGATGAGCAGGGCATACCTGTTACGTACATGTAGACAATTTATGTTCTCGTGGAAAAATTCTTCAATTCCAGGAGCTCTCCCATCAACAAGCAGGCGAGGAAATGCTTGTTGGGTCTCTCTCCATGATGTGAGTCTCTCCATGACTCTCCAGGATAGTGGAGAAATCTTCTCAGGGCATCTGGGCAGCCCCTGGAATAATAATGAAGTTGCCTGAATAAACTCAACCCCCTAGCAAAATACTTTTAGGCAAAATTAAAGTCTTCTGATTTGCAATCAGAAGAACATTATAAGTAAAATGAATCTTCTGACCTTACTTTCAGAGGGCGGCTGCTGAATGCAGGACAATTAGAGTTTGTGTTCGCCAGGATCTGTCTGCCCTGTGAGACCAGCAGGGTCCCCAACGTTTAGAAACATCAGGTATAGGGCAGAGTTTCCTTTCCCTGAGATTGTTGCCCTTTCCAGAAGTACCTCAGCCTCTTGACATAGTTTCCTGGAAGTTGTAACTGGAAAACAGTCAGGCCAGAGAAGGTGCTTAATGTTGGGCAAAAGTGAGGCTTGCGGGGAGTCCAGCTGGGAGACAGGGGAGAAATCTCCTCAGCTATGTCTCTGGGTCTTTTCAGTTCTGGTGGTCTTGGGTTCCAATCTTTCAAGGGATGAGCCTTTGAAACATGTCCTTGGCAGTATGTCTACCTTCCTGGATGGCTGCATATCCCCTTTTCTCCCTGTGCTCTTATCTGACTATAGCATTTGATGCTTTGAGGTTCTGATAGCTGCATAGTTAGGAGAGAGACCTCTTATTCAGAAAATTTGCTGCAGAAATCCAAAGCATAGGACAGAGTTATGACATGTTAAGGTCCACGTTTACAATTTACACGCATGCCCATTTCACACAATGTTACGTATGTGCAGACCTGCTTTCAAGAAAGCATGTTTATGTAGACATCTGATAAGTGCAAACACTGTTGGTAGTCTACCCAACAGCCACTCTCACATCTTCCTTGCTAAGAGAACCCAGATTTTGTCCAGGTGTCCATCTTCTCTGTGTTTCTCATTTCCAACCCTAGAAACCAAATCTTGATAACTCTAGGAAAGGTAGTCCCAATGATTGGTTTAGAGTGAACATATGACCAGTTCTGGCCAATGAGACATGTCAGAAAATCTGGAGGCTTCTGGGAAAGGTTTGTTTCTTAAAAAATAGAGAAGAAAGAGACAGCTCCTCGTCCTTCTTGGGACTTTGTGGTAGCTGTTTGTAATCTTGGGATGTGGCGGCCATCTTGTGAAGATGAAGGAACCAGCCCGAGGGCAAAACTGACCTCCTGAGTATGGTAGACTGGAGAAATGTAAATTGCCTGGATTCTTGAGGATTTGGGAGTTGCTGAATTAGCCCTGAAGCACTCTACCCCTGCACTTATCATCAGATTGAATTCCTTTGTTTAGACCATGTTGAGTTTATTTAATATAAAAGCATCTTAAACAATAATCCATACTCAACTATGGTCTCTATTCACAGGGTGCTGTATCCCCTTCCTTCTAGAGCAGTTCTTCTAACCTCCATCTGAGCAGGAGTCCTTCTAAGATTTGGGGAGAGTCTCCATGCCTGGGGCTCACTTAGAAGAACAGAAATACTCGTCAGCACAATTGCCACAGCTGATGGTAACTGCCCGCAGCCCTTAGGTATAGGCTCTGTGTGAGGTCAGTGCCAAGCCCTTTGCCTACACCGTCTTATTTAATTATGGAAATGATTCCATGAGGTGGAGACGATATTATTCCCATTTGATAGCCGAGAAAGCCAAGGCCCACAAAAGTGAAGTAATTTTCTCAAAGTCTTAAAGCAGGTGATGAAACTAAGGGTCAAAACAGACTCTGGCCACACCCCTACCCATCACCCTGACCTCTCAACCAATCATGGGAACAGCAGCCAAGCATGGGCAGAGACCTTGTCACCTAATGGTTTCTCAGGATCAATATGTGAGTTCCCTGGGAGATGCGAAATCTAGATTCTAAAGGTAATTGAGTATATAAAATTCACTGCTTGACATGAATTCCCCCATGAGTTTTATTTAACCTCTCTGTACTTCAGATTCTCTATTTGTGAGGCTGTGTGTGACAAAGAGACTTTCCACGACCTACTTCCTCAGGATATGAGAAGATACACACGATAATGTACCTAGAAGCATTTTGCAATATTGAGAGGAAAAATACTACAGAAAGCCAGGCCATTGTTAATGTGATTTTAATAACTTCTCTCAACTCTTAGGATGTTGATAGTGCAATGGAACATGATAATTTATTGAAAAGTGGATGTGTTGTTTTGTTGAAATAAAGTAAGTTGGGCTTAACAATATAAAGAGCAAAACTCTTGTTTCATCCTGTATTTATAGGTTCCAGTTCTAGATCTAGGCTGTGTGGATCAAAAGCCCAGCTCTGCCTCTTACCAGCTGTGTGACTGAGGGCAAGTTAGTTAACCTCTCTGAGATTCAGTTTCCTAATAGAAAACAGAGATAATAATAGCACTCATCTGGAGAGTTCTAGGAAGAGTTCTAGGAAGATGGTAACATCCGTCAGTCAGTTGGCACAGTGCCTAGGACATAATAGGGACTCAATAAATCTTAGCTGTTATAACTAATGTTACTTGTTTCATTTCATTAACACTAAGAAGATTCCTATTTTCCGTTAAGTGTGCTCTCTATGGGATTAATAATTTGCATGCTTTGTTTCCAAGTTCAAGGTTACTAAACTTTATATTTAAGCCAACTGTTAGCAAGCAATCATGGAGCGTAACAGTTGATGAGGTGTCACTACCTACAAGACAGCCTTGTCATTTGAAGATAAGCTGAAATGTGCAGCAGTATTGAAATTTGCTGTAAAAGAGTAGTTAAAACAATTATTGCTGGAATTCATAAAAGAAAAGCTTTTCATGATAGGTTTCTTCTCGTACTTAACTGCAAGCTGAGTTGAGTGAACAAGGAGCAAACAATCCAGCTGGTCCCACAGCCTGGGGCAGTGACCACTACATTCTGCCCTAAACTGGTGAACCATATTTTAAAGAATGTGGACTGCTCTTATAGGGCTTTATTTGGCCAGTGTTGGTTGACAAATGGACTCTGGGTTTTTTTGTTTTTTTTTTTTAGTGAAAATGACTCTGTGTGTGTGTGTGTGTGTGTGTGTGCACGCATGCATGTGCACATGCGTGCATGCACACACATTTGTCCAATTCTCCCTCACCCTCTGTTGTTCTGTGCCGGGACATTACTTTCTTGTAGGTTGGTCTTTAGTCTGTCTGAAAATTATATTGAAGACAATACCTGGAGGTTGATGCAACATAGTTAAGGGGCTATAAGAGCCTGTTAAATATATAGACCATTTGTGGTGAGGAGGGACAGGCAGGGTGGTACACCCATAAAGGCACTGGGCCGGAAGTCAGAAGACGGGTGTTCTAGTCTCTGCTCTGCCTGCCACTCAACTACTCAGTGCCAGCCGGAAGTAATCATGATGATATAAAAATAATAGCATTTACCATACTGCAGGGGTTAGATTAGTTGCTTTATATACAATCCATCATTTAATTTTCATGACCCCCTCCTCCAATTCACTCTTAAAAGAAAAAGATTTACTTATGATTAAAATAGGTAACTTCAGGCAGGATAAGGACCTCTGAAAATCCCATCCCCATCAAAAGCAAGAGTGATCAAAATCAACCTATTCAGAACTCTGAAAACTAACCAAAGGCTTACAACAATACCAGAAGTGTTCACTCAAGAAAAATGTTTGGATCCCAGGAAGAACAGTGATCCTTGTGGAGTTTCAACTGGCCCAATTCCGGACCTCCTCTCTAGCTCCCAGTAGCTCTGAGAATCAATAGGCTTGCACTACCCATATGGCAGTGTGTTATTCCTCCATGACATGGAATGGGGCACTGACGTGTGCGACAATAGGGATGAACCTTAAAACATTATGTCAAGTGCAAGAAGCCAGACACAGAAGACCATCCATTGTGTGATTCCGTTTGTGTGAAATATTCGGAACAGGCAACTCTACAGAGACAAGAAGCAGATGGCTGGACGGCAGGCGCTGAGGGTGAGGAATAATCGGAATGACTGTCGGGTGTGGGGTTACTTTTTTGGGATGATGAAAATGCTCTGAAATTGACAGTGGTGATGGCTGCAGACCCTGTGAATGTACTAAAGATACTGAATTATATACATTTTTAAAGGGTGCATTTTATGATATGTAAATTATATCTTAATAAAGTTGCTATAAAATAAAATGAATAAAATAAAATAAAATAAGATAAAATAGGTAATTCATGTCTGTGGTTGGAAAGGAATCAAACAATCCAAAAGCATTTAGAATAAAAATATACCTCCTTCCATTCCTGTCCCTTAGCCTGTAGGTACCTCTCTCCCATGTGTTATTGTGAGTCCTTTCTGAGATTTTTTAATGCATTCCCGAGCATGTAAATACATGTATACTCACATTTGTACATAAATGGTAGCATACTAAACATTCTCCTCATGCCCTTTCTTTTCCTTTTCTTTTTTCTTAAATGTTTATTGATCTATTTTTGAGAGAGAGAGTGGAGGAGGGGCAGACAGAGGGAGACAGAGAATCCCAAGCAGGCTCTGTGCTGTCAGCCCAGAGCCCAGTCTGGGGCTCGACCCCACAACTGTGAGATCATGACCTGAGCTGTAATCAAGTGTCAGATGATTAACTGACTGAGCCACCCAGGTGTCCCAGGCCCTTGTTTTTGCATTTAAACATCAATATAGTACATATGAATATACTTCATTTAAAGTACATATTCATTTAGTACATATGAATATACTTCATTTAAAAAAATTGCTACAAAGCATGTTTTTGTATGGATGTGCTGTAATTTGTGTATTCTGTTCCCTAATGATGCATACATTTAGGTTGTCCCCAGTCTTACATTGTTAAACATATACAGGATCAACGGATTTATGTATTTCCGATTTTGATAGATATTGCCAGTGGCTATGCCACCACAATTGCTTTTTTCTCATTGGCCAGAAGTCATAAAGCAATCGTAAATCACAAAGCAATATTTAGCTGCAGTAGAAGCCTGGAAATACATTCTTTAGTCTTAGTGACAGTATGCCTTGTTGAAAATTTAATTGCAGTGGAATAAAGAAGACCAGATATAGAGGGTAAGAAACAGATCTTCCTTGAAACTTTAACTTCTGTGACTTTATAAAACACTCTCTGGGGGCGCCTGGGTTGGTTAAGTGCCCAACTTTGGCTCAGGTCATGATCTCGCAGCTCGTAGGTACAAGCCCTGCATCGGGCTCTGCTCTGACAGCTCAGAGCTTAGAGTCTGCTTTGGATTCTGTCCCCCTCTCTCTCTGCCCCTCCCCTGCTTGTGCTCTCTCTCTCTCTTTCTTTCTTTCAAAAATAAACGTTAAAAAAATAAAATAAAATAAACACTCTCCGTGTCCTCTTCCTACTGTCTATGTGATGTCTTGAGTCTCCCTTGAGGAGGGACCCTCTGCTTCTACCCTTTCCTTGCTGCTGGTGTTCCCAGGGCTGGATCTTGGCTTCTCACTGTACATACTCTCGTTGGGCAACCCGTGCATCCCACTGACTCAGCTGCCATTCGCATGCTGACGACTCCCTAATCTATGCCTCTGCCCCGTGCCCGGGCGGCACTGCTATACTTCTCTACCATCTGGCATCTCCCTAACCATGACCAGAACCATCCCAGACCTACTACTTTTCAGTCTGCTTTTGAAATCAAGGTTTTGCTCTAAGTCTGAGCTGGGATTCACTGGATTTAGGTGAAATTCTTGATCCCCAAATCTCAGGTGAACCTGGATCCCTCTCAAGACTTTTCAAAGGTTGGTGGGTTGGTGCTTATCAAGGTCCTTGATGGAAGTGACATTTCTAAGGCAAACGTCTTCAAACTGGTGATGAAATTCTCATCTGCAGGTTTGCCTGAGTGAGGTTCCCTTTACTTACTATGGAATGGGTTACTTGGGGGTGATGGTGGGGGGTTGCTGGATCTGGAGAGAATCGTGAGGGTGTTTTCCAGAGAGGGATGCTTACCGTGTGTCACCCTTAGTCAGATTTCTCTGTGGACCTCAGCCTGGGACCTTACATCTCATACCCCCATGATGCAGACAGGTGCCATGTGTAAATAAATTCTGAGATGACAAGCTAGATTGCTCGGTTTCCTCTGTGACACCATCCAGGAGAGGGTGGAGTCTATGACCCTGGAGGGAAGCCCCCGCACTATCCGCGGGGCTGTCTCTTGGGATCTGGGTAGGACTCTTATCCGAACCCATGCTGCCCCTTGCCTGGCTGCCTGGGGAACCTCGCTCAGCCATGAAAGCTGAGCTCCAATGCGGTCTGAGGCCTCTCCTGACCCTTCAAGGAGAATTTGGCCAGCTCTTCCTTTAAGCTCTCACACTGATGCCGTCCATACTTCTACCACCTGCACCCCATCCCCGTCCAAAGAAGGCATAATATGACTCTTGTGCTTTCTTCTTCCATGTCTTTTATGTTGCTTTATTTTATTTGGGTGTCTTGGTTAGATAGTAACTTCTCCATTTCTAACAGACTTTGTGCATACCTCTCGTTGTGGATCCTGTGAGATCAATTCCTATTGTGAACAGTGTATAATGTACTTTGGCTGAAACCACCTGATCAGTGAGCTCTGAGTTCCCCTGTTCTTGTTTTTACTGAATCTTAGCCTTCTCTCCAGGTTGAAGCCTGCCTTTTGCCCAGGCCTTGAGCTTCTGACCCGAACTCCCAGGAACCTGGTATGATGTCGGAAATAATAGCTGTCTGAGGAGGTGAGTGTGCTCAGAAGCCATCTAGTACATTCTCTGTTGCCAGTAGAATGAGTTGGAACTAGCAATTAGAAGACTTAACGTTTGGTCCTGACTGTGCCTCTTAGCTGTGTGTAGAGAAATCACTTTACACGGCTGGTGGTTTATTTCACCTCTGAAGAGATATTACCTCACAGAGCTTTTGTTGGCACAGTGTTTAGTCCATTGGACTCTACCAGCACAGTGCTTAGGGCCTCTATGAAGCTTCAAAGTCAAAATTATTAAGAATTTAACTGGGGCACCTGGGTGGCTAAGTCAGTTGAGCATACAACTTCCACTCAGGTCGTGGTCTCACCGTTCGTGGGTTTGAGCCCCTTGTCAGGCTCACTGCTGTCAGTGCAGAGCCCACTTCGGATCCTCTGTCACCCTCTCTCCCTGCCTCTTCCCCATCTGCACTCTCTTTTTCAAAAATAAATAAACATTTAAAAAATTAATAAGAATTTAACTAAATGCCTGAAAAATGTAACATAAGACCCACTCCTTTTGTTATTAAACTGTTATTTTTTATTTATAATTTTTAAAAATGTTTATTTATTTTTGAGCAAGAGAGACAGATAGACAGACGGTGAGCAGGGGAGGGTGCAGAGAGAGAGACAGAGAGGGAGATGCAGAATCTGAGGCAGGCTCCAGGCTCTGAGCTGTCAGCACAGAGCTAGACACAGGGCTTGAACTCATGGACCATGAGACCATGACCTGAGCTGAAGTTGGACGCTTCACCGACCGTGCCACCCAGATGCCCCTAAACTTAGTATTTTTGAGACTTTCATTCTGTTAGAAAATGATTTGTGGATTACATTTCTTTTTTTCACTTTGCAAAAATTCCTGAGTATCTATATCATCTCCAGGAAATGACTGCTGGCCCTAAATTAAATAACTTACTTAAGCAAAACAAAACATTTCAAAGTAACATGCTAATATTCTGTTTCAGATGGGATGTGGGTGTCATTTCAGTATGTTTGCTGTGATGTGGGGGTCAAGGAAGTCAGAGTCCTAGAGCTTGGGGAGATCTTAAAATGGCCCTGGCTGTGAGGATCAAGGGCTTTACACATGTACCTGGTGAATTACAGAAAAATGCATTAACTATTCCAAAAACTCTATAGAACAAATGCCATTGTCCCAAGAGGCCACCAGCCAGGAATCTCTGGGAAAACAGTGGTTCTGAATTCCACTGGATCATTCAAATTGCTGGGGAAGAGTATCAGGTGGGTGCCTGAGAATGGCTCTTTTAACCAGCCCTCCAAGTGATGCTGGCAACTGGGTAGATTTGGGAACCACTGGGCTATAATCAGAGCTCCTTCCATCTCATTTCATTTCATTTTGCCCTTGGTTTTCCCTTTTGGAAAAGAACGGCTGATCATCCTCCTCTCCACATTTCTTCATGAACGTGGCTGCTGCCAGTCTTTCTTAGCCAGGCAGGATGAGCCCAAGGCCATTCACAGCACAATCAAACATGGCTTTGTCTTCAGCCCTTTCCTTCTCAAACCTCTCCCCCTCTGTAAGAGCTTACATCCCAACACCCCCTCTCCACCTCCTGCCGAATCTTATCCTTTGCACTGTCCTTGAACTTCCTTCTCAACTGTCAGATGCTAGCTGGGACATTTTTCTCTTCCCTGCTCTTTTGTTCCAAGTCAGCTTCTGCAAAATGTTTTCTGTTCCAGTTGTGCAATAACGGGGCCATAGCAGGGACGTCCGGGTGAGAGTGTTGTAATTGCAGGAGGCCAGAAGACCGGAAATAGGAAATAAACAGTGTTACATCCTCCTGAGACCAGCTGCAGGGCCAAAGTGGTTGGGGTGGGAGAGGGAGCAGGGGAAGAGAGATGTTCACCTTTGCTCTTCTGGGCATATTACCTTTCCTGGGGCAGGAAGTCAGTTGAACAGACAGAACTCTAGAGCCAGAATCTTTGCTCATCCAGGCTGGAGGTTGGAAGGATGTTGTCTGCTGGAAACGTGACACTTGGTCATTTTAGTAAGTGTCTTATTTTGGCTGCAAAGGTAGAGGTGGTGCCTTCCTTCCTGGGGAGGGGGTTTTCCGCCCTCCTTGAAGTTGGCACGCTTGGTTAATTTGCGCAAGGAGAACGCCACCAGAATTATTCAGCATTTGCCGACAGGCTCACGCCCGACCTCAAACCCTGCAGAGTTCACTATTTTTAGTGGAATGCAGCTAATTATAGACAGATAATTATAATTAAGATGAATTTTCTCGTTGTGTGAGATACTTGTCGCGCTCCGACGTCACCTCTCAACGGCACAGTAACACGTCGCCAGCAGCGAGCTGCCGTGTTTCTCGAGGTGCATCAGCGATTCATTGGCAACAGAATTACGCTGGGGATGGCTGTTGAGAATGCAGATTACTGGGCTCAGATGCACGCAATCAGAATTTCTAGGGCGAGAGGCCTGGGAATCTGTATGCTTAGCATAGACTCTCTAGTGATTCTGAAGAATTCCAATGTTGAAGAGTCATTGATGAGTCGAAACCTATTATGTAGTAGGGACTCTTCTGATTAGCCAAATCCTTGGGGCACCGGGGTGGCTCAGTCAGTTGGGCATCTGGACTCTTGATTTTGGCTCAGGTCATGATCTCACGGTTTATGGGACCGAACCCTGTGTTGGGCTCTGGGCTGACAGCACAGAACCTGCTTGGGATTCTCTCTCTTCTGTCTCTCATTGCCCCTCGCTGGCTCACGCTCCCTCTCTTTCTCAAAATAAATAAATAAGCATTAAAAAGAAAAAGAAAAAAATCCTCACAACAATCTTATGAAGTAGATACTCTTATCTCCCCTTTTACACTGAAGCTTAGAGAAGCTGGTGATATTTCTAACATCACACAGATAGGAAATAGCAAAGCCCTGATTCAAACTCAGGCCCATCTAGTACAAATACCTGTACCCTTTCCCAACTGATCCATGGAAGTGGCCTGTGACATTTGTGGTAGCTGAGGTAGCACCGAATGGGTGCGGGAGAGCCCCTGACAGAGGCCCTAACTTTGTGGGGAACCCATGGTACTTGTGAATTTTCTTCTTCAACGATTGTTGGATTTATTCTCCTTTTGACTGTGGGGGCTCACAGCTCCTAGGAGTCCATACTCCCTACTGTACTGGGTGTTTGGCTGACACTGGACACCCATCTTTTTGGAAACTGATGATTAGAAGCAGTGTGGCAGGTGCTATTGGGAACCTATCCGATATCCATTTGCTCCCCTCCCTGTATTGGGTGGCTGTGCTTCAGGAGGGACAGAGCCTTGCTGTCACCCCTCGCATGTGATCCTGTTAGCCAGATTATATGGGGAGTTCTCGTCTGCTTGCTGGGGCCTCAGCTATGGGCAACTGACCCCATTCAATGAAGATGTGAGAGACAGTCTGTTGGGAGGTTTCTGAGAGCAACTCCTTATGGGAAGCCGTCCAAGCTGTTCCATAGGAAGAAGCCAGGCTAACGGTGCACAACTCCAGGCATCGCCAGTGTGTTGGAATCCACATGGACTGAGCCCCCTTGGAATTGCAGAGGGATCCTGGTCACATAGAAAGCAGGGTGAAGGACCCCCTGCCGTCTGTCACCACAGATGCACATGAAAAGGATATCACCTTCACCCACTGACACTTGAGCCACTGGTATTTCCAGTCCCACGTTTGCCTGTTAAAATCAGCTGAATAAAGATTTTAAAACACAGAACTGTCCAGGCACAAGAGGCTTTCTGGTTAAAGCGTGTGGCTCCCTGTTGAACAAAAGCCCAACTCTAGTGTCTCCTGAAGTTAGTTTATGCTGAAGCTCTCACAAGAGGATAAACATCCTCGGTTTGGAATCTTGGGGAGGATCAGGCGGGATCTTGGCTGCCCAGGACTCACTTTATCTTTGGCAGCTTTGAAAGAGCAGTTCCAGGCCACAGAGGCCCTGAGGGAGAGGCCAGGCCCTGGCTGACCCAGCCTCTGCTGGCAAAGCACTGGCTTCCGCCTCCAGGTTTCGAAGCTTCAGCTATCAGCTTTCTTCCTCTCCTTTTGGCCTTTCATTGTTAACTTCCTCAGGATGTTCCTCTTGAAACGCCAGCTTCCTCCTCGTCAGGCACCCTCTGCCAGTTTGTCAGGACAAGAGAATTCGGATTCTCTGCCCGTCCTGGCTCCAAAGCAAGAAGCTTTCCCAACCCTGTTTACCCTCAGCTTCCTGTCAGGCCTCAGCCAAAGCTCTGTAGTTTTCTTAGCCTGAACCCAGGTTTCAACATAATACAATATAGCAGCAAACAATTTTAAATGGTTTCTAAAAATACAAATTTCCTCCTTAATTAGTGCAATTACACATGCTCAGTGAAGAAGTTATCAAAGAGCACCATGCAAAAAATAAACCCCAAACCAAAGTAATCCTGACGCCGGAGAGGACTCCTGCTGAGTATTTATTTTCTACCTCCTTCGTTTAATGTTATTATCACTATGATGATTGTTATTCCTTATGTCACGACTATGATCGTCATGACCATCATTGTTGTTATTCATCATTATTTCTATGATTATCACTCTCATCATGGATAGTCACTGAGATTGCTGTTGTGCAACATTGAATAGAGTGTCTCTATTCACAAACGGCGTCTGATTAAACAAAGATGATTCAGAGCGTTCCCCTAAAGACACAGATACATATCACCAATCCCTGGCTGTCACTCTGACCTTCTCTTTGAAGTTTGAGACTTCTGAAATATTCCAGTCCCTCCAGAGGCAGGGACCACCACACACTTGCAGAAGATACTTGGGGAGGGTGCCTGTCCCTTCCCGAGCCTATGGAAACATTTAGAAGTTTCCCCTCCTGCTCTTCCCAGCCACGTGTGTAGGCCTGCAAGCTGCAGCCAGAGCGTCCCAGGATAAACCCGTCCAACACCAAGTTTTCTGAGTCAATTTGAGGCCTGGAAACTGTTCCTGAGGGCCTGAAGAGGTTGTGAATGGCGTCCTTGACCCTCCTGAGGCTCTATATTTTTTCTACATAGACTTGGAGGCAAGAGACCACTATTTGCTACCGAGAATGCCAGAGGATGGTTTTACCCTCTATCACAGCCTCCAAATTTTTTTCTAAGTCGATTTAGAAATCTGGGAGCAGCACTGTCCATGGACATGTGCACAGAGGGTCTCCTAAGACTGTCTGAGCCTTGTGAGATAGAATCTCCAAGTCCCCTCAGGTGGCCACAGAGGGCTGGAACTCTACTACAAGGCATAGAGAAGGCCTGTGTCCACTTGACCAACCTCAGAAGTTTCTTAGTTCTCTGAGGAAACCCTGGAATGTCTGATGGCTGGAAAACACCGAGGATAATGCCCTCTAACAGCTCTGGCTGTCCCATGGAGACATCCCCACCATGACAGGCCCAGGAAGACCAGATGGCAACAAGCTTTTATTTTTAAAAAGGTTTGTTTTAGAACAGAATAGCAGTTTCGTATGCCCTCTACAATGAATACTTTTCTTTTTTTGGTTAGCCACCATGAGTGCCCCCTTTTCGGAAAACGCACTGAGAGTTCCTTTTGGGTAACAAGGTCTGACCCACTCTCAGAACTAAAAGTTACAAATAAGGGGCGCCTGGGTGGCTCAGTTGGTTAAGCATCCAACTCAATTTCAGCTCAGGTCATGATCTCACAGTTCATGGGTTCAAGCCCCACATGGGGCTCTATGTGGACACTGTGGAGCCTGCTTGGGATTCTCCCTCTGTCTTTCTCTGCACCCCCCGCTCCCTCTCTCTCTCTCAAAAATAAATGAATAAACATTAAAAAAATAAAAATGAAAGCCTCAGGGATCACATGTGACTACACTGCCATCCATAGGACCTAGATTTCCATTATGAAACCCAGTTGGGATACCAGTTGAAAGTAAATACATTTACGCACAAGACATGGCAAGAACATCTCTATAAGCAGGGAATGACATTCTCTCTGGATTCCAGCAAGAGATCTAACAGAAGCTTGCACTTAGAAGAGAGATTAAGTACAATCCAAGGGATTTGGATTGAACAGGGCATCATTCCAAAGTTTCACTACTTGATCTGAGCAGGTGCCCTCCAGGAGGTCATGCTTACTCTTTTCACAAGTAGTAACTCATTCTGACAAACATCTTCTTAAAACATATTATAAATTTAATATGGAAACCCATCTAGTATTAAGTAATAACCAAGCTCTTTACATGGTTGAAGAGACATGTTCTTCACTATAATAAGCAGGTAGTCATTGGAGCCAAGAGCAACTCAGATCATGGTTTCCACCCCTTGCTTCTTAGGAAAAGAAACTTCCTTCCTTTCTTTTCTTTTAATGTTCATTTATTTATTTATTGAGAGAGAGAGAGAGCGCACAAGGAGGGGATGGGCAGAGAGAGAGAGAGAGAGGGGAGAGAGAGAGAATCACAAGCAGGTTCTGCACTGTTAGCACAGAGCCTGATGTGGGACATGATCTCATGAACCTTGACATGATGGGCTGAGCTGAAATCAAGGGTCGGCCACTTAACAGACTGAGCCACCCAGGTATCCCAAACCTTCTTTCCTTTCTACAGTAACACCTCATTATTGGAGAAAAATTTTGAAAATACTGATAAGGAAAAGGAAAAGGAAAATCAGCCACTAGCCCTCTATCCAGTGGTAACCACTATTGATAATTTGCCTTATATCCCTCCATTAAAAAACAAGTTTTACTGAGATATAATTCACATGAAGTGGACTAATTTAAGATGTACAGTTCAAATGATTTTAGTATTTTCTCAGAGTTGTGTAGCCATCAATCAATTTTAGAATATTTCTATTACTCCAAAAAGAAACCCTGTACCCCTTAGCCTTCCCCTCTCAAATTTCCACCTCCACTCCAGTCCTAGGCAACCATGAAGCTACCTTGTGTCTCTGTAGATTTGCCTATTCTGGATGTTTCATATAAATGGAATCATACATGATGTGCTCCTTTGTAACTGTCTTCTTTCACTTAGCTTCATGTGCCTGGGGTTTATCCATATCGTAGCATGGGGCTGGGGTAGACTGGCTACGCTTAGAAAGACCTTCCTCATTCTGTATTAAAAGAATTGATTACATTTTATTTTAATTCTTTTGTGGTATATATTTTTTAATGTTTAAAGCTTTGCTTTGGATTTTACTTTGATAGAAGTTAAGAAGTGACTTGGGAATGTGACTTTGAATTTCCTTACTCTCTTTAATTCTTCACTGATGGGAATTCTATCTTTATCATATTCTAAATCCCAGTATATATACCAATACTCCGTACCATCTCTTTAAGAGTCTCCAGTTCAAAATTAGAAAGGCAAAGCAGGGAAGGATTTTGCATAGTGTCTTGTAGGCTGGGATTTGAACCTACGTCCTTCTTCAGCAGGATGCCCTTGACTTTGAAGCTAGATTGCTCAAGACTCAGTGAACATGGGAGCAACTGAAAATTTTAACCTCCATCAGGTTTGTAATAGAGCATTTTAAAGAAATCACCTTTGGAGGAGGTGTGAAGAGATAGGCAAGAGCATATAGTATCAACACCTTCATCTCCTTCACCAGGAAAAATACCCAGGGGCACAGTTGAACATTTGTTTCTAGAATTCCTGGTGAACAAGCAGAAAGATCTTTAAAACCTGCTTGATGCCTAGTGTCATCTGTGCCTTCCTTAGAACATTAAGTGGGTCTGGGGGAGGCAACTGGGGTCCCTTTCAGAAGAAACTGTATTGCCTGCTGTAAATAGCAATACAACATTCTAAGCGAATCTTGGCAAATCCGTGCCTCTGGGACTGGAGCAAGGAATTATCAGTACAATCTAACCTTGAGGGAAAAAAGGCAATATTGCTTCTGAGCTATGCCATGATGTCATATTTGCTGTGGAGAACAGATACTATCACGAATGTACTATATCCTGCAAATGCTTAAAAAACAATTTTTGCAAAGGCAAAGGTGGAACTTTATTTCAGATACAGGTTAAAGCAGCTAAAACATGTCATATTGACAGACTCTTGTCTCTGAACTCTTACCACTCATTGTTCATGCTACCAATTTAAGAATCAATTATGTTTAACCTCATGTCAGCTGGAGGTGACCCTGTACTTTAAGTTTTGAGCAAAACTAACTTGTCTCTCCTCCCATGTATACTTGGAGACCTAGTAGTCCTTTCAGACCCTGGGGAATTCACAGAGAGAGGACCATATGTACTACATTTCTCCTGGTTACCTCCAGCTTTGAAATCCTGATTCTACAAAATCAGTTCTGTTCATGAAACATCTCTTCATCCCAACTTGTGTCTCACTGCCCTAACTGGCCATGACTTTGATAGCTTCATTTTCTAAAATGCCATCATCCAAGGCTGTGTATGTAGTTGATTTTACTGACAGTTTGAGGCCATGGAGAGGTTTATATCATAGCATCTGAATTTAAATCCAAAGTTAAACCTGAATTAAATCTAAAACTGAATTAGCAGATCCTTGATCCTTGCTTTGGCATTTTGTCCCATTTTGTCAAGAGTTTTTGTCTCATTGTCCATATTTCTGCCTGCTTCTGTGCTGTCTCGTCTTGTCTTGTCTCTCTCTCCCCTGACCCTCTCCCCTTTCTTACTTTATTTCTCTCCACCATAATCAAATTTCTCTTAACCTCTTTATGTGGAGCACTTTGGCTCCCTTGCTTTCATTACTTTTCTTCCAGACAAACTATTGAAGACTCACCTCCCAACTAGACTGACCTATCAAGGTATTAAAACAATTTTTTAAGTTTATTTTATTTTTGAGAGAGAAAGAGCAAGCAGAGGAGGGGCAGAGACAGAGGGAGAGAGAGAATCCCAAGCAGGATCCACACTGTCAGCATGGAGCCTGATGTGGGGCTCAAACTCACAAATTGTGAGATCATGACCTGAGCTGAAACAGAGAGTCGGATGCTTAATCAAGTGAGCTACCCAGGCACCCCAAGGTATTTTTGACAACAAAGGCAATTCTTTTCATAAGTGGAACTTCATTCCACTGTTAGCTGGTAAATAACATTTTATTGGATACACGTACAATTCCTGGAGAAAGCAAGGTTATGATAGTTCTGAATTTTATTTAACTCCTGTGTTTAAAAAAAATATATATAGTTTAGTTAAATAGTGAGGTAGGGTGAGGAATAGCTCCTGTTCCTGTAAGCCAGACTAGAAAAACTCATGATATCCTGGGCATTGGGTAGGGTACTCAGCAGGGTCTTGCCTCAGTATTGGGAACAATGAGCCCTAGATTAAACATGGCCATACTTCACGTAACAGATCTTAAAAACAAGACAGAACGAATCAAACTGTTCCCAAGTAACTTACCTTGCCAAGAACAAATTCAAGAATATCTATAGAAATATAAAAATATCCAGTATTCAACAAGGTAAAATTCATAATTTCTCACTATATATACTGTTGGAAATCACATAATAATACTTCTGATATACCCTCCTGGTTGAAATAGTCAAAAGCCTACTCAGATTCAAGGTATATAGACTCCATTTCTAATGGGAAGAGTGTCAAAGAATTTCGAGGCCATACTCCAACAGTACCACATAACCCAAAAACCTGTGTATTAAAACAACAACTATTTGTTTAACGCATGATTCTGCTGGTCAGTTTGTGTTGTCTGAGATAGGCTTAGCTGATCTTGGTGGGATTCACTGACACATTTGTGCTCAGTCAGCAGGTTGACTGGGGGTTGGCTGGTTTATGATGACCTTGGTAGAATGGCTAAGATGCCTGGGGCTTCTCTCCATGTGGTTTCTGATCCTCTAGTAGACTATCCTGGGCTTTCTATATGGTGGCCTCATTGTTCCAAGGCAGCAAAAAAGCAAGCCCCAGTGACAGAGTACTTTTCAAGTCTCTTGCTTGCTTCCTATTGCTATTACCCTATTGGTCAAAGTAAGGCGCATGACCAAGCCCAGAGTTGGTGGGGGTGGGTAGTGCCCAAGTGCCACGTAGGTATGGGGAGAATTTGTGACCACGTTTGCAAACCACGACAAGTAAGTTATAGGATTATGTCCTCATTTTACAGGTAAGAAGATAGTAACAGGTGGGTTAAATCACTTGCCCAACATCACACAGCGAGTAAATGAAGGAGAATGGATTTAACCCCAGCAATCTGGTTCCAGAGTCTGTGCTTAAAACGACTGTGCTGAAGTTTGGGGAGTGTCAACTCAGGCCACTTAGAAGGGAAGATATGGGATGACATGGGATCCTGAATACGGGGGAAATGTGTCCAAGACGCTTATCTCTTACTGAGTCAGTGTGTGTATGTGCTTGGGTCAATGTCTGTGTAGAATGAGCCTGTATTCAGTGTTGGGAAACCTTATCAACGGTGGTACCATCTACAGAGATGAAAATAGGAAAAGAAAGATACAAACCAGAAGCTTGGCTTTAGTATGGAAAAGCAACACCAACGGCAGTAATGTATGAGAACTGATGATTATTTCTGCTCATTACCGTGACCACTTTTCTAGCAAACACATACTGAGCGTGCACTGTCTGCAGGTGCCCTGCCTATTGCTGTGGATATGAAAAGATGAGTCCAGTCTTCTTGATGATTACAGTTCAGTAGGACTAGATGCATAGTAATGATTACACATCACAGTCCTGTGTCATTAGTGTCACGTTTTGATTATAACAAGCTCTGACTGAATGTGCTCCATCTTCTTTTGTCCCCGTGGCATGATTATCTAATGACTACTTTACAAATTCGAGGCAATACTGCTGAGAATTGATAGGACATAATGAGTGTAGCATCTCCAACCCACTGGGATGATTCAGCATAGTGGAAGGCCTCACCCGGGGGGCCCTGGTCAGGAGGTAGGAGGCCTTGACCCTGTCCCCGAGAGTGGATGTCAAACAGGCACTTGTCCCCGATGTGGCTTGAACCTCCCCAGGGCTACAGATACCCTTGTTATTGGGTTGTACTGGGAATGAAATCTCCTTTTTCCTCTGAGTCCTCGGCTCAGATTTTGGAGGATATTCAGAGGTTTTGTATAAAATATTCATTCAAACGTGCCAGGCTCTCAGCAGCCTCTGGGAAGCTGGTTTTCTTGGTGCCTGGAAGAAACCTCCGAGGGCTGAGGCTGAATGATAGATCTGGCACAGGAGGCACAAATCCAGAGTCTGAAGAAATTAAATGACAGGAAATGGAATTTGCTGCATAACAGACCTGAAGTTATTAGTTCTCAGTGAGAGTTTAGTTTTCTTGGGGATTATTTTTTTTTTATAACTTTTTAAAAATGTTTTATTTATTTTTGAAAAAGAGAGAGACAGAGCATGAGCAGGGGACAGGCAGAGAGAGAGGGAGACACAGAATCCAAAGCAGACTCCGGTCTCTGAGCTCTCAGCACAGAGCCTGATGTGGGGCTCGAACTCACGGAGTATGAGATCACAACCTGAGCTGAAGTCAGATGCTTAACCGACTGAGCCACCCAGGCGCCCCATGGGGATTATTTTTTTTTTTTTAATGTGATTCTGAACTACTCTTTTAAGAGAATGTGGTTTCATAAGATTAAAGAAACTTTTAATAAAAATAATTGTTATCATTTATGCCCTGTCTACCTTTAAAAGAGTTTTGAGGTAGCTTAAAATATGAAAGCATGTACTAAGTAGGGCAGTGGAAATAGAGATCAGAGGAGCTCTGAAGCCAGGGGCTAAGGGTGAGATGGATAAATTTAGTGCTCATTCTAGAAGTTACTAATTCAGGACATAAAGGTGGTGTGACAGATTGTACAGTTCACATTGCCTGATTAGAGGCGAATTCTAGAGAGATGGATATTTTCCAGGAACTGAATTTTATGAGAGATATTTGGTGACTCTTCATGAGGGGCATTAGCTAGTACCTTGAACACTGTCTTTGCAGCAATGTTGTAAATGATAGATAGACTTAAAAAACATAGAGAGTGTTCCCTTGCAGGATGACCCGTCTCGTACCTTCTCTGAGCTTCTGTTCATTCACTCCCTGCCTACCTCCCAAGACAACTAAAGGGACAAAGAAAATCTTTGCCTAAAATTGCTGTGTAGGAGAGCAGAAAAAGGCTGCAAGAGTGGCTGGCAGTATGGGTGGGAGTTGAGAACAAGGAAAGAAAAGTGAATTTTCAACACAGGTAACCACAGGGGGTGTGATTACTGTTGCTGCCGGAATACACATTTAAGATGGTGGGTGAACACAGACCAGGCAAGACTTAAAAGGATTTTCCTCTCCTCTTTTGTCCAGAGCACACACACACACACACACATACACACACACACACACACACACACACACACACACATACACTATCCCTAGAGGAATTGTGTTAGGGAGCTCATTTTCTGGCTGAAATAAGAAAAGAATGATTTTGTACCTTCACTTATGCCAGCCAGAAAAGGGAGGTAATTATTGGAGAAATAGATTTGACCTTTAGATAACTGAACATTTAAGAAAAAATTACTTGTTTGCAGCTTAGGGTTTAGGAAGAAAACACCACAATGCTTTAGCTCTTGAGCTTTGAGCAGCTGCATCAGATTCAATGGTTATAAAGGGCCTCTGCCAGCCCCCTACTCCCGTCATAGGAGAAGCTCGGAAACAGTGTGCTCGAAGGCACTGGCTTCACAGGAGAGGGTCACAAGCCTCAGTAGCCGCAGTCAAAGGCATCATTAGGGAGAGCTGGTCTGTCCTTCTGGGCTCCACTGAATGGCACAAGGACAACTTTGAACTCTGAAGATGGACCCTCCAGGATTTCTGCTGTGCCTTAATCTTTGCATTCCTAGGACTTGTTCATTCTATCAACACATGTGTTTTGAGGATCTCTGTGTGGCCAGGCATTTTGCGTGGGGCTCACACCACAAACAGCAAGAGCAGATACATCCCTGTTCGCTTGTACCCACAATGAAGAGCCAAAGAGGTGCTAGGTAGGGCAGGAATGGGGTTGACAGGTTCTACAACAAAGGCTCCAGGTTGGGGTGGAGGTTGGAGGGGTGATGGGCAGACTGCCGTAGGGGTGAGGCTCTGGAGTAGGTGGGTAAGTGAGAGGGAAGGGCCTTCCTTGTCGCGTGCATGCAAAGCTCCCGCCAGGGGAGGCTGGAGAGGAGGGAGGCCCTACAGAGGCTCTTAGGCTGCATCCCAAGAGAAACGGGAAGCCGCTGTAGTGTTGTAGGCAGGGGAGGACATGATCAGATCTGGGTTTTGAAAACATCACTTTGGCTACAGTTTGGAGATGGAATTAGAGCTGGACCTGAGTCAGGTTGCTTTATTCCTTTAAATGACTCTGATTTTGCTTTTTCTTCAAGCTTGGTGATTCATTTAGATAACGCTATGGTTTCTATCAGTTATGATTAGAGTGACCCCACATTCTGATTTGCTGGAGCAGTCCCAGTTTATACGTGCAGTCCTGGTAGGATTATTAAGAGGACCCGTTTCACTCGCAAAAGTGTCTGGGTTTGGACAATGAATTATGTGACTGGTCTTGTTAGAATGTTTTAAAATGCTGTTACAGAACACCAAACAGATTGGCTTGCCAGTAAGGAGAGGCCAGAGTTAGGGCGGCTTCAGGGTGGCTGGTTACCTGGCTCCATGGTGTCTTCATAATCTTGGGTTCTCTGACCCACAGAGTGTCAGCGTCATCCTCAGCCTGGGGTCTGTCCTGGTGATAGCACTGTCTCAGTTGTCCCAGAGCTTGTAGCCACACAATACACCATCCAGAAGGAGAGACGGTCTCTTCCAGCAAATCTCTGCTTGGGTCTCATTAGCCCAAACTGGGTCATGGGCCAAATGCTGGGATTGTCTGAATGCCATTTCCTGTGTCTGGCCCCACCACTGTGAGGTGTGAGATACAGTTATCCCCATTCTCTGTCTTAGACTAATCAGGGCCCTCCCAATTTGGGAGTCCTCCCCTCCCTAAGTCCATGGGCTACATGAGGTAGGGGAGGCTACTCAAATGAAAATTTGAATTCCCTTAAGAAAGCAAAAGGGAGGACAGATTCTAGATGTAATCAGCAAAGCCATACAACACAGGTGAGGAATTTTGAGGAGCTCATTTGGAGGTTCTAGCATATACCCTGGACAGAACAGTCCTTCTCTTTCAGGAAAGGTTGTCTTCTTCAACAGAGTGTTCAGCTTCAGAGGCACACACACAGAACAGCAGTAGAGGAAGAAACACCTGCCTAACCAGCCAGATCAGTAGAATCAGCCCTGTGATCAGCATGGTGACACGTGCCGCAGCCAGATCACGGTTACATGTGTTGTAGCAGTTTGGAAGGGGAGAGCTCTATCTATCTTTAAAGGAGAGCAAAATCCCTTATGACTTCTATTTCATCAGCTAATCTTTGTGACCAGGCTTACTCAAGAATATTCAAGAACATCCAAGAACCGGGAGACGGAAGTATTGACTCTTTCACATGCATTTTGGAAGCTAAATTCATGACTCTGCTTTCACATTATCTTTAATGAGTTATTTTCTAAGCTGAGTTACCTCCGCTCAGGCTCAGGAGACATGGAGGCTGAGTCAGGAAGAGATGAACCTGAGTTAAGTTTGTCTCAGCATCTAAGTGTGTTTGCCTTTGTCTTTGACTCTGTGTCTTCTTTCTAAAATAAAGTGTGATGGACCACTATTTTGTATATCCTGACTTTTGGCTCTCCTCCATTAATGTAACAGCTAAGCTCATAATTGTTATGAAAGAAGTAGACAATTTCACCCTGAGTTTGGAAAAGACTGGAGGCAATGTTTTTCTCTTGATTCTGGAGCCACTCTGGAGAATCTTGTTATATTATCATTCCCGCTGTGGCTACTTGAAATGAATGGCCAGAGGAGAGGTCAATGGTAGAGTCACTGGTCTCTTGCCAAGAGGTGACTGTTTCTGGTGGGTCAAGGGACACCTGGGAGGTAGCCATACTTGAGCCCTTTACCACTGCCCCAGAAGCAGGAGGCTGTGGGTTGAACCCTGGGGGCAGGGCCTGGGGGCAGGTCTGAGTGGGCCAAGCCAGAGGAGCTGTAGGTGAGGAGGCTCATGCAGGACCTCACAGAGAAAGCACCTGCTGGTCAGCTGTACCAACAGCCAAGGGAGAAGCAGAATGGCACCACTGGGCAAAGACTTTGGACTTCCCTTCCTCCTCCTCCTCTGCACAGAACTGTGGAGGAAGGAGCAAGGTGGAGAGGGTGGAGAGAGCCAACATTGCCCCTCCTCATGTCAAGTTTCTGAACTGAGGACCTCATCACTGCTGGGAGGAGGTGGGGATATGAAACAGAAGTGGATTAACATAGATTGGACAAGACTTGTGTTTTTTTAATAATCTTGTGTCATCAAAGAAATAAGGGCTCAGAATAAGATCACTAAAGGACTGGAAATGAATGAGAAAATAAAGCTATTTCATATTTGTGTAGCATTTAATACTAAGTTAAGTTTGTTCAATAAAGCAGTGAGCCACACAAGCCTAGTGTGAGTTATGCTAAACTGATCTAGCTTTTAGTTTTTAATCCAGGCCTTCTAAACTCATAGATGTGGAGTTTCTTTATTTTGGCAAAGTATTTTGTATATTTCCATGCCATGTATTTTAGAATACACAGAGAAACCTAGGATTGCAGTTCAAAGAGACCCGTGACAATCTCAAGAGGCGTCTCACACATATGCTATGGCATATGGCTCCATCCTTCAACAGGCCCTCTCAGCCTCAGCCACTTGGGTGTGAACTGTTGTTTCAACTAAACATGTGTGGAGCACCTACTGTGTGCAAGGCCCTGTGCTAGGGGCTGGAGACACAAGGCTGTTCATTACAAACCCGTGGCCTTCTGGATACTCCCCATCTAGAGAGCACTGGGCAGTAAATAGGATGATGCAAGGATGGAGTGACCACGGAGAACCGGCAGGGGGGTGGGAGAGGTGTGGAAGAGGATCAAGAGTAACCCTAGCTAACTCCTCCTTAATCTCCACCGCTCTCCTCTCATTGACACCAGAAAGTGTGCATTGGTGGATGGACCCCTGCTACAGCTCTGTTTGACTGTGCACCAGAGGCCCAGCTATTTACTCTTCAGTCAAAAAAATGCAGAGATGGGCCATGGGAGTGTTGAGCAGGATTCACAAAGATACTGGACACCGAATTTTCTTTGTGTTGGTATTTTTTCCTCCTTCCAAAAAGAGGCAATAATGGGAACATGGCATAAATCACTTACTAGCAAAAGGAGACAAATTTCTAAAATGGGCTGCAGCATGCAATCAATTTCACATTGAAAGCTGCTCCTTCTAAATGCTGAAAAGCTATAAATCAACAAGCCTAATGGATTTTGTCCTGTCTATTCAATATCTTCTAGGGCATTGAATTTAGAATGTAATGCATCAGGGGGGAAAAAACCCTCCAGCAAACACATAAGCTTGAACATTTTTGAAGTAATATCCTCCAAGTTAAAAGCTTTCCTTCTTTCTTGTTATAAGGCCTTGACCATTTGTCCACTTGTAGGCCATCAGAGACTCAGAGCTTACTTCTGAATGTGGTGGAGAGCATGTGGCTGCCTTTCTGTGAACCCAGTTCTGCTGCTCCAGTTGTGGGACCTCAGACAAACAACAGGGGCCCCTGCAGGGTTCTCATTCATCCAATGAACCTTGTGATTATAATGGAATATGTTACAAAGGACTTAAGGGAGTTCTTGACCGATAGTGGTTACTTGAAACATGACAGGCATCATGTTGGCTTTTTCCCTTCCCTTCCTTCCTTTCTATCCAAAAGCAGGACAGAAACCACAAAAGAATGTTGCTGCTTCATTAAATAGCCAAATACAGAATTCTAGGAGATATTTCAGGTGGTTGGTAGGGTCCACCCAGCTCTGGTTTCAGTAAAGCTTCGGGCAGGGATGGGTTGCCAGCATCCCCGTCTCCTCCTTCAGGAATGGCTGGCTCTCCCTGGGTGGGGTGGAGATGTTTTCCAGGCTGAAATAACAGAGGCCCACCCTTGCTGCTCAGAGCCCAGGATTCTCCTTGCAGGGCCTGGCCCAGGCCAGTCGGGATTCCAGGGCCTGCCAGTTTGGTCATGAGACTTGTCCTAACTCACTGTTGGGGGAACTCGGGCCTGGAAAACAAAACTTTGTTGCAAGATTTCTTCATTCCTTGGTCACACACCATCAAGTTACTCATAAATTTAATGTAGTTTGAGTTTTTCTCATGGATGAGTCACATGGCAAGAATACAAAAGTACTGACCAAACTAAGCCAGGACCCCTATTTCTTAGATTTTGTTCCCCTCCCCCACCACTTTTTATAGATCATTTAGTCTATAATCTTTACAAACAGAGAATAATAAAAACAGATACAGATCAGGTTTGCTTCTTTATTCCAATAGTCCCCTAGGGCTTAGAAAAAGCTTAGTTAAAAAAAAAAATTCTTGACTCAGACATTGGGCATGAGAATAGCATAAGGAGGAGAGAACATTTGTTTGTTGCCACGGTTTCTTCAACCTGGGCAAAGGTTTGTTTCTGTGGAAGTCTCTATCCAGCTGGCATATGAGCACCTTTTTCTTTATCTTGGAATATATAGTGGATGCCTCTTGAAGGGTGGAAGGTTAGACTAGGCATATCAAGTTCATGGTATCACCATCATTCCTGTGCTTTGCTCACGGCAGACATTGTGAATGGCACACAGTACTCTTTCTAGTGCAGCCTGAGCTGTTCTCAACCCAATACTCTGGATAGTCACCAACAACCTATCAGTGTAGACATAAGGGATGAATTTTAGTTGCCATCCTAAAGGTCAGACTATCGTGTGAGCCTGGATGTATGAGACACTGTCGACTACCTTGGGGTAGAGAGTAACCTATTATCTCTTAAAACATCAACCATCAGCTGCTTCTCACATAGTGGTTGACCTAGAAAACTGTTTTAGAGAGATGAATTGACAAAATTGTTTCTCAAGTTGTACATTCCCAATGAATTAGGCCACTGTAAGTCCAAGGATAATACACAGGTCAATGAGGTACTGCTGTTCTGGACAAAACAAAGTGCATTCAGGCAGGAAGCAGACATCTGTTGTCATTTGGGATGATGATTGTTTAGGGTGCCCTTGAGGGGACACCTCTGTCCTCTGGCACCTTTTCCAGATTGAGGATGATTTGGTGGAGCCTCTGGCAGGCAGAATTTCTCTTTCAGGGCTGAACTTTTGTAAGCAAGCAGAGGTGAGGGGAAGGGTGAATGGAGGACAGGAAGAGGTGGATGGGTCCAGGGCATGACCCTTTCCCTGCCCCTCCCAGTAGAGCAGATATTTTGTGTGCCACAGCAGCTGTGGGTGATGGGACTGGGTTCAATCCCAACAGCCTGCCAGACCACTCCCTGACCCTGACATTGCATTCCCTTCCACAGGTGTAAATTACCTGGACTTGTACTTCTTCCTGATACAGACTACCCTTGCACAAAGGGTCTCTTCCAATTACGACAAGCTCCTGCTCAGCACAAAGTGGCTCTCCAGTGTTAAGGCAGTTTCTGTGATTGGGTAGCAGACACTGTCAGTCGCCTGCTCAACAGCCACATATGCTCCCTTCCTGCTCCTAACACAATCCAGATCTCAGAGGAGGATTCCAGTGAACCGAACCAATCATGGAAACCCATGCTGCTAGTTGGTGATCGGTTCATCAATCTAGGCCAAGCCAAGTAGGGTGCACTATCTAGTTAGAGGCTCCTCTGGTAGGGCAATGTTTTGGGGTGAACCATTTTTGAGTAGATTTCTCACCATGCCTCATACTTGCTTTGTTTTTCTTTCCCTCTCCATCCATGAGCAGGAAGTGGCCACCAGACAACCTATTTCTGGTCATCATGGTATGGGCAGCCCCTGCAGTAGCTGATAACCTAGTCTCAGCATCTCAGAGGTTCTTTTGGAGTCTTTAAAATCTGTAGGAGCTCAGGAAACAGCATGGAATCCAGCAGAAGTGGAAGGAATGTCTAAGAGAAACACTCTTTTCTACACCTCCTTCTTCCCCTAGTTATCTCATGCATAACTGCTTGCTCTCCACTGGAGGAACCAGCAAAGGGAGATTCGGATGCTGGAAAGTCCCATCTTACCAAAGGAAACACACTAACTGCAAAGGAAAAATCTTGCCCAACCAATGTGTTTGCCTGGCTGGCCTATTCTGTGTCCATGACCAGGAATTTCAGGAAGAGGAATGCTTTGTTGGAGAGGACCCCATCGTTATGTGCTAGGAGATGCCAGTTGAGAGAAGCCCACCATCCTGAGAGTGCTCAGGCCTTGTCCTCCTATCCAGCCTGAAACCTTAGAGCATCCCTAGGTACTGGGCTTTAGTTCTCTTCCCATCTGATAGCCTATTTCCTTAAGAACTGTAAAATCACAATGACAGAGATAATAATAGCTACTACTTATGAAGAGCTACATATTATCCATAGTTCTGCATGGACCATCTGTACTCCTTAAGTGATATTGCAGAGGATATGGAATGGTGCCCACTTTACAGACAGAGAAAACTGAGGCCTGTAGACACAGGGTAGTTCACCAAGGGGCACACATTTAGTAAGAGGTAGAGCTCAGAGTCCATCAGAGGCTGGTTAGACCATAAGTGGCAGTACCACCTCCCACAGTGCAAAAGTCCACCCTTGCCTGCCAGCCCATCTCCCTCCTGCTCTTCACTGGAGTTTGACCAGGGATGTGAGAAGGTAGAGAAGCTGGACTTTGTCATTTGGCCAGCACCCCAGCCAGTTCTCAGTCCCAGGAGGTGGGGGGACAGTGTCTTGAGCCACACAAGGACGCCATAGCTGCAAGGACCAAGGGGCCCAGCACTGTTTCATAGTGATGAAGCAAAATCCCGGAGATGGAAACAGCCAGTTGCAAACCACTCAGGACAGTGAGAGGACAAGTTATTCAGCTCAGATGTTCTGCTGCTGCCCTGGTGACAGTACAGTCTTTTGAATCAGTCTGGCCAGATCAGGACCCCAGTTTAGACCAACTCCTAGGAGGTGCTACCTCTACCCAACACCTGATAGTCCTGGGGGACAAATGTCACTCTGATTTAATTAAATGTTGACAACGAAAGGATCACAAAATGGGTAGATGTTGCATTTACAGCAATGCCTTGGTGACCCTAAGGAGAGGGACCCAGAGAAGCTGTTAGGGTTTATTGAAGCACACAGCCAAGTGTGAGAAGACTTCCTTCTAGATCTTCAAATCGGGGGCCAGTAGTGCAACTGACAATTTAGCATACGCCTGATGGTTTCTGACTTTTTATTATGGGTCAGGCACATGACACAAGCTGTCTCCTCTCCACTCTGACACAACAACCCTGTGAGGGTTGGTAAGGGCTGGCGTGACATTCTGAAGATGGAAAAATTGACACTCAGAAAGACTGAGTGACTTCCCTGAGGTCACTCAACTTTTAGGCAACTGAACTGGCACTTGAATTCAGAGCTGCTGGAATCCAACACCCACTGTCTTTACGTTTGTTCAGCCTCCTCAATGGAGAAGTCTTTCCTGCTTGCAAGTTCATGTTTGTTTCTGGAAAGCCAGAATAATCTGAATGGTGATTAGAAAATCACCTTTCCACATTGATGAGCCTGGGCCCCAGGTGCCCAGACCTCTCAGGTGAGTCTGATTCCACACAGAGGGGATGCATAGAGTCTGGATACCCCAGGTGGTGGCTCTTTAGTGAATCCACAAAAAAGTGCAGCAATTTTTGCTATGGACTTAACTGTGTTCCCAAATTCATATGTTGAAGCCCTAACCCCCAAAATGACTGTATTTGGAGATAAGGCCTTTAGAGAGTTCATTAAGGTTAAATGAGGTCATAAAGGTAGGGCCCTAAGAAATACCTGAGAGTTGTCTCTCTCTGTTTCTGTCTCTGACTCTTTCTCCCTCACTCTCTCTCTCTCCCCCTCTCTGCCCTCCCACTCACAGAGAAGAGGCCATGTGAGCATACAGCAAGAAGGTAGGCCGTCTATAAGCCAGGAGGAGAGGTCTCACCAGAAACCAATGCTGATTAGCACCTTGATCTTAGACTTTCAGCCTCCAGAACTGTGAAAAATTAAATGTTTGTTCAGACTCACCCAGCCTGTGGCATTTTGTCATGGCAGCCCAAGCAGATGAACACAGTTTTCTTTAGAGATCCTCAAAGCCCACATTCCAACATAATGCAGAGCTTAGAGCACAGGCTCTGAGGTTGGGCGATCTAAAATTCACCCTGGCTTCCCAATTGGCAGGGACCTTGGGTTTTATTGTACTTCATTGAGCCTATTTCTTTTTTTTTTTTTTTTTTTTAAGTTTATTCATTTTTGAGAGCCAGAGAAAGCCAGAGCATGAGCAGGGGAGGGGCAGAGAGAGAGGGAGACATAGAATCTGAAGCAGACTCCAGGCTCTGAGCCGTCAGCAGAGCCTGATGCAGGGCTCGAACTCACAGACCATGAGATCATGACCTGAGCCAAAGTCAGACGCTTAACTGACTGAGTCACCCAGGCGCCCGAGCCTATTTCATAAGACAGATATGGTAATTAGCTGAAGTAATGCCTAGAAAATACCACAGTGGGTTGAACACATAAGAATATTATTGTCCTTATGAGGTTATCCTTACTCTGAAGGAGCTGGCACTGGTATTTTTCATCAGTTAGGGACACCTGGATCCTTCCAGTTGCTCTGGATCCTTCCAGCTGTAGTCCAGTGGTTCCTGAGCACATATTTCCTGACTCCAGGGCATCCTTAAGTCCACGGGAGTTCGTGGCTTATTTTCAGTATATCACAAAGTGTATGGGATGTCACCCACTTGTTCACAATGATGCCACACAACTTAACCAGCACATCATGTTCCTTTGCTTTTGGCTAGAGTTAAAACTCACCATGGAAACATGGCTTATCTCTAGATGACCAGTAGCTAAGATCAATAGATATGCATGTTCCTGATTTATAAGAAAATGGGAGCATAAAATAATGATTATCTCATCGGACTCCACAGGCTCCATGGAGGGGAAATCAGGAAAAGGAATGCCAGTGGGTGAAAAGGTGAAGACCCCTGGCTGACACTGCTGCACAGGTGTGGTGTATTTTCCCCCCAGAATTTTACAGAAATATTGTACTTTTGGATTGAGAGCCTGCTTGCTCTTTAATGATTACACATGACTTAAATATATACTATTCTTTGGTTACACTGTTCTGGCTCACTAAACCCAAGGCATATAAAGAACCTGTGGAAGCCTCGAACACATGCCCCACACCTGCCATTGTGCGGGTGGACTCAACGCCTGGTGAGGACACAGCTCCCCACACTTCCAGGTGCTAACTCCAGTCCACACAGGGGGCTTGGAATGTCTTCAATGACACCTGACTGCATTGTCGGTTATGCGCAGGGCGGGATGGAGTCCTCCAGTGGGGCATCTTGATTAACCCGATCTGGCACATTTAATGGCCTCAGGAAAGGCTCTGTCCTGGGTGCCTGTATCACTTCATATCACAGCTTCTGATGTAAACACAGCTCAGAACAAACAGACAGAGGGCTCTTGCCAACAGGCTCACACAACACAGGAAGTATGCAGCTTGGTATTAATCAGGCTTTCTGATGCTTTGACGTCAGATTCTTGCTGACCCTGAGGGATTGCCCCTCCCAGGGCTAGTCACTCCCAGAGAGAGTAAACAGCTTTCCCAGAAATGTGCCTTTTATATGCAAACTAACCAGTCCAGTGCCCAAGCCCCAACCACCTTCTCTATCTGGCTGTCACACTCTGGGCCACTTTCCACCTGTCCTAGCCCAGGTGCCAGACCTAGACCCAGACCCAGGCGCCAGTCACTAGGAAGAGCCTTTATATCCAGAGCCCACTGAAATTATTCAAACTTGCCAATGCCAAGCCTGCCTACCCTGCCTCACCCATTCCTTCTCTCAGAGACCACAAGGAAGGGTCTCGTCTGCATTTTCCTCCCCATCTTTGCACTCCTGAAAGACCCTGCTGCTTCCCTGTGTGGCCCTAGGGGGTGAGCTCTGCCTCCTGACTCCAGGGAACTGAACATGTGAACAGAGGTGAGAGAGTGTTTGCAGACGAGCCTCCACGTATGTCATGGATCTTGGAATTTGCCCTGTGGACCATCTGGGGAGCCAGTGGAGGGTTGAAGAAGGGAGGGACATGGTCAGATTTGTATTCTAGGAAAGCCACTCAGGCTGTAGTTTGGACACTGGATTGGAAAGAATCAGATTAAGATTGGAAGGGACCTTTAGGAGGTTGCCATCCATGGTTTAGGCAAGAGGTGATATTGTGGATTGAATTGTGCCCCCCGAAAAGTTATGTTAAGTCCTAACCTATATGATACCTGTGAATGTGACCTTATTTGGAAGTGGGGTCTTTGCAGATATAATCAAAAGGATGAGGCCATTGGGATGGGCCCTAATCCTATCTGACTGGTGTCCTTATAAGAAGAGGAAAACACCATGTGAAGACACAGACACACAGGGAGAAGTCCACGAGACGACAGAGGCAGGGACTAGAGTGACATACTTGTGGACCAAGGAGCGCCAAACATTGCCACCATCCCCAGAAGCTGGGAAGGGCAAGGCAGGGCTCTGCCCAGCGTCCCAGAGGGATCATGGCCCTGCCGACACCCTGATTTTGGGCTTCCAATCTCCAGAACAGAGAGAATAAATTTTTGTGGTGTTAGGCTGCTAAATTTGTGGCACTTAGCAGCCCTAAGAAATAGATACGAGTGGTCACTGTTGACTTCGGCAGTGGTGGTGGGGGGATGGAAAAGGGAGGACAGATGGCAATTATTTTTGAAGTCGGAAGGACTAAGTGGCTGACAACCTGGGAGGATGAGGGAGGCACGCAGGACGATGCCCGGCTCCAGGTTTGGGCTGCGCAACCGCTCTGCGGGCTCCCATTCCTTGTTTGAGTCCAGAGTTAGTCTCTGCCAGACCCTTTTAGGTTGGCTGAGCTTTGGTGTTCCTGATTTTTTCTACTCACTGGTATTGTCCAGTGGCAGCTTATGCAGGGGAAATGCGGGGACTGTCACTGCTTTGTCCTCTCTGCAGTCAGCCTGCCCTGATTTCCATGCGGTGAGCCATTCCGCCCTACTCCCGGTCCCTGTCGCTTGAAGGGGGCCGCCTCTATGCCCGTGGCAGGGGTGGGTACACAGCTCCAGCTTAGCAGGTCACCAGAGTCCTCTCGCTCCTGTGACTGGTTCAGGACTGAGCATGGCCTGCACAGACCTCATGACGTGGTGTCCCAGGACTTGGTAGATGTGGAGGAGGGAGCCCTCCTACTCTCCTTCACGGGGCCGCTGACCTGGGAGGACCTAAACCTGGAGCCCTCAGTGACTGTTTTGTCACTCTGAGGGCTGATTCTGAGTGTGACGTCAATCTGGAGGCAATAGAGCTGAGAGATGGAGAGAGAGAGGTTGAAAAATCAAGTCCTTAACGCATGAACTGAGCCCTCGGATCAAGCCGGTCTGATGTTGGGTTATCCCTGTGAAGCAATGAATCCTTGTTTTGCTTAAGCTACTTTGACTTGGGCCTCTGTCACTGACTAATGTACTTCCCTTGCTGTAACTGTGCCGATTAGCTGGACAGAGGAATTGTGAATTCCAGGGGAAATGGGGCTTTTGGCTCCTTTTCCATCCCTGGAGTTGTGTTCTGCAGAGCCTTGGAGAGGGAAGGTCAACCAGAGAAATTTGCTAAAATCATCGTTCACCTTTTGAAGGCCTAGTTTCTCCATGACAATTTTTCTGCTACTCCACACAGCCACTTTATCTTCTTTTAAAGTTACAGATACTGAATTGGCAGGTGAAGGCACACACAATGAGTGTCCTTAACATTCGCTGCATGGGGGTGAGTGCAGGGCCAGGAGCCCAGTGCTTGGGCACCCTGGGTAGTAGTTTGTCACTGTGCAGCCTCTGAGAGGTGGGGTCTTCCATGGGACCTGGTGGGGAAGGCCCGTTGCCCTAGTAGGGCCTCTACTCACTAGGGAAGAGGAAAATACAGTCGTTGGTAGAAATGGATGTATTGGGGTAACTACAAAGGTTCTTGACAAGCTGTTGTCAGTAGGCCCGCATTGCCAAGGGGCAGGAAGGCCCCTATTTCCTCACAGTCTTCGGAGGTAATCACACACAAAGGGTGAGAAGCCTCAGGCCTTAGTTACTTCCGCTGGCAGCAGTAGAACTTTTTTTTTTTTTCAAACATGTTTCCTCTTAAAATCCCTTGAAGTCCTCCTAAGTCAGGCAGTTGGGTGTGTACAAGCCTAAATAGGCTTTTGCTCTGCAAAGGAAACCAACTCCGGAGAGTGAGCCTAAAACAGACCCAACCCAGGAAATCCTGAACTGATTTTCCTGACTGCAGGCTTATACTGCAACATTCCCAGCTCTCCAGAAATGTGGACGGACTTAAGCATCACATCCCAACATCCCTGTCTTTAGGTTGGAACCGGGCACTATTCAGGGGGAGCCTCATCCAAGGGAAAGAGAGCTTGCTGGTGCTGCCTAGGGCCAGACCCAGGACCGGGGTTATCTGATGGGACGTTGTAGCAGCTGTGAGTCTTCATGGGACACATATTTGGGGAATGTCCTCTGTTGATTTTGCGATTCATCCTACCCAGGCGCCCCTTGCCCTCTTCTCTTTTATCTTTAGAGTTGAAGCCACCTGTGCTGACAAAGGAATTCTAGAAAGCTGGTTTCAGGTTATTGATTCTCCTCTCTTTTATTCCTGCTTCAGTGGGGGTCAACGAGTCATGAAATGGCCATGAACAGGTGGTAGAGGTCAGGAGGAGCAGGAAAGGGGTCGGGGGGGGGACCCACATGTGCTGTCACTGCTTTTGAGCCCCTGACAGGTGGCCATCAAGTTAGCAACCTCCCTCCCTGTCCCCCACAACTAGTGTCCACTCGGCATAACCATGACAGTCCGTACAAAGTTCGCTTATTGGGAGGTGATGATGATGGTGAAGCTCCATCCTGCTTTAGAAATTGGGAGCCAACCATTTCTTTTTACTCCCTATTTTCTGCTTTTTCCTTTTTTTTAAAAAAAATTTTAAGGCACTCAAACTAGCAGCATTTGCACACCATTAAGCCCAAGCAATTATGAAGACCATCCTAAAAATCCATAAATGGGAAAAATGTAACATCTTCCCCGCAAACGCAGGATAGTGGTATTTCTCAAACTTGCCTGAGTCAGTAGGGAAATTATGCATTGATGGGCCTTCAGAATCCGGAGCCCAGGCCAGCAAGACAAATACAGCAAATGCAGCTTCTGAAGGACAGGCTCTGGGGAGCATGCCCCTGCTTGCTGCACTGTTGAGTTTCCTCTAAATTAAGATTCTTCATCCATTCAAAAAACACTGAGCCCCTACTATGTGCCAGGCATTACTCCAGGCCCTGGGAATACAATAGGTGCGCAGGACAGAGTCCCTGTTTGTTATCGGATTCATGTTCTATTTGTAGAAACAGAATATAAACAACTTCAATATTGTATATGATGCTGGGAAGCAAAAACTGCTATGGAAAAATCGAAAAGCAAGGGAAGGGGCTGGGGGTTGAGGGAAGGTGTGGGTGTCTTAGAGGCAGCGATTTGAGCTGAGAGAGTCATGTGATGCCTGGGGAAGGAAGTTCCCAGGGTGCTAGCTGAGGGGCCTGTGTATGAGGACAAACCTCTGTATGTGTGTGTAGGGAGGAGATGCACATGCATGTCTGAGGAAGAAAGGCTGGTATATGATCGAGGAGGAGAAGCCTCTGTGAGAAGGAGAGTCCGTGTGTGTGTGTGTGTGTGTGTATGTGTGTGTGCATGCACACACGTGCGCCCATGTGTGCCCACGCAGTAGAGGCCACGGTAGGCCATAGTAGCCAGAATAAGGCCAGAGGTGGGAAGAAAGTCAGGGAGCTGATTTCATGCCTGTGTTGGCCCCTCATACCACTAAGCTAGAAACTCCACATGGCCAGGGACCAAGTACCTCTTTGTGACAGGAATAAATGTCATAGTCACAAACCAGGTTATAAACAAGCTAATTTTTGAGAACTACTTAATTTCCAGCTCTGTGCCTCCACAGCTAAAAACAAATTAGTCCAGGGAAACTCCGTTTAAGTCAGGGATCTTGTTGGTCATGTTAGAATTCCCACTTTCCCTCAAACTGGGGGCTTCTTTAGAATCTGTGTGGTGTTTGTTGAAAGGGCGGGCCTACGCCGGCCGACTCCATCTTGTTCTGTGTCCTTCACCTTGACCACGCCTCCTCCCCTTGAGTAACCTCCCGCTCACCCGTTCAAACTTCCCGATCAAAACACGCCCGGCGACCTGTGTAACAGGACTCCCTTCCCCAGCCAATCGGCTGAGGCCACAGCCATTACCTCACCAACTGTCCCTAGGCCCCAATAAAACCTTTGTCCTTTTGAAACTCGCTCTCTCTCCCCGGTATCTCACCGCTGCGTCGGTGCAGGTAGGAGACTGAGCTCGAGCTAGCTCGAATAAAGGCTCTTTTGCTTTTGCATCGGACTCGGCTCCCTGGTGGTCTTTGGGGATCACGAATTCTGGGCATAACATTTGTCAGTGTCCTTTGGGAACAAGCCACTGGTTCTGGATCACTGTCTCTGCTCAGTGGCCTCTGCGGAGATGGGACTCCTCTCAAGGCATCTTCAGCGTCTACATCAGCTGCAGAGGGGCCATGACTCGTGTGGCATCTGGCAGCATCTGCTCGTGGCAACCCCATCTGACCCCAGGCAGGGTCACTGCCACCCTAGGCTGCTGCTCATGTTGTAAACATTACAGATCTGTGTTTGCCCAGAGAAGTTTGTGACATATGGCAGCTGTCTTACAAAAACCGGTCTATTATGAAATTTCCCCAACAGATGGAAGTAACGGGTCTTGAGGACCCTTACCCTAATTCGTGCCTAGGTGCTCCGCCTGACTCCAGGCACAGGACACTCCTAGCTGCTCCTTCCTGCCCATCTGGGGCCTTGGGGTGAGGGGGATGGGCTCTCTCTGTCTCTGTGCTTTTAGTCACCTGCTGTGATTTCCACAGGCCACTTTTATACTGGTTCTCAGACTCCTTAGACCTGACTTCCTTATGCTGTCTCCTTAGACTTGACCCAAGAAGTGAGGCCCCAGTCCTCTCTGCCCTCAGGTTCCCCCCAAACCCATGGAGGGCAGCAAACTTCCCTCACTGAGACCCCACCAAGGAGGTATGGAGGGAGCCCTCCACTGCTCCAGTCTTCCTTCAGTCCACACAGAATTCTCAACTCTTCTCCCTGTGGTGGGAAAAAAAAAGGCCAGTATATATCTTTCCAGATCTTTGTTTAAACTCAGCTCATTTGGTCTTTTCTCTTCAAGTCACTGTCTCTGGCATGGCCTCATAAAAGTCTGTGTAGATGCTCCAGGATGAGAACTGACTTCTTTCTTCTGAGCTGTGCCAGGACCCCTTGGATGGGCCATGGACTCAACGAGCGGAGGTGGTTGGCACCACGAAGAACTGAGAGGAAAACACCTTATTTCCATCCGATGGGTCATCTTTGGTCTTGCTGTAAGTTCTTCTAGGAATGAATGGAGCACAGATATACCTAACTTGTAAGTGTAAGTCCTGCTCACTCAGAACTTGAGGACAGGCTGATTCATGATTAGACAACTCAGCAAAGCATCTGTCAACTATTAGACAACTATCAAAGCTCTGATAGAATTTAAAACAAAAGAAAAAGAAAAAGAAAAGAAAAGAAACAATATCTGCTCCTTCCTTAGAAAAAGCACTGGTCTCCTATGTGGTTCTAAGTGGCTCAGCCTCCCTCCTGGCAGGTAAAGGATGCTGCGAAAAGAGTTTAGGGATTCTAGTCAGGGATCTCCCACCTGACGAGGAACCGATAAGGAGGTGCTTGCCAGACCCTTCCTTTTGATAATATAGAATTGAAAAGTAGATCAGCTATAGTAGCTAGAGGTTCACACATGAATTCTCAAAAACTGGTCCTGACAAAGTACCAAGTCACAGGGAAGCGGACACCTCCAGAGGTGACTGGGTTTGTACTACAAGGTCCCTAGTTTGTATGTTGCATAAGACAGATGCAGAGGGGTGTCCTTGTGGAGAGGTGGGGGCACATGGCGAGCTCCAAACCAGTGTAAAAGGTGTATGTCAGGTGGTTATGAGCTTCCTGAAAGGGTCCTCAGATTCACATTTTCAGTTACCTTCTATCATGCTCTTGGATTATATCTTATCGCAGAAAGTTAATTTTTATCCAGATCTTGGGAAGATGACTGTGGAAGGCAAGGCGCTCTACGATTTCAGTAAGATAACAGAGCATGTTCATAGGGCCTTCCTACGGCCTCAGCACAGCTGTTCTGAAGCTATTACTTAGGGACACGGAGAGCCCGATCTGATATTTCCATGAGAACAATGGGTTTAGATTAATCCTTGGTGGCCTCTGAATCCATCTGTTCTCACTATCCCAAGAAGGTGCATTTCTAGTGCAGCTTCCAGACTGGCCTAACAAATTAAATTTCAATACTCAGGCTAGATTTCAATCAGACAACACAGGTGCCGCCAACAGATGTCTGCTGACCAGATTTCTCAAAAAAGGAACAACCTTTGCATAGTGTCATCTCCTTTGTACCTGTCCAGAGTGTTGATTGCATCAAGGAAACTTTTTAAAAAGGCTTTACAAAATGTTTTTTTTTTCACCATGATGGTCAATGTCAGCTAGACACGCCTCAAAGCACAATGCATGTTTTGATTTAGGATATTAACAAAAAAAGAAATTCTCAAGTCCAAGTGAATCGTCCATGTTTGGTAAAGGTGGATTCAGCTGTGGAATCATCTAGAATTTCTGCCAGAAAATCATCTCAGCTGAAATTCCTGAAGGCTCCAAAGTAAAAGGAAAAGGTTGTTTTTTTAATTTTTATTAAATGTTTATTTATTTTTGAGACAGAGAGAGACAGAGCATGAACAGGGGAGGGTCAGAGAGAGGGAGACACAGAATCTGAAGCAGGCTCCAGGCTCCCAGCTGTCAGCAGAGAGCCCGACACGGGGCTTGAACTCACGGACCGTGAGATCATGACCTGAGCCGAAGTCGGACGCTTAACCGACTGAGCCACCCAGGCACCCCAGGAAAAGGTTGTTTTTAAGAGATACCTTAAATGCACTGCAAAGGAGAATTTACCTATTTTGAATCTCTGGAAATAGAGAATTTGAGGATTTCTTTCCGTTTTTTGTCTGTTCCTCATGGAGATTTTAACGAAATCGGAGTTCCATGTGTCTCTTAAGATGGATTTGCTATTTGGAAGTGAGGTAGAAATTGCAGCAGCAAGTGGGGAGTCCACTCTCAAGGGGTCCCGGGTCTCCAAGGGTTAGAGAACCAGGCTCAGAACTCAGAACTTAAGAGAAGTTTGGGGTGTTTAGATCCTAGGACTGTCATTAGTATTATTTTAGGAAAGTTATGGATTATTTTGTGGATGGATCTAGGTTCTCAATACCATTTAAGATGTTTGTTTCCGTGAGAAAATATACTCCAAATTCCAAGCCAACTGATGGAATATAATCTGTTAGCAAATAACGTATACAAAATATATTACTATATGAAAAGTGGTAGGTAGGAACATATGTAATTATATACCTTCATATGTAATTATATGCCATATGCTCACTTCTTTCTCAGTTCTTCATTACAGTTAGCCTTGTTTGTGATATGAAAGGTAGCTACAGCCCCTTTATCATCTGGCATCTCGTCAAATCCATTAACACTTATTCAGAGCCCATGCACTGATGTTAGCATCAGCCTGTGGTATGCACGGTGCTGTGCCAGGTGCCGGCAGCAGTGAACTCAGGAGAGCCGGTCTGCCCTTCTAGCATTCAAATTCTTATAGATGAGAGTTAGAGGCTTAGATGATATCTTGGCCCTCATTTTCTGTGTGACCCTGGTAAGAGTCATTTAGTGTTTCTTGCTCTGTCAAATGGAGAATACTGTTTGTCACTCATTTGATTGAATTGCCCATGTTTATTTCTAAGCAAAAATGTGATTCTAGCAAAGTGGCATATAAATATTTATTTTATGTTTTATTTCAATGCCTCTTTCACTAAAGATCTATTACCTGGAAATAAACAATCATTATAATATATGAGTATATGATGTATGCTTTCTGTGATACGGAAAGTGATACACATTATTCAGTGCCTAACTCTGTCATGTTGCCAAAAATGCTTATTAATGGAACTGGTTAATAGATTTTTATTAAATGAATTTTTTTTTTGAGAGAGAGAGAGTATGTGCACATGTGAGCATGAGTAGGGAAGGGGCAGAAGGAGAGAAAGAGAATCTTAAGCAGGCTCTACACCCAGCATGGAGCCTATCATGGGGCTCAATCTCATGAACTGTGAGATCATGACCTGAGCTGAAATCAAGAGTCAGATGCTTAACCAACTGAGCCACCTGGGCACCCTAAATGTAATTTTTTAAAGCATGCAATCCCCAAATGATCTAAGTTGTCTTACTATTGATTACAAATTATATATTTAAAAATTTAACTTTTTTCTACTGGAATTATATGAGATGATTGATTTATGACCCAGATTTTATCCCAAATTAGCATACATGCTGTAAGAAATGTAGGAGACCCCTCAGGTGGCCTTGGGGAGGGAGCCCGGATGTTCTCCATGGATCAGAACAGGATTGCCAAGCTCAGATCTCCTGGCACAGGGCCTTGCATCTCAACAACCTCATTTCCTTACAATGGACACAAAAGAGGGTAAAAGGGGAGATGGGGCTTGGCCTTTCCCTGAAGTGGTTAGGTCCCAGCAAGAGTTTCCCTTAGGGAGTTTGGGTCTTTGTTTATTGAACTACTGTCACTGCATCCTCCTCACCTGAACCCTCTGGCCTTCCTGAGCATTTGACTGTCAAGTGCCTGAGTGAGTTGTCCTGCCTGGCCTGTCCCCATGTTTTATGGGGAGAGAGGACATTCACATGAAAATAACAGTCTCTCTGGAAAGAGTCTCAAATGCTTGATGGAAATGTTATCGATGTGTCAGTGATAGTACAGCCACTGAATGCAACCAATGAAAAGAAAGAAATAGAAGATCCAAGAGAGAAGGGGATGGATTCTAGAGATCATGGAAGAGCCTGCGTCAAGTCTATTTAGCAAGTAGGAACTATCTTTAAAGGGAAAGAAAAGTGGATGAAGACAAAGCTTATCTGGTGGAGGGGAGAATGGATGAGCTCAAGCTGGAGGGTCTCTTTTTCAACAAGGAGGAGGTGAGGTTATCTATCGTGATTATCTAATAAATACTCATTTTGTCCTTTCTTACTAACAGAAGCCCAATATTATTTGGGGTAACAATGTGCCCAGCTAAAACACCATGTTCCCAGCCTCTTTTGTAGTTAGGGGTGGTCATGTGACTCAACATTGGCCACGGAGAAATCAGGCTGACATTTCTGGGAAAGCTCTTTGAAGGGAGCTGTCTTAAGTATCATGTATGCATTTGGCTCATCCTTTCTCTTTCTTTCCTTCCTGGAATATGGCTTTGATGGCTGGAGTTGCAGCTATCTTGTAACCATGAAGTGACCCTGAGGATGAAAGCCATTGCTGAGAACGGCAGAACAGAAAGAGAGACAGAAGTCAGGACATTGATGACATTATGGAGCCACTACAAGACCCTGGATTGCCTACTTCTGGGCTTACTTTGCATGACAGAAAAAGACATTTCTTTGTCTAAGCCATTGTCATTTGGGGATCTGTTACCAGTAGCCAAACACAATTCTTATCTGGCAAGCTGGAGGCTGGTGTGTATATGTGTTAGAAGGTGGAACACAGAACAAGTGCATTAGGAGATATGAAGTTCTACATTGCTCTGAAGTCATTTGTGAATTGAAAAAAGTTGAGAATCACAATGTAGATACTAATCTAGACACGTGTGATCAGAAAACCCATTGTTCTCCATATGAGTGCCTACATTGTGCAAACTCACTGAATGCAAATTGATCCGATTCTTCTCTATACCTTGTTGACCTTGACAATATCTGTCTTATAAAGACTGAGGTTTACATTTGATGCCATTAGCAGTTTTTATTGAAGGAGGAAAATACTTTCTTAATTCATTTCAAGAACAATTCTGCAGACACTGATTAAAACATGAAAGGCACTTAAATAAGCATAATTATCTCAGAAAACATGCAATGTTATGTATTATATTGTGTTACCATTGTTCAGATTTAGGGCTTTGGATCCACTAAGAGTTTTAATGTACCTTTTCTTCCCCCTTCACACCAAAATGTTTGGCTCTTGTGAAATACCAACACAGAATGCCCTGGGCAAATGGTAAGCAAGGCTTCAATCTTTCTTTCTTTCTTTCTTTCTTTCTTTCTTTCTTTCTTTCTTTCTTTCTTTCTCTCTCTCTCTCTCTCTCTCTCTCTCTCTCTTTCTTTCTTTTAAACTACAGGCTAAAACCATCTCCATTCATGTAAAACCCAGAAAACATGTCTCCTTGGAGATGCCATATGGTCTCTTGGTTTAACTATCCATCTCAAAATATCTAGGGCAAATAGAGAGTTGTTCATTCATGTCTTCATCAGCAATACCAAGTATCTTTTAGAAAGTCAACAATCGTTGGAAGAAAAGTCTTCAGATTGCACAAATGCTCATCTGCTTTCCAATCCATTCTGTATGTAATTCCTGGTGTTTGTAAGATTTAAAAAATAATTCCAGTTAAGGCCATTTATCTAGTTTTGTGGCAGCTGCAAATTCAGTTGCTCCAGAAACCATCTAATCTTCAGCCTCCCAATGATTTTCAACGGCTGGATTAATGTGCTAACCACTCATCTGAAAATCCATCTTGGCTGTATTGTCAGGACTATACAATGAGCAACTAGACAGAAGATTTACTGAGTTACAAAAAACCGTTAGCATCTTTGACATTTATTTGAAAGAAAACGGCGCTTCTGCTTATTTAATATTTCAATGGTAACTTATTCATAGAAGACAGAAAGGAGGCGGACTCATTTCAAGGGAACATCTGAGAGGTGGTTTTTTTCCAGGTAACATGGAAAACAGAATATAATGCCATACACAGATCTCCAGGGCAGGTGGAGGAGACCACGGGAAGAAGAATTAATTTGAAAGGCTCTCTCATTTGGACAAGAATACACTAGATCCCACAGCTCAACAGGTGCTTAATAAAAAATGTAAACATCGATTTCATTGAGGCTCAGCTTCAGAACAGTTTAAGGCATTAATCAGAAAAGCATATTCGACATTTCTTCCCTTTATTCTCTTCTCTTACACGATCAAGAACCAAATGGGCCAAATAGTATTCACGTGCATGAATGAAAGGACAACCAACCTTGGAAACTTTCCTTAAACAATGAAAGCAAACTCCTGATACCTTCTAGCTAGATCAAAACCACAAGCCAAGGTGGAAAAGCACTGGGTTTCTGGTGAAGAGGATGATTTGTGGGCTGAGTTCAGGAAGGGGCATCCAAGTTATGGCTCTCCTCCTTGGGAAGCACGGAGGCTCTGAGACCTGCAGAGGAGCCCAATAGGCTGTGCCCTCCAGAAGCCTCTGCACCTTCTGATGGTGGTCCCTGAATGGCTCAAGTTCCAGAAGTTCCCTGCAGATGCCTTTGCAAGCTCCAGTGCCAGGGATGCTTACTGCCAATTTTGGCAAATTCATTTTTCTTGCTGCTGAATCGGATGAGAAGGCCCAGGCCCAGGGCATAACAAGCTTAGGGGGCTTTCAAAAACCCATTCAGGTCCAGTAGGAACCTGGCTCACAAAACAGGGTTTGCTTGTTTTGAACCCCAGTCAGTAATCCTAGACACAACAGGGGAGGACCACAGTACACCGGTGGGGGGAGGGGGTGCTGAGCTCTGAAAGACTCTTTCTCTGTGCTACCCTGGACCAGAAAAGGTATTTGGCATTTTGCTGGCACAGGGTGGGGTTATGGCATTCTTCTCACAGGCTCAAATAATTACAGATGAAAGCTGGAAGTAGCACGAGGGCCTGGCCGATTCTCCCCGGGCACAGACTGACATGTCACACTGCCCTTCCAGATACAGGCTATCGGCTCCATCCAACATCCTTCCTGAGGACCAGGACATTCAGGCTAAATTCAGCCTCCGAGTGCCTGGGAAGCCAGCAGGCCCCGGAGCACTCCCAGGAGAATGAGAGCAGATGAATTTTTAAACAACAAAAGGAGTGTGTACGTGTGTGTCTGTTTGATAATGGTCCAAGCTTTAATAGCACGGTGAAATATTTATCTTATTTTTATAGCCAGCATGCAATCAACCCATAACACACTGACAGAATTTAGAAAGATCAAAGTCTACACAGCCACAGCTAGATGGAACCACTCCACATTTGAATATATATACATATACATATATATATAAAACATATATATATTTATATATATACATATACATATATATATAAAACATATATATATTTATATATACATATACATATATATATAAAACATATATATATATATCTATACATATATATATATATGGGGTTCTTGTACATATATATATATGTATACGTATATATATATACATGCATACACTCCAGGAGAAGAAGGGGACTCCTGGGAACGCATTCATTCCACACACTCTCCATTCTTTTCTAAGCCACAGAGGGAAGGGTTGTGAGTAACTCTCTGGTTTGGGGTTTTATTTAAGAAGTTAATTGTCTTAGCAAATTGTCCCATTCAAGTTAATCTCCCTCTTGGACCCTGCATAGCCTTGAATAGCCTTGATTTGTTTCACCGAAATTCCCAGTCCTCTTTTTGATTAAGTGATGTCCCTGGGACAGGGCTGAGGGTGGAGTGGAGAACTGGTAATAAATATTATGTAAATATTATTAAAGACAAAAGATCCTTACTTTTTGGATTTTTTCATAAGGAGGTGGAAAGAAGGAGTGGTCATGGGAAATCAGCACTTACTGAATTAGACGATATTAGAAATGGAAAGAACACATGGATGATGGGTATTAAGGAGGACACATATTGTTATGAGCACTGGGTGTTGTATGTAAGTGATGAGCCACTGAATTTTCCTGAAACCAATAATGCACTGTATGTCAACGAACTAGAATTTAAATAAAATGTGAAGAAAAAAAAGTCAATGTGAATTATGCATAAACATTAAAATGACACAAAGTTAAAAAGGAATGGAAAGACTCAAAAGTCCATTGTCTTCATCCTTCAGATGAAGAAACTGGGAATGGGCTGAGCCATA